>NW_004955470.1:5761204-5839710 GCF_000276665.1 Chinchilla lanigera | reverse complement strand
GCCGAAGGAGGCCGGGGCCGCGGGCGCGCGCGCCGCCGTGGGCTCCATCAACGCCAGGACCACCAGCGACATCGCCAAGGAGCTGGAGGAGCAGTTCTACACGCTGGTCCCCTTCGGCCGCAACGAACTCCTGTCGCCGCTCAAAGACAGCGACGAGGTCAGGGCCCTCTGGGTCAAAATCGACCTGACGCTGCTCTCCAGGGTCCCAGAGCACCTGCCCCAGGAGCCCGGGGTCCCGAGCGCTGCGGCCGCCAAGGACCCTGAGGGGGCGCCGCCCAGCCACGCGCGCGACGCCACGCCCGAAAAGGCGCTGCCCAAGTCCAAGAGGAAACGCAAGGTAGGGGGGCCCCGGGGCGGGGAGAGGGCGCGGGGTGGAGCTCCTCGGGGCAGGTGCGGACCGAGGGTGGTGTGGTGCACTGTCAGCCCGGCACTCGAGAGGCCGAGGCGGGAGGATTGCTGCGAGTTCAAGGCCAGCCTGAACTGCTGTGTATAGGGAGACCTTGTCTCAGAGAGCCCGACCCTCAAAAAAAAAAGATAGATAGATACACATTTCAAGGGTAGGTACGTGTGCTTAGCACATTTTAATTCTTCTTAGTTCCTTTCCCATCTTCTCGCTGCTGCCCCACCCCCTTTCATTTTCAAAAGATCCTCTCCCTGTTTCCTATTACCTATCTTTTGTTTCCTGTAATTATTTTATACTTTGGGCTTTTCCTATAAGAGAAGTTATGCAGTACTGAAGCTTGCATGTCTGATTTATTTCACTAAACATTGTGGTCTCAAGGTGCAGCCATTTTCCTACAGTCTGTCCTTCTTTGCGGCAGAGTAGTACTCCCTTCTCATTTTACAATTGAGCCCTCCCCCACGCAGTGGGGGAGAGGTCTCACACACACAGGGAGTATTCAGTGTGGGCAGGCACAAGCTCAGCAGTGGATGTATGAGGGAGTCAAACATGTGGTGAACCCCATCAGAGCTCTTGCCAAGACATGGGGTCGATCAGGGAGGACTTCCAGGTGGAGAGGGCTGGAAACAGGGTTCTGGGAGGAGCGACACTGAATTAAGCAGAAGCCCCAAGATGGAGTGGTACCGGGACAGAGGAGCAGGGTGAACGGTGAGGCCGGAGTGGGGCAGGCAGGTCATATACCCAGAGAGCCCGTGGCATCATCGCAGAAAGCCAGTTCTGAGGGCTTTTCTCCCCTCCTGTGGCCGCGTCTTGGAAAGTAACCTGGACCACAGTAAGTGACAAACCAAAGACTGCAGTATTTATGAGTAGTTCCAAATTTAGGGCAAAGCATCACCGACAACAGTGAATATGCATATACAACGTACAGCCGCACAATTTTAAAAAGTCCTCAGAGTAAAAGGCGCATTGTCATTAGCCCTCCTCAGAATCTTCCCCTGGATTTGAAAACACTTATCCCATCCTTCTTACCATTTTCTGAAGCAGTTCTGGAAGTGCTCTTTCGTGAGTGTCTTTAGTTGCACTCTCCTGCCTGCCTCAGTGTCCTCAATTGATTCAAAATATTTACTTTTCGTGGTCATTTTGATTTTGGGGAAGACCCAGAAGTCACATAGTGCCAGAACCAATGAATAAGTTGGATTAGGACACACTGTCATGTTTTTATTTGACAGAAATTACCATAAACATTTTTACTGTTCCTACTAGCTTTATGCATAACGGTTAAAAACGTAAACATTTGAAGCTAAATTGACTTGCTCGAGTTACATCCCTGCAGAGGCAGAACCAGGAAAAAACAGGCCCCAGAGTCTTGCAGTAAGACATCAGCTGTCTCAGATTCTTGTTTAAGGAAGACGGGAGTAAGGTTTGTCGTCTTCCGGCCAGGATCACTTTGAAAGCATGGAGAAGGCACCCAGTCTCCTTCTGACAGTCGTCTTCATGACCTAAAGGGCACCATCAGCAGGGAAATCTATTATGAAATGCCCAAGTGTACTGTTCGTGCAGTACACTTAATTTATCCCTATAAAGAAGAATTTGACCCCCCTGCAAGAAAGTTCATGAAGAGAAGTAGCTTCACTAAAGCAGCTAACTTGCCTTTCCTTTTAGTAAAGATGCAAAGATGATTTTATCAACAGATCCCAGTATAATTTCCATTCACCTTTGGCCATTAACCTCAAGCCTCCCACTGCCACCCCGCGTTGGACCCTCATGGCCGTGAGAGGGTGCTCAGGCAGAGTGGAAAGTTTGTGGACCTCTGACCTCATAGCCATTTTTTATCATGTCCTGCTCTGGGGCCAGTTCCCTGGGCCCTGGACCTCCAGTGCTGTCCCACGGGGCTCCATGGATGTTAGCATGGTGGCTTCCGTCTTGAAACTCTTCGTTTTTGTCCTTCATTTGGGTTTTGTAGTGATATGGCAGGCATAGTTCTGTTCCTACAGGAGGACTCAGCCTGCTCTTTGGCCGATGGCACCCTCAGC
Source organism: Chinchilla lanigera (assembly GCF_000276665.1). Lineage (NCBI taxonomy): Eukaryota > Metazoa > Chordata > Mammalia > Rodentia > Chinchillidae > Chinchilla > Chinchilla lanigera. Next base: position 5,837,277 of record NW_004955470.1, on the reverse strand, counting down.
TCTGTGCAGCGATCTCTTCCTCATCTTAGTCCAGGGACCACTCAGCCCTCACCCCCAGAAGTTACTCACATGCAGCACTGGAAGGGCCAAGGTTGGGGTTCCCACATTGCTGAGCCTTGGTCCAGGTAGTGAGGTGTCCCAGGAAGATAGTTGCAGTCTTCTGGTCTTTCACCATGGGGGTGTGGGGGGATGGGGCGTGGGAAGGGAAAACGCCTAGTGGACTTCCCCTCCCAGGCCAGCCCAGCCAGTCCCTGGTGGTGGAAAGGGGAGCCCCGTGCTGGCGGGCTGTACACGCGCACTAGTCCCAGGGCAGCCCCCGTCCTTGAGAGTCTTTGCTGCCCGCCCCCTGGGATCCCCACGTGGAAAGGAACACAGCACAAAATAGCAAATAAATACCACTGTGATGGGTCAGAATGGGGAACGAGGAAGTGTCTTCTATCCAGTTACTTTACAAAGTCACATGTTGGAGCATTTCTTCCCTGTCCCCCTTTCTTCCTGTCTGCCCCTGGACGATGCCACCCCCCTCCCTCAGCACTTGCTGTTGCTCAGTTTTTGTAGAATGAATCAATCAGTCACCTACAGATACATGTGGGTAGTAACTCTGAAGTCGGTGGGTAAATGGGTAGGCTGAGGGAGACAGATACACATAGATGCATAAGAAATATGCAGAGGGAGGTGTTGGTAGGCATAAAGATTTGAAATATGTATGGCTGTATAGACAAGCATGGGTATATAAAGAGATATACATGTCAACATATAAATAAACATATGTATAGACTTATATACAGTAGGAATACAAGAAAGATATGCAGAATGACATATATAAAGCCTGTAATGCTCTGATGTAAAGAGATGTATTGTCTGTAGCCTTTTTTAACATGAAAAACTTCATTGACACTAAGCCTGACAGCAGCTCAACTCTTAAGACCTAATGAGACCACAGACAGAAGAGCAGGAAAGGACATTTTCATAGCACTGTTATTCACCATCCTGGGGTGTTAAGGCCCCAGTACTGGGCACTAGAAGTGGAACCTCTAGGCCTGCCTCTCCAAGGTGCCAACCAAGTCTCATCTGCCAGAGTCCCAAGGCTGAGGACCAGGGACAGGAAAGTTTGGAATGGGCCCTCCCTGGGGCCACTGTTTCAGAGTGAGAACCCAGGAGCTTTGTGACACAGCCCCTGCTAGAAGGAAAAGGTGGTGGTGCATGTCTGTAATCCCAACACTAGAAGCTGAGGTGAGAAGATCACCTCAGTTCAAGCCCAACCTGGGCAATTTAGCATCTTTGCAAGACACAGTCTCAAAATTTAAAAAAGGGCTGATGATGTAGCTCAGTACAGAAGGCTTTGCTCCATACCCAGTACCAAACAAATGCACAAAAATATAATCCAAGTCCTATCTTACGATAAAGTACCTTAACAGTTCTAAGATGTCAGGGGCTGGGAATTCTGAACAAAACTAAAGGCACTAAGATGCAACCACCTCTGCCTTCCATTCACAAAAGGCACGACTTTCAAAGCAGAAAGACCCAGGCTGCCCAGAGAATGCTTGCTTTTTGTACCTCGTTGCGATGCCAGGCCGTGGCTGGAGCGGTGACGCTGAGGCTAATCCATGTGGATTAGAACACGTCTGCTCCCTGAGCAGCTTCCTTGTTCAGATGTCCCTCCCACAGCTGGATCAGGGCGTCGTGTCTTTCTCGCATTAAGCTGTAGACGGCAAACCTCACAGATTTCCTCCTTGTTCATTGAGGAGCTCACTGGGCTCCCACTCAGGGCATAGCAGGGAGACCTGGCTCCAGAGCTCAGCATGCTGGAGCTCACTGTAACCCTTTGAAATCCAGAGCTGATTGGCTTTTGTCCGTCCCCACATAGTGTGACAACGAAGATGACTACCGGGAGATGAAGAAGGCCCAGGGAGAGAAAGAAAGCTCTTCGAGGCTGGCCGCCTCCTCCAACAATACCTCGTCTGCCAACCACTGCAACATGAACATCAACAGGTAGGCACATTTCCTGGGAGGTGAAAATGAGCAGGAGAGGCCCCTGGGTCTGAAAGCCCCGTGCCATGTTGGGGTGGAGTCCAATTTTTTGATGACTTCCAGTCCAAGTCTGCAGACTTTGCTTCCCCGAGGCTTATAATGATGGCTGTGCTACAGCTGCCTATAGCCACTTCTCCGCCAGCAAATTCCAGTTACCAGGGACGCACAGTTCTGCATTCCTCCCCAGACACCCTCTTTCCCCCACCACAAAGAACTTAATAACCAGATCTTCAAGCCAGTGTCATAAAGTTAGCTACTAAACCCCCGAGAACGTTAAGCTCACTAAGATGCAGAAATGCACACTGTGAGCGGAGTCTCCATGCAATGCACCTGGAGCTCTTGATGCACAGTAAAATTGTGAAGTTAGAGAAGATCTGTGCTTCCACAGTCAAACAGCCTCTAAAGAAAGTCCTCTGAAGAAGGGGGCCTGGGGGACCCAGCGTGCACCAAATCTGCTGTGATGAACAGCTCTGCAGCCGGGCGAGGTCCCGGGGATTCATTGCAAGTGAGCGGCTTCTCATCGGTCACAGACGCTCCTTTCTTAGGTTTAGAAACAGCTCCACGCAGGAGCCACGTTTCCTCTGGCCTGACACTCCTCGCTCTGCCTGACGGTACACACAGTTCTTCAGCAGAGATTAATGCTTCCGCACAGTACATAAAAGTGTAAACGGAAAGGTTAGGAAAAGATGGACAGCGGCACTAAAGTTGGAGAGGAAATTGGAGCACAAGGGCACAGGCCCACTGCGGCCCCGCATCACCTTGGGAAGGAGACCAGGACACAGAAGGATGGCACAGGAGGGACGGTCGCTCCTGCAGACAGGCTCAGCCACAAGAAAGAGTGGCATCCCTAGCTGTGCAGAAAATGTGAAGGGGGACACAGTGGCCCCCAAAGAGTTTTGAATGTGTTGTATGTTGTGTGTGTGCTTCTTTGTCAGTGCATTTCCTAATCTCTCCAGCCAGTCTAGCAATGCCCAGCACTGCTCTGTAGCAGTGAATGTAAACACTGTTTCAAACTGTCTGGAAGAACTGGGATAGGGCGTGAAAACATCTGTGATACTCACTGGAGACATAATCACAGACCTCGCTCGCAGGGTTCCAGTGTAACCCTTCCTCTGGTTTCTCGGGCCTGCCTTGCCATTGAGAGAAATGTTCTTTTAGAGAGAAAATGAAGAGGTCCCTTTCTGCCACCCAAGTTCACAGACCTCAGATGAAAGACACTTGTCCTGGCAGAGTCTCTGACTGACAGTTTTGCGGATGCTATGTAATCCAACAGCGCATGTGAAAAACGCGTACAAGTTCTCTCTGGGAGCTGTGCCTCTTTCCTCTGGAATTGTGAGTGCTGCTGGCAGGTTTACCAGCATGACAGCACCGTCCCAGAGAGCAAGGCAATGACCCGTCAGATAAAGTTTCTTTGGTCAACCTGAATATGTAGACTTGCAATGAGGCGGAAGGGACAGTTGTACTCACAACAGTTTCAGTGTCATCATTGGTTTTCCATGCACAGTAAAAGTCATCAATCATATACAATAATAGGCTCTTAGAAATGGGTCTTTTTCCGTCTCATTTTAAGAAGCAGAGTCAGGCTGTTCATATCTGCCTGCAGCATCAGAGTCCTTACCCTCGGAAGATGAGCTACGTTGGATTCATGCAAAGCGGTTTTCTGTGGCACCTCTCCTTGCGTTTTTCCAAGTTGTTAGACATACAGTGCTCTTGGAACCAGAAGCCCTCTCTCCACACGGATCTGTTTGCATAACATTAAGAATCTTGGCTTTGTCATTTGTGCTAGAGGTCTGTGCTGTAATTTCTCTGCTCTGACCACCAGCTAAGGAAATTGCTTTTTGAAGTGACTTTAATGGCTTGTTTGCAGTGATAACCGACACCTGCAATTAAGAGATCATCACCCCAGGAATAATGATTAAATCTTGGCTAAATGGATTTACCTCTCCTTGTAAACTGACTGTATCAGGTGACCTCTAGAAAAATCTTAAGTTAACAGTGTTTGGGTTTATTTCAGGCTAATGCGTCTGCCCCAAACACTGCTTTTTTTCCCCCGTCAAAGTAAAATAATCGTGCAAAACCTAACAATATAGAGTCATTGCAGAGACTTACGAATAACAAATTTCATCTTCTCTGATGGATTTTGGAGAACATTATATTCATGGATAGTTTCAAAGGTAAAATGAGGAGCTACGAATCAGACGTAGGCATTCCTAATAACAGTTTCTATATTCTGTATTTGTTCCGATCAATGTCTGGCTACTCAGAAACTCAACAGTCGACAGTTGGCTACATGCTTTGCAGGTTGGCTATCCTGTGATTCTATTACTGTCTGTGTAACAATTAGCATAAGCTCAAACGCTGGCAAAGTCCTTTTGAAATTGGAGAATTCACTTATCACTGTTGTTTTGAGTTTCCCATTACTTGCTGCTTATGCTTGTGAAGAAAAGAAATGCGTTTGTTATTCTGAGATCCTCGGATGAAAAACTCAGAACATGAAAGTATTATATTATTCTGAGTCATGTCTTTCGGCACAAACTCCAGAATTACTAATCATCCTGATGGAAAGCGTAAGGGAACAAAGAATGCGATTTGCCTATTGTTTCTTGTGGCCCTAATGCTATACGTTGTTCCTAGTAATAATTTCCAATCAATTCTTCCTACCAGCAGGTTTTAAATGGGAGGTTGGGGTCTTATATAAAACATTTACCTTTCCCGGTGCCAGCTACGTGATAGTCCATTACTGTGCTTTCCTTTTTTCTCAGCTTGGCAATACCAGTAAATAAAAATGAAAAAATGCTCCGGTCACCCATCTCTCCCCTCTCTGATGCGTCCAAACACAAATATTCCAGCGAGGACTTGACCTCTTCCAGCCGACCTCATGGCAACGGTGTGTTCACTTCCTCCTCTTCCAACAAAAAGCCGAAGGCCGACAGCCAGCTGCAGTCGCACGCCGGAGACCTCTCGGTTCGTTGACACTCTTCCTTCCCCGAGTAGAATCAAAATAAATCACAATCCCCGCTTTCCTCTCTATCAGTGCAGTCTAAGCTCAGGCTGGAGATCCTGCGGGGAACCCCTGAAGGCAGCTTCTGGGGAGAACTGGTAGAGGTGAGGATCCCTCCACCTCCCCACAGAGAGCAGAGGGAGAAAGAACGCACCCGCAGGGGAATTCCAAACCTCCTAGATGTCAGAGCCCCAAGTAGCACTATCTCAGGGGAAAACAACCAACCAACCCCATACTGGGAAAAATCCCTTACCCTTTGGCCGTTGAATCTGGGGCTGAAACGCACACCAAATACTTGGGGCTGCCCTCCGCCTTCATGGACAGGTGCAGCGGCCCCAGTGGGGGATCCTTATGCCGCCCCTTTTCCAGGGGTCTCGGGGGCGATTCCAGCACTCCCCTGGGAGAAGCAGGCATTCATCGCTAGTCCGAGTTCGCAGCTCGGCCTGCTGTCCTGGCTGCAGTGCGATCTTGCGCTGTTTGCGGACTCTCTCTGAGTCCGTTTCTTCATCTGCAAAGTGACAAGGATGAGACTGAAAAGGCAGCATTCTCTAGAGACCCAGCCCCTCTGGAGGCCTCTGCAGCGAGCATGACATGCGTGTTCCCCTGCTGCACCCTCATCTGGTGGCGCTGGACCACACGGGCCCTCAGAGACAGTCCTGGAACCCAGACACCCTCTGAGTTCCGAGTTCCGCCGGGTCACTGTGCACATGAGACCCAGCTGGGCTTTGTGAGGCTGGCAGAGAGGTGACCCTTGAGGGCAGGACTGAGCAGAGAAAGATGCGGGAGGACACAGTAGTTCATGCTTTAGCCCATGAATTAAAGATGCAAGACAGTTGGCAAAAGGTCACACAAGAGCCTCAATCTTACCACTTCCCAGATGCATAGTCCTCTGCACCTCATTCACAGTCTATTATCTTTAATTCTAGGCTGAAAGACTCTAGAAAGGCTTTATTAGAAAGTCGTGGAAGAAAAAACTTCCCACAAGTATAAAAGAAAACTTTGGGGAATGGATTTGAGACAGGGTCTCCCTTATGTAGGTCAGGCCAGCCTTGAACTCACCATATAGCCTGGGCTGGCCTTGAATTCATGGTGATCCTCCTGCCTCAGCCTCCTGAGCGCTGGGATTAGAGGCACACACCACCTCAACCAGTATAACAAAACTTTTCTTTCCTCTAGATCCCTTATATCACAAACAGCTGTGATATGCAAAGAATATGCAAAGAATTACAAGTTACTTACAGATTTTACTTAGTAATCCGTTCACCAAACAGCTGCTTACTGAGCAAGTACTTATGTGCTAGGCTCTTTGCTGAGTACCAGGCATACAGTGATGGTCCAGAAGCTTCCATCTGTGCCACAGGAAGCTCGCAGTCTAATGGGGAGAGAGCTGGAGACAAGGCATCAGGAAAGCCCGAAGTTATATCCGTAATCACGGCCAAAAAAGAAACACAGAGAAGGAAGAGTTTCTATAAGAAAGAGGCTTGCTCTGGTGCTGGGAGCAGCAAATTTTTTTCTGCAAAACAGGATTTCTCAACACTATTGACATTCTGGGTGAGGTAACTTACTGTTCCATGCCCCACAGGACAATTAGCTGCATCCCTGACCTTCCCAGTGGTAATGACCAAATATGTTTCTAGATAATGCCAGATTGCCTCCCCTCCCCCTGTTGAGAATTGCTGCTGTGAAGGGTCAGATAAGACTAATCACAGGCCAAGTGGGCGAGGCTGTGGTAGCTACTCAGCTCTGTCATTATAAAGCAAACATAGTCAGTGTCATCAGTGACAGGTAAACAAACAGGCACAACTGGTTTCCAATAAAACTTTATTAACAAAAAAGGCCAGGTTTAATCCACAGACCATAGGATATTGACCCTTGGATGTAAGCTTTTTGAAAGACAAGTAGCAGTATATTACGGGATAAAGAGCAGTACTGGCTGCAGAAACAGCACATGCAAAGGATCTGGGGAAGAAGTGAAAATTGACAATGAGACTGAGGGACAAAGAGCACAGGACAGCTTGGCTGGGAGGTAGGTCAGGGCCAGCCTTGCAGGTTACAGAGGCCACTTCGCTGGTATTTCTCCTCTTACCAAGTGGGCACCATTGGAGGCACTTAAGAACCACCTCAGAAATTTAGCATCGGGTTTTCCTGGTCATATATCAAGATAGAGCTGCTAAGCACAAAATCAGTCTGTATTTGAAGAAACATTTATATACACTCAATTACATCAGAGGAAGCAATTTCATAACCAAAGACAATTGTTTGATGATCTGTGTGTTCACACACAGTGGGTGCTGTGCACATATTTTCATTTTGAATAACACCTAGTGACTCTCATTGGCTTCTTCTGTTATTCACAGACAGTGCCTGAGACCCCGTTCACTTGTGTTCTGAATGACTTCTCTCCTATGCGGGACAGTTATAGCGAGGCTTGTTCCTGGGCCAGCAGCATCAGTGCCACTTGGGAATTTGGTAGAAAAGTAGATTCTCAGGCCCCAGCCCAGCCCTGCTACATCAGAAACTCTCAGGGTGGACCCAGAAGTCTGTGATTTCTTCTGAGTCATCCTGACATGTGCTTAACTTGACTGGACAATGGCCTAGCAGACTGGGAAAAGCAAGGCCCAAACCTTATTCCTAGGCCTCCCCGCCAGTAGCTCCCGGAACCCAAAGAAGTTAATCTCAAGTTTTCTGCTCTGTGAAAGTGAGCACAAGACTTCCCTTTTGATATTTATGTGTAAATGCTACTGTAAGGCAGATGCCCTCAGACCTAGAATGCGTGTACAAGTTGAGCATCTGTAATCCAAAATGCTCCAAAATCCTACACTTGTTCAGCACCCACGTGATCACTCAGGCAGAAAATTCTACAGCTGACTGTGTGACAAGTCACAGTCAAAATGCACAAAATTTATTAAAACTACTGTAGAAATTGCCTCGGGCTATGTATATGAGGTATATAAAGTATATAGAAAACATGGATGAATTTGGTGTTTAGATTTGGGTCCCATTCCCAAGGTATCTCATTCTGTCTATGCAAATACAGTGCTGCCTTGGATCATGAACTTAATTTGTTCTGTGATTTTGGAAAAGATGGCCACGTTTGTGTTTGGGTGGGAGAGATGGTTACACTCGTGTTTGTCATCACATGCAGAGAGTTTGCAAACAAACACAAAATTTTGCCAAATGCTTCTGTTTGCAAACTACAGTGTTTACAAACAAAAGCGTTTGTGAACTGAGGCACCACCCTATTCCAAAATCTGGAAAAAAAAATCCCAAATCCAAACGCTTCTGGTACCCAGCACTTCAGATAAGAGATATTCCACTGTATGCTTTGTATATCTTTTTATTTATTGAGATAAAAACTACCACCAATTGTACTGTGGAACACAAAGGTACTGTATGAACAAAAGCTCTTCTAGTTAGTGGGTTGCTGTTGCAGCTGGGGGTGCCAGTGTCTCAAAGACTTCTGTGTTTTTGTTGTTCAGAAAACAGCTCACAGCAACTCCGAAAATGGTGTCCTCCACAGCAAGTCGCGGCCACAAACAGAGCCCTGGTCACCAGGCTCCAATGGCCACAGGGACTGCAAGAGGCAGAAACTGGTCTTCGATGATATGTGAGTTTGGACTCTTTTTTTTTTTTTTACATGGTGAGGGGCAGGTAAAAATGGACATTCCACAGGCAGATGGGTTCTGATGGTGTGACCATTTTCTCTTGCATGACTTGGTCATTTGAATGTCCCTCTCAAATGGAATTTTAACTTTATATGCTCCCTAAGTTCTGCTGAAGACTTTTTGGACAGACAGAACCACCAACGCTAATGGGTTTGCACATAGAACGTCAGAAAGCTGAAGCAAACAACACTAATTTCAAGCATCTGTTTTGTGTTTTAAGGGCAGTGTTAGGCTACTAGAAAGGAAAGCATTTTCACTTTTACAAACTATAATAAGCAAAGAGTAATAGTTACTTACTCCTGAAAGCTTCTTTTCCTCCAAAACGTTGAATTCTCTGTAACAAACAGTCTAAATGATGCCTGTACAGGAAAAATGATCCCGTCACCCTTCCCTGGGTTCTAGCTCTGAAACTCAGATAGAGATTGCAGTTTCCAGCATCAGTTTCAAAGAAGAAATGAGAAGAGAAATCAGAAGAACATCCCGGAATGCCCTAGAGAGGCTGAACTGAAAGTTGTCTAGGCCCCTAGGGGGAGAAACAGGTGTCAAGAACAAGCCCAGAAGTAGAAGACGGGGTTTCCAGGCCAAACCCTGTCCTCAGCTGTGGGTGTCCGCTGGAAGCCCTGGAGTGCGCATCTGTATGAGGCAGGAAGAATGAAGTCCTAAGGCAGGGCCCCAGGCAAATGTAAGAGCTCCTACCCTCGGCTGTAGAAGCTTAAATTAGGAAAGAAAGGATCATTCCTGTGTCCAAGTCCTGGCTTCCTTCTTAGAAAAAAAGAGAAAATAGCAGAAACAACGCCATGTGTCCCTTGTGAGGGGCTCCTGAAGTCCAGTAGATGGCATCTCAGGGTTGGCGCCTGGGGAATGTGTAGGCGTGACGATGGCCATCCTCATCTAGGCAGAGCTGCGTGGCGAAAGGGTCTGGCGGAGGAGAGCTGCTCACCTCATGGCCTTCAGGAACCAGAGAATGAAGGGAGGAGCTGGGGAGGGAGAGGTCTCTGTGGCCACACCCACAGTGACTGCCTCATCCAACCAGACTCCTCCTAACAGCAAGTCAGCGATGAGCTCCCCATCACCTTCCAGAGGTTCCCGCCTGTGATCACAGGATGCTTTAGGGGGACAACTAGGCAGAAAACATAACACTTCTGTCTCCATGTCTGAGATGTGAGAGTACTGAGTCCTGCACAGTCCCCAAGTATAACCTAGATGTCAGTAAGCTAATTAGGGTTCAGAGTTTAGGAATTGAAAAAGCAAACCCACTTTTTTAAAAATTTCACTTGAGCTCGTTCCCAGATAACTCTGTTTCAGTAAGTTTAAGGGCCGCCCAGCTTTCTCCCTTGCAGCTCAGCCCTGTCCCACACTCCATTGCTTCCCGTTCCTCCCACCTCATTCCCTTCCTCGCTCCCACCACACTGACGGAGCATAAATGAGAAAACACAAGCAAGCCAGCGTTTATGGAAAAAGAAGCTGCAAGGAATTTTCCAAGGTATGGATCAGAAAGCTAAGTCACAAGTAGCAACAACCAAATGATTGTACTCAGAGCTACAGTTTTTTGGACAGCTTACAAGAGCAACTGTTTCTCAATCTGCTAGGGCTGGGGCCAATATAATCTTGTTACTATCTGTATCAATGCAGAGGCTGCTATTTGCTGTGCTCATAGCAATATGTATAATTTTTTTTTTGGCTAACAGCTACAATAAGACTATTTCTCCTTTTGTGGCTATAGATACAATAAAATCAAAACGTGCTTTTCTATATCCTTTAGATATAGAAAATATAGATATGGGAGAGAGGGGGATGTTGCATTCCAGTTGCCACTTGTCCCAGCTGATTTGAAATCCATAACCATAACATAAACATGCGACTCAGACCTGCCACTCAAACACGGAACTAAGAAAGTCTGTGGGAAGATTCTCGAAGCTTGAAAAGCGAACTAGGCATTGTCTGTTCCTTTAAAGTAACAGTAAGTGTCCCTCAAGACACTTAAAAAAAGTAAGTGTCCCTCAAGAGATCAGAGTCACCTAAAATTGCATAAAATATCTGCCAGGCTCATTGGATGTGTGCTGAGCACCTCCAAAGTGCCAGCTGGGGGGGTGAGAGCAAGAGACAGATATTCTCAGCTCTTTGGGGGCAAGGGAGGCAGTGAATGGAACCACTAAGTACCCCCGCTGCCTTGTGCCCCCTTCAGCTGCCATTTCTCCACCAGCAGCCCCCTTGACCAAGGAAGTTCTCGGCCCTGTCACTTTCCTAGGCGTCTCTACATTGAGGGTGTCAGCGAGCACTGAAATGACCCAACAGAGGTGACAAGTGGGAAAAAAAGAAAGGACTAAATAATTATCGCCCCAGTCATTTAGCGTTGATTGAAATCCAGTCACAGTGATCCAAAAAGTAACAGATGCCGTAGTACCATTTAGTTTTTAAAGCCACGTCATGTAGCATTTTTTAAAGTAAACTCATCTTTTTGTGTTATAAATACTCGTTAATGGTTGAATAAACATGTGATTCAGACAGCAGCTGAACCCGGTGGGCTGTCAGTAACGAGCCCTGAGTGAACACAGCTGAATTATAAATAACCCTCCCAGGGGGAGCACCTGGATTATTTTTTGCTTTCCATGAAGCTGCATGCAGGTAAATTTAAATTCATGGGCTTCCGTGCCCCTTTTCCTATGCCGCTTACCAATTAAGCAGGCACTTGTTTGTACCTTGGGGATGCAGGCGGAACTGAACAGAGTGACACTTACGTTAAGAATGGGATCCAGGTCAGCTTGTTCTCGGTAAGATGCAGACTCAGATGGGTGGCAGTGCACCTGCACCTCCTCCCCTGGCATTTAGCAAGTGCGTGACATTCACTGCTCAGCAGCCACAGCACTGAGGTGACGGTGGTGTGATTACCAGGCTTCTGTTGAAAAAAAAACCCTGTAGGACTTTGTGGCCATGAGTGACAACACTTGATCCCCCTCAGAGCCCAGAAACTGCCCTCCTGTGGGCAGAGCTATGTGCTGTAAGACACCAGGCGCTGTCATTAGTGACGGGGGAGTCCTCGAGGATGCCAGGGTCAGGCAGGCTCAACACAGGAGTCCTGAGTTCGCAGAGCTGAGCGTGAATGTTGAGTGGAGAAGCCAGCGAGGCCAAGAGCCAGCGCTGCTGGCTTCTCCCCGAAGGATGCGCCGTCCCCTCTGGAACGACCAGCGCACGGCCAACCCACCCAACGTCCCCATCTGTCTCCTGGCGCCAGTAGCACTTGTCCAGCTCCCTAAAGCTGCCCGGGCCACGTGACCACCCCAAAGGCCATGGCTCGTGCAGTGGGGCTGGCGGGAAAGAACGGGGACTTGACATTTGTAATGTCATTATGCACAGCGGTCTCAGAGCTCAAAGGGTTTTAATTTTATAGATGATGGGAAGGTTCCTATATGTAAAAGGTCAGCTCTCTCACAGCTTGATTCAATCAAAGGAAAGCAACTGACACCTTTGAATGGGTGGCATGACAGGCAGACAGGGTGCTCTCCTGGGGGGCTGACCACATCCTTCTTCTCCTGAGGATGATTCCGAGTTCCATTCACCTTTTGGTCTTCCTGGTAAACTGTAGTCCTCCCTAAATCCCTGCATCGAAGCCAGGTCCTTCTTTTCTCCTAACTAAAACCAAAGGAAGAGCAAACGAAAATGGAGTCCGCATTGGACGAGGAGCACAAGGGCTTTCAGATCTCCCTAGCGGAAATGCGAGCTCTCTGATCACTGTTAGGATTTGGTAAAATTGTTTTCTTTTACACATTGTGCCCAGAGAAGAACAACAACAAAATTGATCATTTTCCATTTCAGCAAAAAGTTGCTGATTGAACAACAAAAAGCTGCCCTGCTTAGCCTTCATGTCCTGGTGAGCCCAGGCTGCTTCCGGTGGGCAGCAGGAGGATAGCCTGTAGGAAACGACAGATGTTGCTCAGGCTTCTGACAGCCAGCTTCCAGGGCCTGAGCCCAGTCAGCTTCAAGGTTGTGCAAACAAAAGCTGTGTTAGAATCCCCGCTGACTAAACTCAGTCTTCTGGCACTGCTGGGGAAGTGTCACAGCAGCACTTGGAGGTCCCTGACTCCAAAATACTCTTTTGGTAGGGATCACTTGGAGCTGAGAGTGTAGTTCAGTGGTCAGAGCACTTGTCCAGCCTGCACAAAGCCCTGAGTTCCCTTCATAGCGCAGCAAAAACAAAAGTAAAAGTGATGGTTCGCTGCAGTGAAAAGAATTCTTCAATTGCTCACTCGTTCTCCCTTGGGAGAAAGCTGCTCAGAGTTTGGGACACAGTCACACTTCGGGGCTCATCCAGTGACAAGCTGATACATACCAGATTCGATGGTGCATTCATGTAGGATACACAGCCCCTGTCTGGTTTGGGTTTCGGTTTCCCTAAGAAAGCTGTCCAGATTTCTGCCACATGGAGGAACCCGCCTGTTCAAACACAGCGCGCTTTGCTCCCTGCCAGCTCGCCGGAAACAGGCTGGCTCAGAGTGGGCACCGGTTCACAGAGGCGGAATTCCAGCCAGGAGCCACCTGCCAATGTCTCTGTGGGAGACCATTCAACTCCACAGCCACAAAGAACAAAAAGCTAGGTCGCTTCAGTACTCCTGCGCCAGAAGAAATACGAGGGTGCTAACACCCTGTTGCTGTGTAAAGCCAGGCTGTGTGTTTGTAGGTGGGGTGGGAGGAAGCTGAGGAGAAGAAACTTCCAGAAGGATGTTTGGATCCACATTTAGTTCCCACTGGTGGCAGAGAATCCCTGTCACAAAGATACGTGTGGCTGCGCTCTGGCTAGCCCATTTCTCAAGCATACGAACTGCACAGTTAGTTACATTTATAATGTTTAATGGAAGTTCTGTTAGGCTTGTTGTGAATCATCTTAAAACTGCATCACTGGGAGAAACAACGTGAAGAGTATTAGAGCACAGATGAAAAAAGCAAAACTCGGTTTTCCTTCTTAAAAAAAAACGGAAGATCAGATGAAAATCTGTTTGAACCCTGAGATAACTAGACTTTACTTCCATACCTCTGCTGTGTGACTCTTTGTGGTAGCAGTTGTGCTTTTCCTGTAGACCTGCACATTGCTGTGCATTCATAGCCATGCCGGACAATCCGGGCGACATCCCACGGGTCCCAGTGGCTTTATGACATCTCATCCAGGCGCGTGGCACTGGAAATCACCTGAAGGGAGAAAATGGGCCAATCATCCGGCAATCTTCAGTGGCTCAATAGAGGAGCCCTCCATTATATGCAAAATGAGAATTCTAAGAAATGTGTCCGTCAGTGGTCCATTTCCTGTCAGCGCTGCAGGTTACAGTTGCAGCTGCCAGGATGGTCAGAAAATTATCCACATGCACTGCTTTGAGCTTGTGACTCAGCCTCCATGCCAGGCTTTTAAAGATGCATTTATGTGCTGCCGATGAAAACAGTGTTGATTACAAAGCCCGTTGCAGGGATGATGAGCCACCGCCATCTATAAGGGTAACTCGGAAGGCTGGTGGAGACTAAGATACCTCTCGTGAGAGTGAAGTGCGTCTGAAATGACAGTCTGTTAGTGACAAGGTCTACAAAACAGGGAAAGAAGAAAATGACCAAACTTACACGCTAGAGTGTGGCGCAGATAATGATGCGCAGCATTTCAGGTTGCCATGGAGACACTCTCTGGCTCATTGACGGTGATGCCTGCCCCATCAGAAGGGACCAGCCTTCTCTGAGGTCAAACAAATCCAGCACTGTTCAGGAAGATCTTGTTCACCTTCTGTCATGTGTCTAAGTAAAACTGCAGGGTGGGGAAGGCCGGAGAGGTGTGCACCATGCTGAAAAGGCAGTGACCATAGCCTGGTGCCACTCAGAAGGTAACTCAAGACCAGAAGCGTGGTGTAAACAAGAAGTTCCAAAGGAGATCAGGGAACACAGATGCGCTTGGACCAGAGTTACTGGCTAGGCCTGAGGGTAGAATTTGAGACGCAGTGACATTTGCCTCAGTGTAGGCCCTCGGCTTCAGTGAGTGAGCAGAGAGCAGAACATTCCAAGCAGCAGGGAGGGCTGGGCAGAGCTCCTGAGACAGAGATGGCAAGTCGTCGGGCAGGGAGGAAGCCAGCCCAGACTCCGGTCCAGGGCTGTGGTGAGGAAGGGTTGGGGTGGAGAGGGTTGGGCCGGATTATGGCAGCTGACCTGGGATTTGACCTCAGAAGCCTGGAGACTTATTCTAGGTCTCTGAGCAGGATGGTGATCTGATGAAAGCCGTGTTTGACGACATTACTTGGGAGTGAAGCCCAGGGGGTCAGTGACGGGCGCAGGGACCAGAGAAGTGATGACAGCCTGGGTGTTGGCGGTAGATGTGGTCTTTGAGAGAAGAGATACTTCACAAGGAAGCATTCAGGGCATTTGGTAACGAGGGAGGAAGGGATGAAGATACCGGAACTCCTCTCCTGAACCCCACCCGAGCCTCAGGGGTCAGATCTGAGCTTGGGCTAGTGGTAACGTCTGTCCCTCTACTTTGGAACATGAAATAAATACAGCGGCTTTTGGGGCAGTGATACTATTCTGTGATACTATAATGGTGGAGATAGGTCATTATACCATTTCCACACCCAGAAAATATACAATACCAACTATGGGCTTTCGATAAGTACTGTCAATGATAGATTGTCAATAATAGATTCATCTATTATAAAAAAAAAATACACCACTCCAGTTCAGAATGTTGATGGCAGCGGTGCTGTGTACACCTGGAGCAGAGGGTATGTGAGGACCCTCTGTACTTTCTGTTCACTTTGGCCGTGAACCTAAAACTGCTCTGAAAAGTGAAGTTTATTTGAAAATAGAATAAATGAGCAGTAACAACAATGCACATTGGCAGAGCTGCAATCAAAGACCAGACAGACAGTCACTATGTAGATAAAGGTCAGTGGGTAGCCAAAGATGAGAAAGGGCAAAGCCACTCAGTGTAGGAGGCATGGGTGTATGGAAGATGAGCTACAGAAAGCAGAGCTCGTTGGAGCAGGGCCTTCTTATGGAGGAAACGGGTCACCTTCCCCACCAATGAGAGACCCCCCAAGAGGAAGTGGGGTGGAGCCTGTACATTAAGGAAATTCTGCAGATATGTTTTCACGTGGTTGCTGTGATATGCTAAGTTGCTACCCGCAGTACTGACAATATTGTATAGAGAAGTAAGGGACAGGAAACCAGGTCCTTTTGTTGCTTCAGTGACTTTTTGGACCCAAAGTTAATTGTTTGCTATGATTCTGACTTTGAATGATTGGTTGGCTGACTGACTGACTGATTGATTGGTTGATTGATTGGAATATTTTAGTCAATGTGCATAGTTGTGAAATACGTTGTTTCTCTAAGTACTTTGACCTCTTAGGATAAAGGCATGCTCTGACTGATATTACAGTGGGACAAAGACCCATCAGAACCTCAAACAACACAGTTTGTGCTAAGCGCATCACAATCAGCTAACAGTTCATGACTGATACCGCTACTAACCTCATATCTCCCATTCCGGCAGTCCTGGCTTATATTTGATATTCACAAATAGGTCAGTTTTATTGATTACGTAAAGACCCATAATAAAAAAACAGTTTGTGCTGGTGGCATATAAAGAACGCAGAGTTCATTTTTTTAAAAATCTATCTAACTAAGCATTTAAAGGTTCTGTAGGGTGAGTAACTAGGTGTAACTTTGGGGGTCATTATGCACATTCAGATCAGTCTTGGGATGAATTACCTTCATCTCCCCGAAGAATCGGTGCTGGCCAGGGTTATTGCTTTAATAACACACACGTCTGCTATTAATGTTTACCAGCTAGCTAATCAGCGCTCCAGAGAATACATGCCATGTTTGCATTGTTACAATGTAGACATCACTCTGCAGTTAACTTCATTACGACTGGAAAATAATCAGGCAGCATTACGTGTTTTCATTTTTCACTGTGAGGCTTTAAAATAATTAAATATATACACATACCACTCTAGGTACCATTTATGCATATAAATGACATTTATATTCACAAGGCTACATAAATATTCTCACTCATACATATCCACGCGATTCTTAGGAGGTATATTTACAACCTGCATGTTAAAGGAGGATAGTTTTGTGTAACTATTGGGCAAAACAAGATTTTTCACTTTTTTTTTCTTAACCACACAGTAAATAGTGTGATTCACAAATTAGGCACTGGGGGACCATGTAGAAACCTCTGTAAATGTTAAGTGTCTGAATACATTGAGTGGGTTTTGACTTGCTAACTTAAGAGAAAAATAATCACAGTATTTTACACACAAACAGCAATTTGGAAGGGCAAAAAAAACAGACTTGATTCTATGTTAAGCAGAGTTTTTAAATTGTGCTTTATGTTTGAGCGAAGGAAAAGAATATTTTCAAAAGATCTTGTACTTAAGCAATAATGACGTTTAATATCGTTCTCTCCTTGTAGGCCTCGAAGCGCAGATTATTTTATGCAGGAAGCTAAACGAATGAAGCATAAAGCAGATGCAATGGTGAGACCCTTCTCTTTCTGGATACGTTCATCCAAATTGTGTTTGTACTGCCGCTTCATCACTGGGGCAATATAGCTGGGGGTAATTATAAAATCTATTACAAGGATGGCTGGGCCTGTTAAGTGCAGAAATGTTTATATAATCAAGTGCTCATAGCCCAATACATTATGACTTCAACCAATAATGTCTGGCTGGGAGAAAGCCTTGGGTAAATGAATATTTCAATTTAGTCCTAAGGTTTGAATAGTAACTAGAGCCAATCGAGTCCGTGGGTGATAGTAGGGTTTTTTTTTTTCGTTGAAAAAAAAATCTAGATTTGCATTTTTTGCCCTTTTACTAGCTTGGCCAACTCTTGGCTTGGTACCAGGATCAAATCTCTTTCCAAAAACACTTGTGTTTTTCATACGCATCTGTCAAAACAAATGCTTTTCCTGAACCGTACAATACAGAAACTGTCATCTGCACACAAGCCATAATGCCACCATGATTTGACGTTTCCAAAAACTAACTCTTCTTACTTGGATAATGTCCTATTTTAGGAGGCTTGATGCTTTCAGGCTAGAAAAAGAAGACTTCAGGTTTGGTTTTTTTAAGAGCTCATGAGGTTGTTCCATCTTAAGGTCTCTCATCCAAAAGGACTCCATCCTATCGAGTAATTCCAGTTTTATTCCCCTCCAGTGTTGGTAACTGAGATCACTCTGGGTTCTGGAGACAAAGAAGGCGTTTCACATGACTTTGTATTCTTAAACCCTAACAATCTCATTTTGCCAATGCCGTGCTAGTAATGAAGTGTCACCCGTCAAACATGTATATTTGCACGGAGTCCACTACCCAGGACACTGGGGTACAAAGGAAGTGTCCAGAGTGTCAGAAAATAAGGACAAGAAAAAGCCACAGCTTTTGCCCACACAATCCCAGTCTGATGGAGTGTCCAGGTCACCTGAGAAAACTGGTACATGGCCGCTCTTGGAGAAAAACATCAGTTTTTGTTGTTGTTGTTGTTGTATTGAGAATTTGCCTTGAGCTCCATCGACAACCTATTTTTTTAATTTTTTGAGTCCAGGTCTTGCTAAGTTGCCCACGCTAAACTCAAACTTGCAATTCTCCTGTCTCAGCCTCCCAGAGTGCTGGGATTACAGGCCTGAACCACCACCCGCAGTCCAGCTGACTGAGATTTTCTGCCTGAATTCTTCATCCAAAATGTGTTGGCCCTATTCATTCCATGTCATCTTGTTCCACGCTGCCTTTTCTATCAACCAGTTCCCAAGAGAGAGGCACTGCTCCAGCGAGGCGGTCTCCTACCAGCCTCTGAGCTTGCTGATGTCAGCCGCTGGGCCCATGCTCCTGTGGAGCTTCACACCCACTCACACACACACTGGCACTCTCAGGTACACTCACACCCTCAGCGTCCTCCTGCATCCAGCCAGTTACGCGTTAGGGGCTCCTTCCTGGGGGTTCTCGGCAGCCCTGTCCCTCCTCCATCCTCCCATCTCATTTACACTCGACCCGAGGCGCACATTTTTTTCCTCACAGACGGCTGGGCAGGCTGAACCATTCTGTGGCTGCACACGCTCTCTCTCCAGGTGTACTGTATCTTCCCGGCAGGGAGCCTCTGTGCATCGCGTGCACACGCCCCAGAACTGAGTGCCTTGGAAATACCTATTGAGCAAAGTGATTTCCTTAATCAGAAAGTGTTACCGAAAAACACTACTTTGGAGTCGGTTTGATTGATAAGCTGTTTAGAAACTTGATTTGCTAGTGAAGAGCAGTTCTGCTCCGTGTCTCTGTTTTCTAACATAGTATTACTAATGAAGTTGTGGGGAGTTCGCTGGCTTATTTTTTTTAATAGCAAGGCTTAGGATTCTGGGTTTTTTTTATTGATGAATGAATCATTTGAAAATTGGAGGGGTTTCTCAGGCCACAGTGTGGCTGTGTAGTTATCTACAGAGAGTAGCAGAGTGCGGCACGAGGAACTGATGTGTAAAAGTCTAGATTTATGAGAATTTAAGAATATAAAACTGATGGATGATTAACCTCTCTGATGTGGGGAAAGAGTAACATAAATTTAAATGACTACAGGTAATCCAAAACCTCATTTTTTATTATTGATTTTCAACTTTCTGATCCGTTCTGGTGAAGCTGAAATGGTGCTCTGATTTTCATCTTCCTCCTTTTCGTTCCTCACTCTAAGGGAGGTCCTCACCACTACAGTAATCACAAAAAAAGAAAGATGAAAGCATGTGAATGGAAATAATTGTATCAGTCAGATTTCCCACTGCTGGGACACAGTACCCAGCACCCACAGCTTAGAGGAGGAGAGGCTTAAGGGGGCGCACAGTCCTGGCGGAGTTAGCCCAAGATCCACTGGCCCCAAGGCAAGACCATCATGGCGGAAGGGAGAGGAGAGCTGCTTACCTCACGGCAGCAGGAAAGCAGCGAAGGAAGTAAAGAAGCAGCCGGGAAGGAAGCAGTACCCTCCAAAGGCACACCCCAACCTCCTCCAGCCAGGCCTCATCTCCTAACAGCACATTTAGCTAGGAGTTCGTCAGTGAATGGCTCAGTCCGCTGATAAGCATAGCACCACTGTGATCCGATCACCTTTTAAAAGCCTCACCTCTGAACACGTAAGACTTAGGGGGGACATTCTCTATCTACACCATGACAGTAAGGTAAATATGATAACTAAGGCCTTGCTTGAGCTAGCCAACTACTAACCCTAGTATTTACTGGTTTTTTTTTTTTTCATTACATACATACTGATGATGAATGTTAATGCATAAATTAGGCAGAGTAAGAGATTAATAATAATAGCTAACAATAAAATAGAACAAGGGTAAGGTGGTATAATGAAAATACTTTAACTTCTAAGTTGTTGTAGAATTTTCCATTTAGTGTTTTTGGTATGATGGACCATGCCTACGGAAACGTGGAAAGTGGGGCTCTGGATGGGAGTGGGGTGGGGATGGCGGACTACTGTATCCTGTTTCTTCCCTCAATCCCTTCACAGGATGTGGGAGCTCAAAAGTTGAGTTTCTCCCATAAAGTGTGTAAACTGTGAGAATGCCAGTTAAGACCCATCATTAAGGAAGACCTTTCACTCTGTTGCTCAGGTGGAGAAGTTCGGAAAGGCTTTGAACTACGCCGAGGCCGCCTTGTCGTTTATCGAGTGTGGAAATGCCATGGAACAAGGCCCGATGGAGTCCAAATCTCCCTACACCATGTACTCAGAGACCGTGGAGCTCATCAGGTGAGCGCTGGGCTTCTTGCTGGGAGGTGGGGTCCCTGTCTGGAGGCACCAGGAGTACAAACGTCAGCCTGCGCCAGCAGCTGCTGGAGCCGGTGTCCATCTGCCGGCAATGGGAATGGAAGATGGCACAGCTTTCACACACGGTGAGGCAGGCCATGCCTTACCGCTGACTGTGAACTTAGCCAGTCAGCTGTGACACACCCACCTCCCCCAGCCAGGAAGTGGTGGGTTTTGAACTTGCTTTTACCTCTGAGATGCTTTGAAGAAAAAAAAAAAAAACTGCTTCAGTCAAAAAAAAACTCAACAGCAGCAAAACGAAATCTAAAAAAATAAATACCTGATACTAAATGGGCCAAAACACGTCTGAAGAGAAGACGTACAGATGACCAGCAGATATACGAAAAGATGCTCAGTGTCGGTACTCATCAGAGAATGCAAATCAGACCCACACTGACATGGCCCCTCACCCGAGGGAGAGTGCAGCTAAGCACCACGCACGGGCGAGGAGGAAAGGGAGCACGCCGGAGCACTGGTAGTGAGAATGTAAAGTGGCATACCCACTACGGAGAAAACTACGGAGGCTTCCAAAAAACTAAAGCTAGAACCACCATGTGACCCAGCAATCCCACTACTGGGAATATTTCTGAAGGAAATGAATCGAGTACATCAAAGAGACATGTGTACTCCCGTGTTCACTGCAGGACTACTCACAATAGCCAAGAAAGGGAAACAATGTAAGTGTTCATTGACTGATGAATAGATAAACAAAATCCAGCACATATACGTAATGGAATACTATTCAGCCATAAAAAAGAATGAAATCTTGTTGTTTGTGGCCACATGGATGGAATTGGAGATTATTAAAAGTGGAATGAGCCAGGCATAGGAAGACCAGTACTGCATGATCTCATTCATCTGCATAATATGAAAAAGCTGATTCCATCAATGCTGACAGTAAAACAATGGTTTCCAGAGGACAGGAGAGTGGCAGGGAGGGAAGGACAAGGAAAGAAGAAAAGTCTGGTCAGCATGGTGTGTCGTAGTTGCCTCTTTTCCTTTCTGAGACCCCATTGGACACCTGAAGCCACAGATGATACCAAACCTTAGACACACCATTGTTTTTTAGGGAGGGTGTACATACATAGCTGTGTTAATGCTTACTTTATAAATTAGGCACAGGGGCTGGGGGTGTAGCTCAGCAGTAGAGCACTGGCCTGGCATGCCCGAGGCCCTCAGTTAGATCCCGGCCCCACCCAAAAATAAAATAAGTGGTCGCAGTAAGAGAATAACAGCAATAAAGCACAACTACCATGATAACATACCAAAATCAAGGCATGTGAGTCCCCTGTCCCTTTCTTGAAAGAGTTAAGAAAAACGGTAAGAGTCTTGGACCACGGTTGGCTGTAGATGACACTTAGGAGACCGAAAGCTGGGATTTGGAGAGACCACTGTAACCTGAAACTTACTTCCATCAGTAGTGACTGTGGAGTATTCAATGCAAGGAGAGAAGATGCAGGCGGATTTTATAAGAGGAGGAGGCATCCTCTTATGGGCTGGTGTGGACGGAGCCCCACTGTTCTGATCTAAACTCCCCACCTGGGCTGGGACACATGATACCATCGGGCCAGGGTTTGACAGGGCACTGAGCATGCTCAGAGGAGGCGCTCCCCTTCCACGATGGACACCTGGAAAGACACAGCCTTCATTTCTGTCCAAACCAGCAAGGAAATTTCACTTGTTAGCCCTACTGAGATCCTTTGTAATGTTGTTTATGTTTCTAGCCAGCTTAACTGCGTGGAGTAATATTATCTACTATGTCTAATACCCACTGTGTGAAATAATTCTTCCTAAGACTCACATTAAGACGTTTTTCTAATTCTGCAATTCCTTGCAATCTAACGCTGTGTTTTGCTATGCCCTGTCATTCCACACACAAGAGCTGTTCATCTTGCTCTCTTTGATCCATACTGGCCCAAAGAGACTGCGTGGTATTTTTAACCACTATCCCTCAATCTGTAGTTTCAGGCCTTTGAAACACTCATCCTAACATCAGAGACCTTCAAACAGCACTTCTCAAGGAGACTTTGAAGGTCAACTCTACCTAGCCACTTTTCACATCAAAAATACTTCCACTGAATCAATGTGTTGGTGATTCCCTCACATTGTCTTCTCCTATGGCGTAATATTTTCAGCAGCAAAGAAAACAACAGTAAAAATCTGTTAAAATTACTGTAAGAGACACTAGATCCTCATCTCCCTTCCATAATCTCTCTCACCTCCGGGCGGGCAATAAACAAACCTGGACAGCTACACAGCGGGAAGATAACCGAGAACGTGAAGGTGTTGAGCACAGATTTTTTTGTTGTTTTCATCGATGCATCCCCAGTCCCTAGAACAGCACGGTAAGGAGTATGTGCTCCCTAAACGCTTGAGGAATGGACCCATAAACAAGCCAGGGGTCCTGATGGAAGCTGAGTAGCACTGCCTGCTTGCAGGCATTCATACTTTAAAAAGAACAAACGAATGCTAACCAAAAAATAAAAAGCCAGATGCCAGCAGAACCCCCGGGGGTGCCAGGTGAACCGGGTGGAAAGGAACCTCCCACAGTGGAGAATACAGAATGAATGGCCTCCCCTGAGCTACCCAGAAAACTAAGTCAAAAATAGTTTTTCTGATCTGAGTTAGAAAATAGCGTCACAGGAGGTGACTTAGTTACTGAATACCTATGTCAAAAGAACAGCAAGGGAAGCTTGTGAACACTCGCACCATAAGGGAGTGGTAGATGCACAAGGTGATGCTAAGTGAATGGCTCGATCAGCATTTCATGTGTGCATGTATAAAGACACCGAACTGAGCTCCAGAAATATGTATAAAGGGTCAGTAAGAGAAGAAATAAAGCCACATATTTATGGATTTTTTTTAAAGTAGTGCTAATTAACCTGCCCCATAACTCTGCACCTTAATCACTGAACCTGACTCTCTTCTGAGCCTTGGAGAGACCCCTGGGGGCCAGAAGCCTTGGCACCAGGGATCTCACAAGGATAGAACTCCTTCCTCCACCAGGGGGACCCTAGAGGGCAAAAGAGCACTGGCAGTGGGCGTGGCTTCCACAGAGTTCCCCTGGTGACCCTGCCCCCCACCCCCATGGCCTGGGGAGCGCCGGCAGGGACCAACACGAGCTCCAGAGCCCCCACCCCACCCCCATCAATGGAGCAGACCAAAGTTGAGCCAGAAGAGCTCTGAAAAATTAAACTGCAACCGGAACTACAGCCCCAAAAGTAAGCCACCACCTGCCTGCTGCCCCTAAACAGAGTGACTGTCTGCTAAAAAGAAGAGATTGAAATAGGACCCAGAGACCACTAACACAATCGCTAAAATGTCCAGGATTCAAATGCCCCATTCATCTTACCAAGATCCAGGAAACTCTCGTACCTGAAATGAAAAAAGGCGGTGAACAGACACCAATACCAAGATGAATCCGCCCTTGCAATTATCTGACAAGGATTTTAAAACAGCCGCCATTAAGTTCTCAAAAAATTTACAATTCTATGGCAATAAACAAAAAAACTATCTTGTCAAATGAAAGTTTTATATATTTATATATATGTAAGTCATATATATATATAAATAAACTCCAACAGGAGGGGTAAAGCTGAGCAGTGTGGTAACAGAAACAAAAGTCCCTGGCAGGGCTCCGCAGAAGGGCTGTGCTCTCTGGCCCGCGCCTCCAAATGCTGTTCCATTGGGAATTAAGTTTCCCGCACCCGACTCTGGGGTCCCGTGCAAACCACAGCAAGCACTGTAACAAAAGGTACTGCAGGAGAGAAGACAGCAGGAGAGGAAATGACAGACCGTGGAAGTACTCGATGAAGTGGTGGTGGAAACCGGCCAGACGTACCCAAGGACGCAAGCCTGCCTAGTCAAGAAGCTGAGAAAACCCAGAGAGGATGAACCCAAAGAAGTGAAGGGCAAGACACATCTTAATTACGTTTCTGGAAACTAAGGACAGAGAAACACTCCTGAAAGCAGCCAGAGAGAAAAGCGTGCATCTCCTGCTGCAGGGCGCGGCGCCCGTGCAGATGCCAGAGACTGTGGCACAACACTTTCCAAGGCCTGGAAGTATAAGCTGTCAAGCAGCGTATTCTCACTGGAGGGAAACTGTTCCTCAAGAATGAGGGGAAATAACGACATTCTCAGACGAAGCTGAACTAGAGAGTCTGTCTGTAACGGACACCCCTGCTTAAAAGACGGGTGGAAGGAACTTTCCCAACAGAAAGCAAATGACGGGGAGAGATCTTGGAGCATGAGAAAAGAGGAAAGAACAGGAACGTACGAACAGTAAACTACCCCCCTCATGAGTTTTATAGATCCTGCTTGATGATGGAAACAAAAATTAGGCGGCCACCATCTGATATTCAGGATGATGTTATGTAAAAGTGCAGAGGGTAAAGGTTCCGCACTGCGCTCAGAGTGGTAAAACACTGATACGAATACATTATGCCGAGTTATATTCCGTATATTGTAATTCCCAGAGCAGCCACTATGAGAACTGCAGAGATGCGCTCAGAAACCTGCACATCTGGAGACAGTGTCCTGACAACCGCGTTGTGTCTTGAGCAGTTTACAGGAAGCCAGCCTGCTACACCGAGAGCTTTTCAGAACTATCTGGATTAATCCGAACAACATTATGTGATCGCTGTGTCCATTTTGCTTCCTAAATAAGGAAATGAGGGCTTTGAGGTGTTCACACCTTTCGCTAAACTCTTCCAGCTAGTGCGTGGCCGAGCTAGGGTTTGAACCTAGGACCCTCTGGCCATTGCACACCCTGCCTCAGCTCTCGCAGGGTCTGCGCAGGTGACCAGGTGCATTATCAGGAGAAAGCAAAAGCCACAGTCCCTCTCGACCAGAGAGGTAAACAAAATTACGTGCATTTCATAAAAACCACTCATCTCCTATCACACACCTCTGCAAAAGCAAAGAGATTTTAAATGTAGCCAGGACACTTACCCCTCCAGCAGAGGAGCAGCTCGATTGCAGAGGGTAAATAAAGCATCGGTCTGAACACAGGGCTGAAAATTCTCCTAGAGGTAAAACCCCGAAAGATGGGGCTTTGGCTGCACCTGTCAGCTGCTCCGCCATAAATCAAAACTTGGAAAAAGGGACATGTCAGTGTACACTGAACCAGCGTCCCGTCTGCCAGTCCGCAGTATTTGAGCATGCACTGTCAAAGAGCAGAAAGTAGCAAGGCATTGTTTCTTATCCTCATCGCTGTAATGTAGTACTTGGAGAAGTGAAGCGACATCAGGTAGCTTTTAAGAAAGCATCAGCAGCAGTACCATGGAAAATTAAGTATTAGGTAGGGCGAACTATCATAGGGTATGAGGTTCTGTTGTTAACGGGAATGCGTTTTTTTAATTTTGCTTTTGATTTTCTATTTTTATTTATTTTTAGGTATGCTATGAGACTAAAAACCCACTCCGGCCCCAATGCCACACCAGAGGACAAACAGCTAGCTGCATTATGGTGAGTGTATCACTGCAAATTCGGAGGGTGCCCCAGCCCCACCCTGTCACCACCGGCAAGCCCAGTGCTGAAAGTTCTTCTAGTACGTTCTCTTACGAAACCCCACGTGATTCTGACACCCAGGGATAGTCTAGACGATTTCCTTTTTATTTTTATTTTTTTACTTTTCAATACTGGGGATTGAACCCAGGGTCTTCACACTGAGCAGCATCCCCATCTCTTTTCTGAATTTTTATTTTAAGATAGGGCTTCACTAAGTTGCCAGGGATAGACTCAAACTTTTGATCCTCCTGCCTCAGCTTCCCAGAGTGCTAGGATTACAGGCACATGCCATCTGGCCCAACTGGGCTAGTTCTTGGTGTTATACCATGTATGAACTAGAACCCCACAGGCCCATTACAGAAGAACAGTTTTTTTTCTATACACATGCCTGGGTTTCAAAGTCAGGAGGGTCCCTGTAATAGTCATTTAAATGTGAATTGTACCCAGTGGAATTTCTGTTGTATTTAACACTAAGTGTAATCAAAATAATTTGAGTGTTGCTTTACATGCAGATTAGTATGAATGAATAAAGATGATGCATTAACGTTCTCGAGGCATTTAACTGAGGACTGGCGCATTATGCTTTGATGACAAAATCATTTCTCCCAAAATGTTAACCAGTGTATCTTAGTGGTTTTTTTTGTGCTTACAATGGTAAAGAGTATGTGCTTTAATAAAAATAATTTCCCCATGGCATCTCCTTGGGTCGTTTCACCCCACTCCCCAGAACAACCCTCTGTTGGTTCCTCCTGTCAAAAGACCCAGAATTTTTGCTCTCCAAAGCCTCATTACATTCTGCAATCTAATCTGCAAGTTAGAGAATCAAGTGGAGTCTCGAGAAACATAACAGCAGTGTAGACAAAAGACGGTCTCAGGTTGCTGCAAGTCCTGACCTCCCCTGGAGTTCAGAGTGTTAAGTGGAGACTGTCAGGCTGTATTTGGCTTGTTGGTATTCTAGCAAGGCAACCTGGTTCTAAATTAGCAAATAATTACAATACGAGTAAAGAATGCCAATGAGGAAAGGATTAATCTCAGGAAACACCACCCTATGCCCTTGTCTTTATTGAAGTTCAATGTTGGAATTAATAAATGAATGATTAATAATGAATACTATATTAAATAGAATACTAATATGTAAATGGATATTAAAGTGTGGAAAATAATCAAATGAAAACTACCTTCGGCATAATGTTTTTATAGTTTGTAATGCACACTCACTATCTCTTACTTTATTTGAATTAATAGGCCAGTAAAGTATCAGGAAGGGGAGATGATAAAAAGAAGCTCTCTGTCCCAAAGCAGGTAGTTCATCTAGGGAGCAGTGAAAATTGCATGCTAGAGCTTCCTGGTGGCTCTTGTGGAGAGAGACTGCCCTCTGGTGGTAGGATGAGAAAACAGCCAGCCTTCCCAACAAAGAAGAGAGAAAGCTGTAAAAAAGGATGTAGTGGGGTGAATACAGTTTTGGAGGACCTCCTTGGAAGTTCGGATTTTATTTTTTGAATGGGAGAAAGGTCAGATGCTGATGCTCATAGATGTGCATGCATATAGAAGCACTTGAGATACATAAACATGGACCCTGGGAGGACCTGTTGTTTTAAAGCCATGTTTGTGAAGGACACACTCATGCTGTGGCCGCCTCCTCTCTCCTCTGTCGCAGTTACCGATGCCTGGCTCTCCTGTACTGGCGGATGTTCCGGCTGAAAAGGGACCACGCCGTAAAGTACTCCAAAGCACTTATCGACTATTTCAAGGTATTGTCTGGCAAAGGAGCGAGACGGCTCCTCGACTGCTCATGCTGAGTTATGTCCCTGTCAGGGGCACCTCTGGGAAGCCGAGTAGAGCCTGATGCGCTGGGGCTACTACAGATCACCTCTGGTGTCCAGAACAACTCATCTATGGCACCCCGTGGCTTCCAGGGCTCTGAGAAAGGGTCCTGAAAGCCAAGCTCACTGGCCCCTGCCTTCTTGTCCAAGAGTTTTTACCGACTTTGGTGGAAGAATATCTTATCTTGTTACTCCTCCCAGTGTCCAGGGAAATTCATCTTCGTTGCAAGACATAACTTCCTCGTGTCCACCTAGAGCCGCTTTCTCTTAGAAATTCCTACTCAGAGCCGTTTCCACTGAGTCTCTAGCAGCTTCTTTAATTAACAGAGGCGTTGTTTAAAATGGAAAGAAATGGCTTATTAGAGCTCAGAGATACTGGATAACAATGTGTAGCTAGAAGGACGCAGGCACAGCCGTGGCAGCTTTTACTTATCGCGGGGAATGAAAGTGTTTTCCCTGGAAGAATTTTTAAAAGGAAAAAAAAAAGTCCTTCCCTGATGTACTGTTATAAAGTAGACTTGAAATTTAATCATTTATTTGACATTTCGGGGCCTCTTTATCTGTTTCTGTATAGAAACAAGAAATTACGCCATCGCTGTCTTCACCACCGCTTTTTGTAGATACGCAGCCATCCTTTGAGATCCTTTCTCCCCGAGCTGCACATCTTAGAGATGATTTGCAGTGGCCAGGCTGTGTTGGCAGACGCTGGGGCTCTGTCTGCTGTGCCTTCCCAATTGTGCGCGTTGGGTAACAGGTGCTGGGACCAAGGGATAACTTCTGTGGCCCATTGCCAGCACGTGTCTTCAATATCAGGGACTGGCATGGAACCTTCCCTTTATATATTTTGAGCAGGTAAAGTCAAGATCAGTAGTTTTCAGAGACTCAGGCTTCTTAAGAGCTGATACTAAAGAGTTATTACAGTCAAGACAAAGGGCTTGAATACAGAAGGACCCTTGGGACTGGGGGTATAGCTCAGTGGAAGAGCACTTGCCTGGCACCAGCCAGGTCCTGGGTTTGATCCCTAGCACCACAAAAAGGGGGGGAAAAGCTGAATTATGTGAGGCCAAGGGACTGCAGCAAAAACTCTTAAGAGATAAAAGAAGTTCTCACTGTACATGTGTAGCCTGTGACCTATACAAAATGGGTGGAGAAAAGAAGAAAATCAGAGTTTCTCCTCAAACGTTATTGACATATACCCCTTATCAATTTTACATTTTTAAATGTATTTTTAACTGACCAAGGACAAACTGTATATATTTATGGTATACAATCTGTTGTCTTAACATATGGTTACGTGGTGGAGTGATTTTTTTTTTTATCTTTTTTTTTTTTTTTTTGGTTTTTCTCCGGTACCAGGAACCGAACTGACAACCTTGCGCTTGCCAGGCAGGCGCTTTTGCCGCTGAGCTAAATCCCCAGCCCCATGGTGGAGTGATTAAATCAAGCTAATTCATGGGTTTCCAACACCTCACATGCTCATCATTTTTATGATGAGAACACTTAAAACCTACTCTTTTAGTGATTTTCATATATACTTTATGTTCTTAATTATAGTTCCCACACTGTGGGATTAATCTGGAGAATGCCTTCCTCCCACCTGAAACTGTATGACCTTTCCGTGCCCCTCATTAGGTACAGAGTTGGAAAGGCTACATGAGCAAAGCTCAGAGACTGAAGCCTTCAGGTTATAGTGACAGTTCAGCTGTGGAGAATGTGTCTTATCAGTAGGCTGCTGTCTCTAAAAAGGGGACTTGTGGCTGCCCATGTGTGTATCCATAGGACTATTTTCCCAATTATTTCTGACACTAGAACTTCTCTCCCCTTTGTGTCTTTACGTCCGGGACATCTCTTACATAAATCATTTCTCAGAACCTCATGGTGGATGGAGAACAAAGTGAAACATCCCCTAGTCGCCGATTGAGAAAAGGGACAGTAATGTTCTGGGTTTCTCTTTTTCTAGTTCTCTCCGTCAAAATAATGTCATTCCCTGAGACAGGTGACAGTGACATGGTTTGCAATTCTGCCCTGAGCTTACACCTTGCTGTGGGGCCTCTGAGTCCTGACAGGCCGTTTCATTTTGCCATTTTGTTACCTCTTGCATTAAAACTAAATAAACCGGTCACCACTTCATCAAGTTCCTTGTAACCAAAAGATACACGCTGTCTCAGGAAACCAGGGCAAAACCATCTCTTGTCTCTGGAAGGGAACATTCACAAGAGCATCACAAAGGCTGTTTTCCCCCTTAACCGTCCTGTGGGCTTCTTGAAGACTTCTGGTTTTTGTTTTGTCTTGGTACTTCTGGGGATCAAGCCCAAGGCCTTGCACATGCTAGGCAAGTGCTCAGTCACAGAGCTATATGTTAACCTGGAAAACTTCTAAATGCTGATGCAAACACCAGGCTCATGCGGCATAGCACCCTAAAATATCCAAATAAATCAGAATTTTTGAATGTCCTGTGTGTCAAGTAAATACATTTTAACCCATCCTTTTAGAAGTATCTGAGTGATTTCCTTTCAAAGAAATAAATGCTTTAAGCTTCATAAGTTAAAACGATAGAATTTGACGACGTATATTTTCAGGCATTGAATGAAGACCTGTTGGCCAATAGCCCCTAAATTTAAATATAAGGTATTCTCGGTATGTGGGGGGAGGGGTGATTACTGTCCTTTTTTTCCTTTTCAGAAAAAGTACACTAATGTACAAGTTTAAAATCAGACTAGTCTATGATTCAGCAGGCTCTCGGGATTACGATTTAACTTGGTACCTAAAATATGTACATCGAAACCAGAAGCAGGCCCTGAGACGCCCGCTGAGGGACCACGCTGAGAGCCTCGTGATACTGTAACTGCTCGGACCCCATCTCTGTGCCTCTATGAGCAGATGGCACTCACTGCACGTGTGTTTGTTTTCCTGCAGAATTCGTCCAAGGCTGCCCAGGCCCCATCCCCCTGGGGGGCCAGTGGAAAGTAAGTTCGTCTCCCACCCCACGCATGACACTTTCAGTGCCCTGCGGAGCCGCCCTCCCTCACCGGCTCCCGACCTCTCCACTCTGGTTTTTCTGCCTCTCCCCTTCCAGGAGCACTGGAACCCCATCCCCCATGTCTCCCAACCCCTCTCCCACCAGCTCCGTGGGGTCTCAGGGCAGCCTGTCCAGTGCCAACGCCCTGTCCCCGTCCACCATCGTCAGCATCCCGCAGCGCATCCACCAGATGGCGGCCAACCACGTCAGCATCACCAACAGCATTCTCCACAGCTACGACTACTGGGAGATGGCCGACAACCTGGCCAAGGAAAACAGAGGTGTGTGACCACCCCTGGGACCTGAGGACCCACCAGGCTCAGGGGACAGCCTGGCCCCGGGGCACCGTTACTCCGGTTTTCATGGTCTGTGGGGGGAGAGGGAGGAGGAGCTGTCACCTGCTTGGTGAGTCCTTTCCTGACCCCTCCTGTGGTCACTCGGGGCCTCGTGCACCTTCTACCTTACCGTTGAGGATCATGTGAAGGGAGATTAGGTGTAGATACAACGCAGGGGTCGGGGTGTGCACAGATACAGGTGTAGGGACAGATTCAGGGTAGGTACATTCATAGGTGCAGGTACAGGTAACAAGTGTAGTGACAGGTATAGGTGTGTGTATAGGTACAGGCATAGGTGTACATCCAGGGCTAGGTACACACACAGGAGTAGGTATGGGCACGGGTGTAGGTGCAGTTCCAGGAGTAGGTAGAGTTACAGTGTATGTGCAGGTACAGATGCATGTGTAGATGCAGGGTAGGTACATACATAAGCACAGGTGTAGGTAAGTGCAGGTATAGGTACAGATGTGGGTGTAGCCACAGGTGGAGGTATAGATGCAGATATAGATATAGATGTACACACGTTTTTCCCTTTACACAGTGAGCTTCTTAAAGATACAGATTCTATTTCATTCACATTCCCTCCAGCAACAGGTAAGAGTGCAAATACGGGTTCACTTTGAGGCCATAGATGAAAAGTATGTTCCCGTGACAGCATAAACCTAGACAAAAGCAGGTTGTCCACACTGCGAGGGGGATCGGGTGGCACCGGGCAGTCCTGAGTGTAGGGAATCGTCAGTAAAACCAGACAGTGCATAGCATGCGGCCTGCAGGTGGTGGCCCGGCGAGTCCCATGGGAAGGTCACAGAGGTCCAGAGACACTGCAGCTTGCATGGAACAGAGTTTGGAAAAGTACTTAGCAATTATATGGCTGCAGGGGCACAGAGGTCTGAGTTCCAGGTGGGGCAAATGTATGGAAACGTATGTGTCCATCTTGTACGACCTCGAGCAGGCCAGGCTTCATGTGGAGTCCAGCCATCCGCTAGGGCTTAGTGGCGGAGGGCTCGGTGCCCATTTCAGGTGGGAACTCAGCCATACTCTCTCAACCCAACATGCTTCTCCTCCTCCGTTCTGCACGTCAAGTCCTCTTTCCAGCAACGTGTGTCTTCCCTGACCCTCCCTTCTTTCCCTGCCAGCACTTCTGTGGGTGTGTGAGCACTGGGAAAACCAGCCTCAGAGACTGTGTGGCAGGTGTTACTTAGTGACGCCACCGTGAGGGCAGACTGTATTTGTCTCCATCCACCACTAAACTGGGATGCAAAGAGAGCAAAGCTCGCACATGACCATCTTGGTTTCCCCCCTTAGCACTACCCTTTGCACCTCGGAGCGTTCTGGGTACATAATAAATGTCCAAGGAAAGGGCAAACCCAGAGAATGCCCAGTGGCCACCTGGTGACTTCGGTAGCGATTTCTCAGCGTGCATCAATTGTCCCTCATCATCCTAGAGCCTCGCTCTGTGGATTCACTCTACGGGCTCAGTATTGCCACGGTTGACTCCAGAGTGCAGGACAACGGAGCCGCACTGACCTTCAAAGCAGACGCCATTACTGTACTAGGGAAAATGCAGCCTGAACATATGAGTTTCCTTTGCTGTTTGGCTACGTAAAAATTATCCACTTGAGCCAGAAATGGCAGATACATGTATTTATTTATTTGGATTTAGAATGAGCCCCCTACCCTTAGATTTTATGTCAGTCAAGGGCATGCT
This sequence comes from Chinchilla lanigera, assembly GCF_000276665.1. NCBI lineage: Eukaryota > Metazoa > Chordata > Mammalia > Rodentia > Chinchillidae > Chinchilla > Chinchilla lanigera. Next base: position 5,804,376 of record NW_004955470.1, on the reverse strand, counting down.
AAAGTCACCTGAGGAAACAGAACCATTGATTTATACAGAGACCATGAGTGGAATTCTTTCTGAGCTCACTCAGGTCCTGAGTTCAGAGTGGCACACCGAGCATGTGGGGCACTCCTGACGACTCTGTTTGTCCCCTAGAATTCTTCAACGACCTGGATTTGCTCATGGGGCCTGTCACCCTGCACAGCAGCATGGAGCACCTGGTCCAGTACTCCCAGCAGGGCCTGCACTGGCTGCGGAACAGCGCCCACCTGCCGTAGGGACCTCACCCTCGAGCCAGCTGTGCTCTCATCTCCACGGACCGCTCCAAGTTTCTGGACACTGTGCTACTGAACTCCCCAGCCACAGCATTTATCAGACTGCAGTGAACATTTCCTCGGCATCGAACAGTGACCTTTTCCCAGGGCATGTGTGTTTGTACGTGTGGATATATACAAAGCTGCCTGCGTGCGTGTGTGTGTGTGTGTGTGTGTGTGTGTGTGTAAGATACACAGCTCTTTGGCACACATTTGTCTACTTTCCATAGCCCCAGGCTAGACAAAGTGATCAGAGATTCCTGATTAGAGGAAATACACACATATACACACATTCACAGGCACATACTTTCTATCCAGTGCTAAACCATGACTTCTTAGAAAAATTCAACCAAAATCTCTTAGGTTAGTTATCCAGGTGCAATACAGCACACCAAAAGCTTAACTGCCAGTTAAGGTGAACCTAGCTCTTATATTATTGATTACTTTCAGTATTAATATGCTATTCCCTCATTATTTTTGATCAGTGTGTATTAATGGATAATTGAATCATGAAGGCAAGTCACTTATTTTTGTGCCAGAACTTTATTAGATTGCATGTTACCAAATACCCTGCCCTTCCTCTTACGCTGTCCCCTCCATCCGTTATTATCAGTTAGATACATTCCAAGCAAATGGTTTGATTCCCACAAGCCCTCCTTGCCCCACCCCCAAATTGTATGAAAATGGCACCAGGATTTGGTGAAAACTCAATGTCCTTGAAATGTAACACACACGAAAGCGTCGATGACAGTTGTTTCAGAGCTCAGTTAGGAATCGACGTCTGTACCCATGACAGGTCCCCCAAGGCCAAGCGTTTCCTCCTCTTGCCACTGTGACCCAATGGCTGTAGAGCCACGTGGCTTTTGTCAGCCAATATGTTTCAAGTCTTTTTCTCTCCATGGTAGATTTCATACAAACTTCCTTCATGGCCAAAGGAGGACATTACCTAGAATGTCTCTTTGCTAGGAGCCCAGCTGTTGCTTCTCAGGCTGGGAGCTATTTGTGATCAAAATGCTGTCCGATTTTCACACTTCACACAGAATGTGCCTCTGCAGGCCTTTGGGGTGTTACAATTTGGGGGATGATTTTCAGGCTTTGATTAATAAGCTGCTTACAGTGCAGGGAAAGTTGTTACTGCAAGAATCGCTGTTCTCTCTGCAGTAGCAAGGACCAGAACATCTTGCTTATATCTTGCGCATCTGGTATGTTTACATCTTACCACGGTTCTTTTTCTTTCCTTTTTTTTTTTAAGTTTACATTTTAGTTCTTGATCTCTTGTTTACAATGTTTGTCTGAACATTATTTTATGGCCTAGAGTTAGTCTTCTTGTTAAATATATTTGGATATGAAATATTGGTAAAAAGAAAACTCTTCCTGAGAAGAGAAGTTGTATCTTGCCATACTTTGAAAACGTAAAAAATAATATCTTTGAGTTACTTGACAGAATTGTACTGGATCGGTCTAAGAGACAGGTGAGGCAGTCCCTGAAGTGAGCCCTTGTTCAAGATGATGGTGGCACAGAATATGTTCAGTAGATGCTAAAATATATCTTCACTGATCTTCTGGGACATTGGTTGCAATGTTAACATTTTTGTCAGCCTGACGCACAGGTGGGAAATAAGACTGCTGTAATTCCCGAGTTCGCTGCATTGCTTCAAAAATATGCAAAAGATTGAACAACTTTGGTGCTTTGAAATTAGTTGACAAGGAGCAAGTGAAATTTGCATTCGGCTTTGACCTTCAGGTACTTGCATATATTAAAAATACAAGCTGAGTATCCCTTATGCAAAATACTTGGGACCAGAAGTGTTTTAGATTTCACATTTTAGAATAATCACATGTACATAATGAGATATCCTGGGGTTGAGACCAAAGCATAACCGTGAAGTTCATTTATGTTTCAAATACGCTTTTCTACACATCATCTAAGGCAGTGGTGGTGAACCTAGGGCACAAGTGCTGCAGCCAGCTGTTTGTTATTGAAAGCTCTAAAAGGTTCGCCATCACTGGTCTAAGGTAATTAATCTTATACAGTACTTTTAGTGCACCAGTATTTTAACTGTGAGAGTCACATGCAGTCAGGGATAGAATTTGCCACTTACAGAGTCATACTGATGTTCAAAAGGTTTTAGATCATGGAGCATTTTGGACTTTGTATTTTTAGATTAGGGATGCTCAGCCTGTATTTCCATTTCCTGTTTATCCATGTGACTTGCTTCTTCCATCCCTTTCACTAATTGTTGGCAGACTTCAAGATCCCATCCTATGCTAGGGTTGTGAATCTAACAAGTCATTTTGAACTTTTCTTTTTTCTGCAGGACTGAGGTTTTGCTCCACTTACTGGTGAATTCTGATGCAAAGTTCAAACTGTCACAGAAAGCGATGACCCTTGGGGTCTGCCATGCTTTGCCAGGGAGCTTTCCTCTTCCTGCCCATCTTTAAAGTTGCAAGCCTTATAGAGCACCCAGGGAAACCCCATCTAACTGTGCACATGGCCTCTGGCTACTTGTGGTGGCATTGTTTTATTAACATGATGACCACCTGTGTTTCCCAACAAAACCTCTAGAAGCTGGTCATTTTGAGGGATGGTCAGAGCATGCAGGTCCTATCAGTGCCTCCCGTTCATCTGTACAGCATGTCAGGGCAGCAGTTTCTGTTTGGTGTAATGATTTTGGTAAGGAATCATCTTCTGATTGTTGCTTGTGAAAGTGATTCATAATTTGTTCCTTTTTTTTTAAATTTGGTTCCACATGGAAACATCTTTCTTATGTTTGCAGATTATAATAGTGATACCTGTTCATTGTAAAAATTCAAAAGTAGAAAGTGCAAGTCTGAATGTCAGAAACAACCACAGCTCACAGTTTGATGTACCTTCCAGAGGGTCTTGCATTTAAACATGTAACATTTATGACCACTTCTTTGTATTGGAAGACATATTCTTTCCTCAGAAGTGTAACACAAGTTCAACTGACCTTATCTGTCGTGACCTGAATGGAAACCACCCTTTATCACTTGGCTAGAATTATCTTTGAAAGAAAGTAGCTCAAATATATTCCTGATCAGACTTTGGCATCAGTTACGACTCTATGCAGATCAAACTCATGTGCAGAATTGTTCCTGGAGAGAGGTCTGGTTGAAACAGGTACTTCTGGAAACTTTCAAATTGCAAATGGAAACTCGGACCCACTATCTAAAGAGGAATGTACAGGAAAAGTAATCTAAAGAGTTAACAAATTATGTACTAGATTGAACCGTGGAATGCAATGCAATGAGACTTTCTGCACTAAAGCTTACCCTACTATGTACAACAATGATGTGTGTATTATAGAACAGTGATGTGTACATTTCTGACACCCCATACATGATATACACAGTTTGTATAAATGCATACATTTAAAAATATATATGTACAATACAGCTAACATAAACTGTGGTACACGTGACGGATATTACTAGTGCCTAATATGGAGTATAAGTCACTGCGTGCTCACATCACCTTGGAAGTGCAGTCATTGTTATAAAATTAATCAGTGCAGCCAACATTATTTATGAAACACATCTTTGAAACTGTGCAGTAGCATATACATATATATTTTTAAATAACATTTTTCACAGTTTTCCAGAGTTACTGTTGAAATCTGTATCACCAAAAAAAAGAAAGATTTTTTTAATGATGTAGACACTCTTCAGACCCAGTTATCTGCGTGTGATTTCCTGTTTGTAGATACCCGAGAGACTTCAGCGGTCAACAGCCTTAACGCATGTACAGGATATTATTGTGACTTAATTTATCTGCAGTTTTTAATCCATGTGAAATTGGAATTTATAAACGGACTTGGATTAAATATGTCTGCCTTTCTAAGGTTGCAAGCGTTACATTAAATGATCTATGTTGTACATGAGAGAAATCAAGTTGTATGTTAAAAAAAGTCCACCCATTTCTGTGAATATTTTTAGGAGGAAATCTTAGAATTGAAATATGTTCAAGTCAGTGTTTTGGCTCCCAACTCATAATCTCTTTATAAGCAGCCTCCTTGTTTCATGAATGTTTTCGGTGTGACTCCCACGGATTAACATTGCCAAGTCTGATACTTTTCTAATCCCACGGATTACCATTGCCAAGTCTGATACTTTTCATGGGAAGAAATATGCTTTTCTTCACTGTGACTGTAGTTTACTACTTGTCTTTCCATATCCAATACTGTACAGTATGCATATGTGCACATGTACACACACACACACACACACACACACACACACATGAACACCCCAGTGTTGCACAAAGCTCTGACTAGGAAACTTCAGAGCTTCATTCTGACGTCTATGGACGGGCGCCTGTTCAGCCAGCAGCCCTGGCGCTGTAATGTGCTCCATTCTTTCATGTCACACTTATTCTCTGACTTGTGTCCCAGGGTTTTCCAACTCAAACCAGCGTGGTAGAATTGTGCTCCCAACATCGGGTTAAGAAAAACAAGCGCAAATTCTGATCTAAATACAGAACCATTAGACCCGTGGCTTGCTGTGAATGGCTCCTAGGTGGGAGAGTTCTTATGAACCTCATTTTCCCTCTTACCTCCTTCCCTTTTCCTTCACCTTCCTAGGTTCCAATACCACTTTGTCTTTCCCCTACTACACTATCTTGCACAAGTCACATGTGCTTAGAGAGAACTCGGGACAGGTTTGTTTCCAGATGAGCAGTTGAGTCATCAGCCCTGGAGAGATGCAGCAGAACTCTGAGACACAAAGGAGGTCCTCCTCATGGAGGCTACTGTCCCCAAAGACTGCCAGGGCAAGTCCACTGTCCCACGCTTTCAGAGTTGGGCTGGGACATGCCCACACTGTTTTTCTCTTAGGCAGCTTTGCTTGGTACATGGCTGAAGTCTGTTTTTCAAGACGTATCACACTTTCCATGAAACCTGGACCAACCGGACTCTTGAAAGATTGTTTTCAAAGAAGAATAAATAAATAAAGCCACCCCATACACTGCATATCCAACTATTCAGAGCCAGAGTTCCTTTCCTCCGGTACCCATTCCCAGAAGAGCACACCCTGACAACACAGACACTTCCCATGTGAGATGTGTGTCCTCTGTCCAAATTACTTGTCAGAGGGGTTAACTTGTTTGCTTGGCATGAGGAAAATTACCAAACTCTGTTCTCCAACTAATTACATCTGACCACAGTCTTGGCTTTTATTATTTAATTGGCACCCTGAGGCAGCAGGGGGTAAATTTTGGGCTGTCTGCAAGGAGATTTAGATTTTCAGCTCTTACACTAATGGGAGTCAGGGGATTAAACCCCTATGTATTACCTGTAAAATCCACCTCTTGCAGCCAATTTTAAGGACATTGATCTGAAGAATGAATTTAATCACTAATTGCAAGTGAACACAATGACTAGCGTTTACTTCCAAGTGTCAGGAAGTACTGATGAGGCCTGAAAAGCTGAGTCAAGTCCTTGTTGTCTACCCATTGTAAAAATAGGAAAAGTTCATCAAGATTTTATCCATCTGGATATTGTAGCTCATGCCTGTAAGCCTAGCTACTCAGGAGGTTGAGGCAGAAGGATCACAAATCCAAGGCCATCCTGGGCAACTTAGCAAGACTTCCTCTCAAAATAGAAAGGGCTGGGGATGTAGCTGAGTGCTGAGGCCTTGGGTTCAATCCTCAGTACCAAAAAGAAACAAGAAGGAGTGGAGAGAAAACTAAATATTTTATCCACTATGTAGAATAACACCAGTACTTAGAATTTTCAAATAATGTTCAACTTCAATAAAATTATGATATTCCAGGTTCCTTACTGTCCTCCATTGCTTTTTCAATTTTTCATCCAACAAAACTGATTTCCCCAGTATTTATGATCTTTCTTTCTAGGTGTCTAAATGAGCAAAGAAAAAAATCCCTAGCACAGAAATATTCATTACTTGATTAAAGCACATTCCACCCACAGCAGACAAAGGTGTTTGATCTTTCCTTTTTCTTTGGGGTTTTTCCTTGGGTGGTGCTGGGGCTTAAACCCAGGACCTTGCACAAGCTAGACAAGCACTCTGCCACTGAACTCCTCAGCCCATTTTTTTAAGTTTTTGAGACAGAGTCTCACTAGATTGCCCAGACTGGCCTTGAATTTATAATTCTTCTGCCTGTCCCTCCAGAGTAGCTGGGATTACAGGCAGGTGTCACTACATCCTATGGTATTGACGTTTTTTAAAAACATTTTTGGAATCTCCTCTGTTACTTTCTTCCAATAGCATGAGTGCCTAGTGTGTGGCCCTGCCATTGAGATGTGAGTAATGCTAAGCTTAGAATCTGATCTTTAGTTACAGATACCTTCAGAGCATCACCTGCTGTCACTGAGGCCCTTTAAGTAATGAACTAACAATACTGACACTTCCTTTGAGTAACCGGAACACATTATTATGCGTTCTGAAGTTCCTAGAGCTTCCAGTTCAACCCAAAAATGTCCTCCTCTGTGAACTGGGGTGGTGGTGGTGGTGGTCGGTGATGATGATGATGATGATGATGATCTAATTTTCATGGTTATTTTTTGTTTGAGACAGGGTCTTTCTTTGTAGTTCAGGCGTGGCTTTGAACTCACTCACTGTGTAGCGCAGGCTGGCCTCAAAGTCGCAGTGATCCCCCTGCCGCAGCTTCCCTTTGAATGCTAGGATGACAGGCGTGCGCCACCATGCTCGGCTTCCTTCTAAATTCTGTGAGTCAGATTTAGTATCTAGACCCTTTGGTGGAACGGTGCCTAGAAACAGTGGGGCTTAAAGAAACACAGCTTCAGTGTAGGAGCTCACTGAAGGGAGGAATGAGAACCTTAGTGGGGTCTCCTCCTTTGCCTTGCACAACTCTGTGCCTGCATTTGCCCTGTGAAGTGTAACTCTGAACACACTACCTCCCACAGTGAGTGTGAGGACAGGCAGATTTGGGCCATCATTTTAAGATCCATGTCACACTCAGTGGAGTTTAAGCATTACTGTAGGAACCGAGGTGAAGGAAATACACTAGTTCTGTGGCAGGATCGAGATCTGACAGCGGGGCAGTCAGCCCCCGCACCCCATGGGACAGGAGGGTGGCAGGAGCACCCAGGACGGGGAACAGAGAGGGAGCTCCTCCACATGTGTCGCCAGCCACTGGTCCCTTCCTGGCTGGAGCAGGACTGTTAGACCCAGGGCTGGACAGCAGATCCACCTCCTCCTTCCCATCCAGCCCTGGCCTTCAGTGGGCACCAGCTGAAAAGGAAATAAGCCACACTGGGTCCAGGCTTCCAGGTTCACCTTCGCCCATGGGCACCACAGTTCAGACGTCACCGCAGAGCCGGAGGCCCATGGCACAGTCTCCTGTGGAGCCCGGGAGGCTGGGTTCTGTGTCTTACATGAGTCTTGAGTCTTACGCCTCCGGTGCTGATTACTGGGAGGTGCAGTGGGGACAGGGTAGGGACAGCTGCTCCGGGGGGTCTGTGCCTGAGAAAGGAGATACGCCACAGGGGGCTTGGGGATCATGCATGAGCTCCAGGAAAGAGGAAACCTCTCTGGGGAAAACGAGTGATTTTTTCTTCTCTAGTGGGTTCTGTTGCCTCAACATAATCACGTAATTATAGGTGAAAGCTTAGTCAGTGTTCGGGGAGGGGAGATCGTCAACATCTGTAAGAACTCACTGATGTCTGTCATCCCCAACTAGACGCTGAACCTTCTGACCCCAACACCCAGACACAGACTTGCTATCCGGCTAATACAGTCTAGGTATTTCATTCCACAAGAGCCAAAGCCCTAAATGGTCAACTGACATTTCCAGTTCTTATCTAATATTTATATTCTTTACATACAGGGCAGCCAGTGCCTCTTTTGTGTATCCCTAAGTCAGTCCTTTGAGCTGAATCATGGTAATCATGAAATATTCATTCCCAAGAGCTTCTTCATTTATACTCACTGACAGCCCCTCTCCAAGGCTTCCCCAATACAAAGAGACAATGGCCAGAGGTCTCCAGAGATCTAGCCTGATTGAAGCCCACATCAATATTAACACACTTTTCGCAGGTACACAAGACTTCGCCCTGTAGGAATTCTGGGCATTTAGATTGAAGGGAAAAAAAACTGTAGGCCACCACACATGCTCATTAGCAGAAGAAGCTACACCTAGACTTTACCTTTTCTCAGGCGAAAATAAATATTCCTGTGACAGCATAATAGTTACTTGCTTTTGCAGTTCTGTGAAAATTTAGTCATTCCCATGAAGTCTGCTTCAGTCAGTGAAAGAATTTTTAAAATCTGCCATTTTTCCCATGCAATGCCATCTTGGAGGGGTATGTGTGGATCCAGCCACTCAGATTCAGCACTCCAATATCAGAGGGCTCGTGTGTCATGTTACAGAGGTCTTGGGAAGCTGGTAGCAATTTGGGACCCTGTTTATCCTCTCCAAGACTCTACCAGTGATCCAGCTTTAGCTGTCCAAAGAACAAGTTATAGGATCTTCGACTGCTCTTCCCACAGGAAACAGGTTTCAAGAAAGGAAGGGGATTTGGAGTAAGACAATGCTGCACAGTCATTTCAGTTGTGAAAATATATATATCACAGCACTGATGAGCATGCTGTGTTTATTAGGTCTGATGCCATCACCATATTTTGCCTCGTTAGTCCATACTGAAATAGCTCATTTGCTTTGGTTGTGTGATATTCATTTGTGGCTTCTTGTGAGTGTGTTTGGATCTGGTTATGGAGAAAGCCCAGAATCTATGTTGATTCTGTATTAATCCAAGTAGCAGTTGTGATTCTGTTCAGCATCAACATTACAGACTCTACCACTGATTCAGTTGTGTGCTCTTTATCTGTGTCCCTGTGTGATAAAGATCTTAACTAAGCAGCTAATGAAGATTATTAGTACCTGGGTTCAATCGCCAGCACCACACAGGGGGAAAAAAAATAGACCAGTGGCTTTAGTAAGGATCATGTGTTTCCCAAAAGTCATGAATGCTTTTTCACAGGAAATTCCTGTGGCTCCCTGTTCAGCAGGCCAGCTCTCTGATTCCTGGGCAGGGGTCTCATCTCCCAGGCTGCTGCTAAGAAGCCCACATGCCAGGAGCCCTGGATCTTCACTGTGGTAGTTTCTCAGATCTGCGTGAGACAGTGCAAGTGTTAAGGTCCCTTCCTCTTTCTCACAGAAAAGTGAAAGTTGCTCCCACGCAGCTGAATTTACCATCCTGCAAGTAAACAAAGTGCTGCACTCACATCGTGAATAATTTAATAGTGAATTATTCTGGCAAAATGTGAGAAGGAGAGGCTGTCTAACATTAAAGATTTGTCTGGAGGGACCTTGGATTTTGTCTGAGTCTAAAATTTACAGTATTGCCGGGGATATAGCTCAGCGGCACAGCACCTGCCTGGCAAGCGCAAGGTCTTGAATTCGATTCCTGGTACCCAAAAAAATAAAATAAAATAAAATAAAATTTACAGGTACAAAAATTGACCACATGTTTTAGTTTTTGGAGAGTTTGCTGTTTCTACTAGTTCACAGGAAACTCACACGGCACAGTTTCTGGATCACAAAAGCCTCACTGTAACAGAATGGGCCTTGAGGATTTGCAGGAACAAATCTAAAGAGTAATATTATCTAAAGAGTAATATTAACTCATAAGCAAAGGTACTTTTTAAATGTCTTAATAAACCCTGAGTCAACATCATTCTGTCTCAAAACATCCTAGTCTTTCTTCCTGGAATTTCTTTCAAAGCAAGTTGTCCTTTCTCGTGTATTACAGAATTTGGTTTTAAATATAATCAGCCAGCACCAGGCCAGGCATACTGAAACAGGCCTGTAATCCCAGCACTCAGAGAGGCTGAGGAGGATCATAGATTTAAGCGCAGCCTTGGCAACTTATACCATGTTCCGAATTAAAAAAAGAAAGGGCGGGGGATATAATTCAGTGTGAAAGCCCTAGGTTCAATCCCTAAATACTGTAAATATATACAATATAAACGGGAAATATTATATATATTACTAAGAGACCACAAAACATAAGAAGAAACTGCAGTACTATCTTCCAACTTCTGAGGAAAATATTCCTGAAGTAGAATTCTCCTAACAGCTTTGATTCTTCTGCCCCCTTCCAAAGCTTTTTACTTAAGGCATCAAATTTTTCGTTTTCAAGACCTCTAAAGCATTCCTTTTTATGGGTGCAATATCGTTTTATTTCTCTCTGAGCATTCTAATTATATACGTGCCAAATTCTTGTTCTGTTTGCTCTATTAACTCTACTTCTATGGCGTAAGTTTTTTCCTGTGTGGGGCTGGTACTTCCCTTTCACAGCATTTTTCAAATGTTTTTGGATCTTTGGTTATCCACATTTGTGTTTCTTCCTGTCCAGCGTATTGTTTCTCTTTGCTTCATCCAGCTTCACCTGCCCTGGGTGTTGCTGGAGCACTCTCAGGGGCTTCTCTATCCCGAACACCTGCAACCAAGCTCCATCCTGAGCACTTCCGCCATCTCTGTGTCCACTTCCGGGCCCGAGGGTCAGAGGTGCCACTCTTACATGGTAGCCCGAGTGACCACAGGCATCCTCCCATATCCTTGCTCTCCAAGCTCTGTCGCTTCCTGGAGCAAACCTGTCTAGTGCCTTCTGTGCTGCTGTAGCAGAGTGCCACAGACAGGGTAAAAGACAGCTTATCTGGGCCATGCCTCTGTATGCTGGGAAGTCCAAGAACAAGGGCCATCTCTTACCAGGGCCTTCGTTCCACATCCTAACATGAACTTTGGGGGAGGCATTAAAACCATAGCAAGGCTTCATCCTTTTAGTTCTGCACATGCTTTGGACTGCAGTATCTTCTTCATAATGATCTCAAACTCCTCCCATCATTCAGAGATGCCTCAACATTCCTGGACCTTTTAAGTTAAGGTACCCTTTGTTGGTTTTTAACGGTCATAGTTTTTATTGTTATTATCCTTTCTCTATGACCATTTATTTTTTGAGACAGTCTTGCTATGTTTCCTAGGCTGGCCTCAAACTTGTGAGCTTAAACTTATGATTCCACCTGCCTCAGCCTAGCGTGGAGTTGTAGCAGAAAAACCCATATCTAACCAAATGGAAGACTCTTTGCATGGAGGAGTTAGAAGGCAACTGTTATTATGCTAGTGGGCTAGGGAATCCAGAGGTTCAATCGCCAGCCCAGAGTGAGGTTTGCGTTCAGTTTAAATAGGGTTTATGAGTGGGAAGTACAAAGCTGTAGCAGGTTATTATGTGATTGGTTACCTGGAATACAAGAATTATGTCATATATTGCCAGGCAGGTTTACTTAAAAGGAATTATTTAACATTCTGGGAAGGAGGGGAGGAGGTTATAAGCAGAACAAGTAGAGTTCAATGGGTCTTTGACTGGGCCAGTCTGCCCCAGACATGAAGTCCTTGAAGCAAGTTGGAAACAAAATATGTTTTTCTAACAAAGGGAAAACACAAGCTGGACACAGTCCAGTTGGCCCAGCACATTATGAAAGAGAAGTAGACACTCAAGGCTATCTACATGACAGGCAGTGTGAGCACACTCACAGGCTATGAATTGATTTCTAACTTTTGCTATACTATGCCTACAAGTCTGCTAGTCTATAGCTGGTCCAATCCACCACGGGTGAGCACCACCACATCCAGTCCCCAAGGACAAGCCAGGGACTTGCCCCACAAGCAAGGGCAGACCTGGTACTCGGGCCTGGGCCAGCACAGGGGACATGGTGGGGAGTTGCCTGGACTGAGAAGTGGCTCCTGACTCAGGTAGAACAGAGTCCAGGGCCTGGGGTGGCAGAGGGAGGGGGAGGCTGAGTAGGTGAAGGGGTGCAGTCTTGTCCCAAATCCTACTGAGCCCACTCGCCAGGAGAGTGGCTCCACATGGAGGCTGTGTGTCCTATAGGAAGCAGCCATTTAGCTAGGGACACTTCATATGTGGGGCTTGGACCTACCTAAGTTGGTGGCCAATGTCAGCCCAAGGTACTAAGAGTCACATTGTGCTAAGAAGGCAAAACTCATGGAAAACGTTCAAGGTGCTGAGGGTATGGGTGGAGACGTGGCCACAAGACCAGCCTTTTGGGGAGGTAGAGGCAGAGGACACTCAGGAAGCGTGATTCATGACTCCCGGGACAACTGCTCTACCTCCTGGAATGATCAAAACCTAAATGCACCTCCAAGCTATATAAAAGCCCACACACCCCCTTCGTCCAGGAAGTCTCTGACATCAACTCCTCCAGCCATAGACTCTTCCTCCTTGTGGGCAGCAGGAGCTATGGACAGATGCAGGCCACCGGGGAGGGCCAGAGTGGGTACAAGGCAGAGAAGGGGCAGGGCCCAGCGGAGGACAAAGGCACATGGTCAAATCTGACCTCCGCTGCAGCACTCGGTCCCTCACAAGTCATGTACCTGAAGCTGTGTGCCTGTGAAAGGGGACCTCAGACCCGGAGGTGGCTGGCATTCTGACAGCGTTTCTTGTCTACCCTCCCCCTGGGGGCAGAGTAGGGTTCTAAGTGGAAATTCCCCAACAGGTAAACGATAAGGCCTCCCCGGGAGAGTTAACATGTTTACTTCGGGCTTGGGGTTGTAATTATGATTTAGTAGAATGCCGCTTCGTAACATCTCCTTCTTCGTTTCGTGTAAATTAAGTTTCTGTCGCACGTGTACCGCATGTGTCTCTATTCCCGAGGGGAGTTGGAGACTTCATTAGTTACTGTCTGGGAAGTGCTCTGTAGATAAAAAGCTCTCCAGGAAAGTGAGGTATTATTATTAGTTGCCTTTGATTTGTAAATCATCTAGAATGGGTTGTCTGGTTTTATTCCGTTTCATTTGGGTATGAAAATGATAGCTTCAAACCCTGCACTTAGCAATGGACAATGCACGGGTCCAAGAAAATGTGCAAAATGCAAATGCATGTGTTTCAAAGGTTTTGATTTATTCATTCCTAGAAGGGCCTGGGAGGTTTTGAGAATTCTGCCCAAAGGAGCTGACATCCAGGGACAGTGCCACTAAATAACACACATGAGCCAGGTGGTGGCATGTGCCTGTAGCAATCTGAGAGGCTGAGGCAAGAGGGTCCCAAGCTTGAGCCCAGCCTTGACAACTTTGTGATTTAGTAAGACCCTCTTTAAAGTGTATTAACTCCTCGGGACAGGCTGTTGGGCTAAGATGGTCACATCACGTACCACTGTGCACGCATGCCTGCCCTCATTCATATACCTGGCCCAGGAAACTGAGGGCTCTGTGTCATGTCCGAGGTTGGAAACCAGAGCTGTACCATTGTCTGTGGTCACACAATGGAGGGGTAGCAGGTGCCATGGTCTCCACTCCACTCATGGTGCTTCCAGAAGGTTCCAGAACATGAAGAAGAAAAATGTCAGTAAAGAGTTTCTTCTCACTCTCCTTGCTTCTCTAAGGCCACATAAGCCAACCTGAGCCTGGCCAGGAGGGATGAGGACTTTCAGAGGTTTTTATCAATTCTGTTCTCATTTCCCCTACTTTGGGCTTCCAGCTTCCTTCTCTACCACTCAGGATGACGAAAGGAAAGGCCTGCCATGCATGCCCACTCCCCAGATGGAGAAAGAGGAAGAAGGAAGGGGCAGAAAGAGGGAAACACAGTTGAACAGTCTTTAGATCTCCCTGATTTCTTTTAATGCGTTTGGATTCATTAAGATTGGGATAGAGGTCATCAGCCATAAAAAGAAGAATGTCTCTCAGAGGATAGAAAACCTGTGCCCACTTTGGGGGAGGCCCCTCCCAGCTGGTTCTACCATCCTGAGTCTGACAGTGTCTCACAGGGAGCAGGGTGGGCCTTTTCCCATCAGTCCTTCCTCTCCAGAGTCACACTTCATAGCTATCCTTATGTAACATAGCTGAGCTTGGCTTCTCATTTTGAAAATGTACAGATTTGCTCTGAGAATCTCCAAATAGTTGCTGTGGTTTGAAAATTTTGCATCTGAGGTTGACAGTGTGGAAGTAGAAGACATCAGAGCTATACACCCAGAGTAAAGCTAAGATTCGGGGAAGTGGGGGCTCTGGACAGGAAAAGATTCATAGATGCGGGCTTTGCGTGAGGAATGATGATCCACAGTCCTTCCAGACTTTGGGAAGTCCCTCTACTTATCTTCATAACCAATTTGAAAGACAGCATGCACCATGAAGGTGGTCTGCAAAGTACGGAGACTCTATAGCTCTTTGTTGAGTGGGTGAATGGATAGATGGATGAATGAATGAATAGGTAATTAATTCCTACCCTCCATATTCTTAATGTCTAGAAACCTAGCTTTTAAAAAGAAAAACCATAATGAGCTGTCCTATATTTGTTGGTGCACAGATCTGGCACTGAGAAAAAAGATTTTGTCCATTTCCTCCCATCAATAAAAGGGAGAAATGGGTGTGAGACAGAGACATAGTGATTGGGCACTGGTACATGTGTGATCACAGGGAACACTGATCAGTGTGTGTTAGGTCAGAAGTCCTCTTTTTCAGCTTCTTGAGATGCTGGTTTGTCTTTTTTTCTGTCCAAATCTTTTTAATGACATTTTTAAAGACCAGTTTTAGGGCAGCCAAACTGAGGAGTAGGAGCAGAGATTTCCCATACACTCCCTGCCCCCACACTTGCATAACCCCACCCATCATGAGCAGCCCCCACCAGAACGGAGCATTTGTTGTGACTGACGAATCTGCCTCGTAATCACCCAACTCCACAGGGATCATTCTCGATGTTGTACCTTCTATGAGTTTGGCAATGCCCACCGTTACCGGGTAAAGTGGAGCACAGTCATCCTCCCTTACCCTCAGCTTTGCTTTACAGTTTCAGTTACCCGGAGTCAACTGGCACCGCCACGGCTCCATGGCCCTCCTTCTGAGGCATCCCCAGAGAGCCAGAAATAGCCTCATGCCACACCACAGCGCCGCACCCTCCACCATACTTCCTGTCACTACACAGGCCCGGCTCATCTCCCAGCACCACAAGAAGGTGACAGCAGTTCAAGAAGGTGTTTTTAAAGAGAGACCATGTTCACCTACTTATATTACAACATGTCAACAACTGTTCTTATTAGTTATTGTCATTAATCTCTTACTGTGCCTAATCTATAAATTAAACTTATCACAGGTATGTATTTATGGGGGGAAACATGGCGTATATAAGGTTTGGTGCTATGTGAGGTCTGGGGCATCTGTGAGGGGTCTTGAAATGTATCCCCGTAGATGAGGGGGAACTATCTTTGTGGCCCTAAAAATCTCCTATGCTTTGCAGCTTCCTTCTTCCTCCCAACCCCCGACCTCGTGATGTGTTGTATACACTGTTGGACCGTCAAGTAAGAGCACACAGGCCACATGCCTTTGGTGTCCGAGCAGTGTCAGACAAGGAAAAGTCTTCCCTGGGACTCCTCCCACATACTCAGGAAATAGGGTCACAAGCCCTTTTGGGCAGAATCTGGCACTGCAATTGCTCTAATAAATTCATTGGTCTCTCGTCATTTATACAAGTCTAAAAGACATTACTGGAAATGTGCATTTTTAGATTTACATTACTCAGTTTTGAGTGCAGTGTTTTGCCTTTACGAGGGTCACTGGATATTTCAGGATATGTTTTTCATTAATATCTTGTCTCAGGCCTCTCTGGGAGACCCTTTGCCTCTCAGGGTTACATGTGCCTATTTGAAAATAGCTTGTAATTGCCTAGCACAATTTATGACTTTTCTTAGATATTTCATTGAATCCTGTAAACTTCCAGAGCATGTGAATACAGCAAACAAAGATGATCTTTAAAAACCTTAATAGCTTCCAGAAACCAACCCGCTGTTTAAGATTGTGTTCCTGCTTTTATATATGTATAGAAGGTATTTGGTCTGTCCCACACCACCAGCCTCAGCTTACAAAGAGGGAAAGGGGCACGCTCGACATATCTCTCAACCCGAAAGATCTTCATCTTCTCCAGGTGCCTACAATACAGAGACTCATACATTTGCATGTTTAAGATGTTCTGCCTCCGGAGTGCCTAATTAAAAAACATTTAAGGAATTACCGGCTGACACCTTAATGGTGTATATTAGTTTGCTAATGCTGGGTAATGAATTGCTACAAATGTAAGGATTTAAAACAACACCCTTGTTTTTTTTCCTCACAGTTCTGTGAGGCAGGAGGCCAGGTAAATGACTGAGTTCTCTGCTAGGGGGCTAAAATCAAGATGTCATCCTGGCTGGGATGTCTTCTTAGTCTTCTGGGGAGTACTCCACTGCTAAGTTATTTCAAGTTGCTGGATGAATTCTGTTTCATGCAGAGTAGAGGTCCTGTTTCATGCAGAGTGAGGCTGTTTATCAGAAGTAACTTTCAGCAATGAAAGGCTTCTCTCTGGCCCTTGGTTGTCTCCCCCCCTCTCCACCCCAATATTCAAAGCCAGCAGAAGCGTTTCCAATCCTTCTTACGTTCTGAATCTCTCTGACCTCCCCCTCTGCCACCAGCCATAAGAAATGCTCTGCTTAGAAAGAAGGTAGCCCTCCCTACATCATCTCCCTTTGATTATCTGAAAGTCAAGTTATTATTAATCTTAATTACATCTTCAGAATCTCTGTGCCCATAACATAACACGATCAGGGACAGATAATCTTATCAAAGTCCCAGGCCGAGGATTAAAGTTGGACATTTTGGGGTGCCATTTTAGAATTCTGCGTACCACAAGGAAATTGGCTTGTAGCCGGCTATGCCCAAAAGAGGAACCAGCAGAGAGAAAAAGCTCAAAGAGGACATGGAGAAATTGTGACTATTCAAGTTCAGACTACACATTGTGAGTGCAATGGCTTCTGGCTCAAGTGTACCCCGCGTGTGGCCAAACTGAGAGCTCCACAGGCCCCTGAGTCTCAGAAGTCTTCTGCACACAGCGAGGGAGTCACCTTTGTATAACTTCAGTCTGCCACATGACTTCTGGGAAGTCATGCAACCCCCTCAAAATAGATATGCTAGAAAAAACATGGCCCCAGAGGAGCTGCTGCAATGAGTATGAATCAACTGAAAATGCCCTTCCCCAGCTCACCCTCTTTCTGCCTAACAAGATGGTGCAGCTTTCTTGTCTGCAATGAGGTCATTGTCTATTAGGAAAGATGCTCTCAATTACAAGTATCAGAAAACTCAACTTCAGGTTACTTCAAACTGGAGGAAACGAAGAAGAGGATCTAACTATAAAGTTAAGAGCCCAATGGCAGAAGGCTTCAGGCATAATTTTACCGATGACTTGTCTCCATGTATCTGCAATTCTTTCCCCTATGCCTTCTTTTGTGTTGGCTTTTCCCCTCAGAAAATGGCTGCCAGCAGCAAGTGGAACTCCTTGTTTATATCCAAGAGCAGAAAACAAGACAGTCCAGAACACTGAGAAAAGTCCCAGGTCCAGGTCGCTTAGCCACTCCATTCCCGTAGCCATGGGACTTCCAGTGTTTGCTGAAGCATGAGTTGCCCAAACCAATCACTGTGGCTAGCAGGATGAGATTAACCTAGTTGGCTTAGACTAGTCAGGATCTACCCCTGTCACTGGGGTTAGAGTCAGCTCTCCAAACAGTATGGCTGTTATACACTGGAGGGAAGAGGTAATGGAAGTTGAAGCAGCGATACATACAGTGACCAGTGAACAGCCACCTTGGCATGAGCTGTGAATGGAGATGAGAATCTGCTTTTCTGGGTCTCGAGTGAGTGTCTCCACATATTGAATGTTCTATGTTGGAGAATTACAATGCTGTGCGTACAACCAAGATGACAAGCACAAGCCACCAACTTCATGGCACCATCCCAAGTATAGGAAGAACAATTACCTCAGTGCTGGAGGAAACCTGGTTGCGTGTGGCCAAACTTTTGACACATGGCAAGCAGGGGTTACTGTGCCACCCAGCACCTTCTTAAAGGACTGTATGCAATTGTTTCACTCTACATTGGTTTTCTCATATCCACCTCCCTCAGAAAGACTTAACTCCATTGCAGCTACTCGGACCCAAACCTACGCTGCCTGGCAGAGATACACTTCTAAAGTATGATCTGTTCTTACCACTTCTCCCAGCCTCAGACTCCCCCAACTTTTTAAAAACCTTCAGTGGCTCCCTGTGTCCTTCAGAGCAGGGCCTCTCAACCTCAGCACCGCTGAAGCTGAGGCCAGATACAGGGCTGAGTTCCTGGACGTGTGACCTCTGTAGTCCCAAGGGCCTCACCCTGGAAAGGGTCCTTCACTTGGTTTCATGTTCTACTGCCACCATCTTGAAATGCTTAATAATCTTATCTTTACACTTGTGTTCTGTAAGTGAAATTCAGAAGACATTTGAGCATGCTCATGAGCAGAGCGGATACGTGCAATACGCATGTCTGTAGTCCTTGCTGCTCCATTTGCAAAATAGTGCTCCAGCGCGCCACAGGCACAGAATTCTAGCAGACCCGTGATGTAGGGAAGGTCAGCGAGAAGCGAAGCATATAAAACAATAAGTGTAGTATGTGTGCAACTGAGTAAGCAGAGGCCTTGATAGCTCCAGGATGCTTGCCAACCATCACTTTAAATGCAGAAAGAAGGCACAGGGCACTAAGAAATGCAAATAACCGTGAAACTGTAGTGTATCCTTGTGGGAAGCAGGGGCCCAGAGGTCTGGTTGACGGCCGTGGCAGAGGAGCGAGTCTGAGCAAACTTAGACTTGTCATGTCCTCGGCAAACCGAGTGAGTCGCCCCACCTAGGCTGTCCCGCTCTGCCCCTCCCTCGGTGCCTCCCCTTGATGGTCAGGCCGCCCTTTGCCACGCCCCCTTTTGCCACGCCCCTAGCCTGCTCTATAAAATGCGTGGTACTTCCTCAATAAAGTAGATCCGCGCCATCAGCCTGGTCTCCGGTGTCCCTTCACTGTGCCGCCGCTTGCCATGGGCCCAGGTCCCTCAACCCGAGAGGTTCTACCTCATATCCTCTCTGACTCCTGTTACTTCCTTGAGCTAGCCAACTTCTTATGCTGAAAAGGATGGCATAGAACCAGGGTTTTACTTAGCAAATAAAAATATTGGATGCTTGTTAAATTTGAATTTCAGAAAAACAACAATAACTTTTAGAATAAGTGTGTCCCAAATATTGCACTGAACATACTTATACCAAAAAATTATTTATCTGAAACTCAAATTTTACAGGCATCCTATATTTTCTCTAGTAACCCCACATAAAAGGAAAGGAAAATATTAGGGCAACTCAGTTCTTTTTCCTTTTACAGTTCTTTACTTGTTACTAAGTCAAAGGTAGAGAGTGCTGGTAGATTGTGTCACTGAAAAAAATGAAATAAAGCCAGGTGTAGCGGTGCAAACCTGTAATCCCAGCATTTTGGGAGACTGAGGCAGAAGGATCATAAATTCAAGCCCAGCCTGGGCAGTGTAATGATACTATCTCAAAAAAAAGGAAGGAAGGAAGGAAGGAAGGGAGGGAGGGAGGGAAGGAGGAAGGAAAGAGAAGGAGAGAGGGAGATGGGGAAGAGAGAAAGAAGAAGAAAGGAAGGAAGGAAAGAAAAGACAAATAGGAAGATTAGTTTTGCATAACATTTCTACTTCTATGGTAACTACAAAATATGAATAGTATCTTTTGGAAGATTTTGCAGGTAAATTAAATGTTCTCGTATTGAAATTTAAGACTGGCAACATAAAGGCAAATAGTAAAATTTATGCTGATAATTTAAATATTTCAACTTTTCTTAATTTAGAATGACATTAAGTAGCAATTTTAAAACATGACAAATCACAAGAAAGAACATGGAAGAAAAAACTTAGATTTTAATACTTCTAGTGGTGTTTATTTTCTGCTTTGGGAATAAGGGGTTCTATATTTTCATTTTGCCTGGGACCTCTCAATTCATGTAGCCAGCCCTAGGATTAGGAAGAGAGCTGTATTTGTCCTGTCTCTGGTAGAATATTTAGGGGTAACCTTCACCTCTACTCAAGGACAGTATGCCCTCAACTTGTGACAATGGAAATTGTTTCCAGACATTGCAAATGTGTCCTGAGGAACAAAATCACCCTGTGTGAAGAATCACTGCATAGGACCCTTTCTCACCCGGCCTTTGCCTCTGCTCCAGCCATGCTGAGCTTGCCTGGAGTTCCTTGAACAAGCTGAACTTGGGCATCTCCAAGCATTTGGGCACCCTCTGCCCACTACCTACACCACTGATCTCTAACTTCATTCAACTAACCCTTTATTAGCTTTCAAAATTCATTCTGACGTCATCAAGTCACCTACCACCAAATCCAACCTTCCTTAGCTGTTCTCTGTTCACTCAGCTGGGTGCAGTACCCACCTTTGGATCCTCAAAGCACTTGGCTCAGGGCTCCACCTGGCCCCCACCTGGCCCCCATCTGCACCACCTGGTAACACCTGTGCAAAAATGACTAGCACCTGACCATGAGCTACCCTGGGAGGGCCAGGAAGACTTGATCTTTTATCTTTTACTTGCAATCCCTAGCACAATGACTGGTACATAGTAATTGCTTGGTAAATGAATGTAGTAGGAAAGAGAGGGAAAGGAATAGAAGGAAAAAAGAAGCAAGAGAAAAAAGAAAGGAAAAAGGAAAGGAGAAATAAGGAGGCAAAGAGATAGAAGAGAAAGGCTGTTAAAGCTTTGCTAATGGTACACGAGTAGTAAACGTTGCTCTCTATATTCAATTTTTATTTCTAGGAGTCCATTAACTAAGCCATAAAAATAAATGCTGGTCCCTCATAAAAACAATATACGTCAATAAAGTGAGAGCCTTAGTGCTTAGATCAGTTGCTGAGAGGTTTTTTTTTTTTTTTTTTTTGTATTCCAGAACAAAGTACTTGAGCATTTACGGTTTATTGCAGATGGTCTTTGTTTAAATACTGGCCTTTCTCAGGTGTCCCTTGAGCCTAATGTGTTCCCAGCAGTGACCGGCCTTGTGGTTACCCCTGTGTGTAGGGAGGAGCCCACTAGTGACCAACCACTACCGCTGAAGCCCCTCAGGTCCTTTCCTGTCACCAGAAACTAGCCTACTTTCTCACTGGCCATCTGAGCTGCATCAGCTCCCTGCTGTCTCCAGATGCTGCGAGAGAGTTCCTCTTCCTCTACCTGCAACAGCTCTGTAAAGGAGCTGCCCAGGAGTCTCACAGAAGCAGCTGACCCTTTGTCCCCTGGCTTCACGGAAGCTGAGCCAACTTCCTGCTGCAAGTGAAGCAGTATGAAAAAGGATGGGGGTGTGGCTTAGTGGTACAGCATTTGCATAGCATGCCTAAGGCCCTGAGTTTGAGCCCCAGCATCACCGAAAGAATATACATATATATGCAGAAAGCATGAGGAATATCAGCAGAGAGACAGCAATGGATTGAATATTGTCATCCTGCCACATCTGTAGGTTCCACATCCACGGATTCAGCCAACTGTGAATCAAAAATATTCAAAAAATTGTGTCTGTACTGAACATATGTAAGCCTTTTTGGGGGTCCTTATTCCCTTAGCAGTACAGCGTAACAGCTATTTACATAGAATTTGCATTGTATTAAGTGCAGTATTATAAATTATTCAGAGATGATGTGAAGTATATGGGTGGCAGTGCATCGATTCTGTACAAATGCTATACAACGTTGTATAAGAGACTTCAGCATGTGTGGATTTGAATATCCTTGGGAGTCCCGGAACCAATCCACCCACTGATACCAAAGGATAAGTGTATTTCTTCTTTTGTTTGAATAATTCTTTTTGAGCCATTTGCCAGGTGTTTTCCCCTCTTTTTTTTAACTTACCACCTGTCCTCACCTTAGAATTCAAGCACTCTTGCTCTTCTGTGTTTATTGTCTCAAGGGAAAGGCTTGTCAGGCAAAAAGAGAAGGGATGGGACCAAAAGCCAAAACCCCTAGGGAGTGACAGGACTTTAGGGTATAGCCCTATAATTAGCAAAAGTAAGAGTGGAGAATTTGTGGCAAGTGATTGCTTCCACTAGAGACTGGAACATTATCCGGGATGGATAAGAAAAAAAAAATATGTGTCAATTTATGAGTGCTAGAAAGAGGGCCCTGGCACTGGGCTCCAGAACAGAGCCCTACAACACCCACCATGAACCCCCTAGTAAGGTGTGTGAGAGCCAAGGAGAAGGGTAGCTGTCCTTCTGCAAGCAGAGCCATGAGGCAGCAAATCTGGAGCAGAAAAACATAGGGTGCCCAGGGCCAGAGATGACACAGGAATGGATGGAGCCAGGATGGATGTGTTAGGAAGATGCTACTAGAATCTTCAAAGTGCCTGGGCCCTGTGGAGACCCCAAAACTTAGACAAAACTGAAAGCAAGTTGAATGAGATGAATTTCTGTCACCCTAGGGGAAAGGTGGCACAAAAAAAAAATTAGCTAGGTTTTTTTTTGGTTGCTGTAACAGACTCAGAATTATAGATGACTGCATCAAGAAAGTTGATTTTTCTTTCATATAAATCTAGAGGTAGGCAAGTATCTTGTCAACATGGCTCAGGCTCTAGCTGTCTTTTTATTTTTCTTCTCCTTTTTCGGGTGAGGGGGTGTCTTGGTTACTTTTCTCTCGTTGCTGAGACAAAATACCCAACACCCAGAATTAAGGAAGGAAAAGTTTATTTAGCTCACAGTCTGTGGAGGTTTCAGTCCATACTCTGCTGGCTCCAAGGCAGAGTGGCACATAGCAGAGGGCAACTGTTCATGGCGGTGGAAGATAGCAAAAGCAGCAAGAGCAAAAAAGGGAGGAGTGGTGACAAGCAGCCTCTTTTTCCCCCTTACACACTCAAACTATCTGCTCCAGGGTGGATGTAGCACTCACACTCACTTCCATGCACTCCTACCACAATGTCATCTGCCAGCATTGGACTATGGATCAATAAAAAATCAAGAAACCTTCCCCATGACTGCATGAGGATTTGGGAGGATGTGCAGACACAAACCATAATGGGGGTACTGGGAATTGAATCTAGAGGTGCTCTACTTCTGAGTAACATTGCAAGCCTTTTAAAATTTTTATTTTGAGATGGGATCTCACTAAGTTGCCCAAGTTAGCCTTGAACTTTCAATCCTTTGGCCTCATCCTCTGGAGTAGCTAGGATTATAGGTATGTGCCAGTGTACCCAGCTAATGGGCTATCTTTAACCTGTAGCTTCCATCTTGTTGGCTGGTACAGCTGCAAAGAGAGCCCTTTTCTAGATATGACTTTCAAGCTCTTTTCTAGATCTGACTTTTGCTACTTCATCACTGGCCAGATCTATCCAGGCAGCCATAGCTAGCTGCAAAGGAGGGTGGGAGGTGTCATACAAACTGATCTGTTGCACACAGCCCAACACATTGGCTTATAGAAAGGTCTAATAGGCAACAGACAAGGAACTGGTTTTATTTTTGTTTTGGATTTTGGATATAGTTTGTTCCCCAAAGGCTCCTGTGTTGCAAGCTTGATCCCCAATGTAACAGTATTAAGAGGTGATAGATCTTTAAGAGGTGGGTTCCACCAGGAGGTGATTAGGTCATGGGGACTCTATCCTCAGACGGGATTAATGCTTCCTGGTGAGAATAGGATAGGTCTTGTGAGCTCGGATTAATTGCTGCTAGAGTGGGTTATTGTAAAGCAAGTTCTGCTGTCTGAGCTGGCTGTCTTATTTCCTCTCTTGCCATGTGCTCTCTTTTGCTTGTGTCACTTGGTGTTCTTCCATGCACTCCTACCACAATGTCATCTGCCATGTTGTGACACAGACACATACCTCTCTCAGAGGTCACCAGATGTGGCCACCTGGTCTTGGCCTTTCAGCCTCCAAACTGTATGCTTTTCTTTATAAGTTACCAGTCTTGGGCATTTTGTTACAGCCACACAAAAATGGACCGAGACTTTTACCAATGCATGGTGATGTCTGGCTGCTTGTTGTTCGTGAATCACAAGCCATGCACACAATATGAGAACAGGCCACAGATCTGGCATGGAGCAGACAGCAACAGAGCTTGTGGGACCTCTGGTCTATAGTGAGGACTACAGGCCCCTTCAATCATGAGATTATGGAGTCCAGTGCAGCACTGGGAGGGGAAAGGAGTCACATCACTAACTGAGCAAGGATTTCCTTCAAGCCCTGTAAGTGGGAACATAGAGATGAAAGTAATTTCATTTAGAAGAAACAAAGATGTTGACTTTTGTTTACCTGAGTTGTGCAGATTCTCTTTCCCTTGGCATCACCTTCTCTAGTAATTCGCTCTGCCTTTGTCAAACCTCTGTCTTTTCAACACATTCAGCTGGCTCTTGGCATACAGTGCTGTTCTTCCGCATGCGGGTTCTCAGGTAGTATGCCGTGATCCCCCAGAGGACCGTGAACCAGATGTGCTCCCAGGTCCTGATTCATGGGTAACAGCTGTGCTACCTCCACATGTATGTGATCAATTGTTTACACCCTGTTGGAGGAAGTGAGCTGAAAGGATCTTGCTGCGTAGTTGAAAACTGTCACCCAGCAGTAATCGTGATTATTTAAAATAATTTTACCTGCTCTTTACTTGTTAAATGTGGCTTCTAGAACATTTCAAATTATGTATGTGGCTTACATTATATTTTCAGTGGACAGTGCTATTCCAAAGGAAAGGATAAAGGAAATGACCTTCAAGAGCAACAACAACGCCCTTTGCCTGTGCATCTCCATTATTCTCTTAAAATCAGAACCAACATTTTCAATAACCAGACCATTTTAACCACAATGAAACAAAACTAATTCTTTCTTCTTATTATTCCAAACAGAAACAATAAAGGGACTCTGAGGGTTGTGGTAATGCCTAGTTTTCAGTAAATCAACAGTGAGAAATTATCTTTAATAGTAGAAAATCGAGCAAACCTTTCTGATAAATACAAGTGCTATTCTGTCAATTGTCAGTTCTCACAATGTCCACCCATCTCATTTAGAGCTATTAAACTACTCAGGAATTTCAAATAATGCCAGAAACCTTCCTATCACCTAACCCTGTGACACCACAGAAGTGAAATTTGGGGGGAGGGATCTGTTATGGAAATAGAACTTCCAACTTAGATGCTCCTTGGATGGACTATTTCTGAAAGCACTGGAGGACTTTCCTATGCATGATCCTTTAATAGTACAGTTTGTTTTTTTTTTGTTTATGTAGTGCAGGGATCAAACCCACGGCCTCACACATGCTAGGAAAGTGCTTCACTGCTTAGCTACACTGCAGCTCCCCCACTGTATAATTTAGATGGCACTTTGCTTGTCCTGATAAGTTTAACCCAGTCTCAATTTGAGGAGTTATGTCAGGTCCCTGATTCTCTCTGGGACCACAGTTTAACTGATAAGGAAGGAATTCTAAGAACCAAACCCAGCAAAGTAGAAATTGACTTTTCTAAGCCTTTACCTGTTTTTGCTCAATACCTTTCAAAGCCTAAAGCTCAGAAAGGGATGAAGCTTACAATGGAAGATTTTATAAACTAGGGCCTCATTATTCCTTGCACCACCAGTCCTTGGAATTCTCCCATGTTGTCCAGTAAAAAGCCTCAAGGGTATAGATATGGATTTATGCAAGACCATAGGGTCATAAATAAGACTGCGGTTCCTCTGTTCTCAATGATCTTTAATCCAAATTCTGCATTCTCTTCAATACTACCGGAAGCCACTCACCTCACTGTGATGGGTTTATGTTTTTTGGCATCCCATTAGATCCAGGCAGTCAATATTTATTTCCCTTCTCATGGGAAAATCAACAATATACCTGGACCATTTTGCCTCAGGGGTTTGCGAAGCTCCTCTCTTATTTCTCTCAGATTCTTAATTGGGAACTCAAGGATTTGCAATTTCCTACTGGGTCTATTCTGATATAATATGCAGGTGATCATTCACTGTGTTCAAAAACCTAGCAGAGCTTTAGGAATGATCCTGTGTATTTATTAAAGACCTTAGTTCAGAAGAGACATAAAGCCGTCAAAAAGAAATTAAAATCCTGCTGCAACAACAACAAAAATAACAACGAAACCTTCATTATTTAAGACATGCCATATCAGAAGAAGGCAAATCACTTGCTAAGTAAAAATTACAAACTGTGCAGAATTTTCCCATAGCCATGATTGCAGAACAACCCTAAAGATTCCTAGGCTGACAGTATGATATGGGTAGTGGGTGCCAACCTTTGCTGCCGTCACCTCCTCATTCTGTAAATTAGGATCTCAGTCCTTGAACCTCTGCCCTGGAAAGACAGACACGAATAAGCATTCTGGAACCTCAGTGAAGCTCTGTTACCGCACCCAAATCTGGGCTTGTCTAATTATCATAAACCCAATTTTCTCTTATTGTTCATAAAACACTGGACACTAGGAATACTGACTTGGATTGCAATAGGCCTTAATCCAATAACAGATATCCTTTCAGAGGGAGATCTGGACACAAAGACACAAGCCCAGCTGAAGGACATATGACATTATGGGCAAAGATGTGATGCTTCTAAAACCAAGGAAACTCAAGGATTGCCTGAGAATCATTAAAGGCCCTTTAAAAATTTTTTTAATTTTAGTTTTTGCTCTTTCTAAAATTTTACTTTATTTTAATTAATACATAGTTATACATATAAATAGGGTGCACTGCTTGTGTCTGGTAGCTGGGCAGCTGATTTGGAGGCAACAGTATGCAATAGAATTACCATGGTGAATTCCTACCATCTTGTCTAGTGAAACTCTGTATTATCTCTAATGTTTTATGTAATAATTATTTTCTTATTCTCTTTAATGGTTTGAACAATCTGGCATTCTTACATCTGCTAATCTGAGCAGCGTAGTTGAGGACAGCGATATCCAATATAACAACTACTGTTAATTCGTATTATTTTGTCTTGAAACCCTGTATCACTTTAAATGTTCTTGCTTTGGTGTGTTTTTATTTGTGATACTGGTATGCTGCTATTGTTCTATTTTTTGTTTGTTTGAGTCTCATTTACTACTCTATTTAAAATAAATAAATAAATAAATAGGGTGCATATTACATTTCAATATTTGTACACGTTATAAGATGATCAAGGCAGGATATTAGCATATCTAGCACTCCAAGCATTTATCTTGCCTTGGTGACATGAACATTCAAAATCCTCTTGGTTATTTTGAAACGTAGAATACAGTATTGTTAACTGTAGTCTCCCTAGTGTCCAATAGAATTCTAGAACTTACTTCTTCTAGCTACGATTTTGTACCCCTGAGCCATTCTCTCCCCACCCCCACCCAAGCTTTTGGATACCACTCTCTTACTTTCTGCTTCTATGAAATCAGCTTTTTTTAGAGCCCTGCTGCTTATTTCAGTCTTTCATTGGATCCAGTAGCAAAGACATAGCCTTTTAGCTCATCTCAGAACCATGGCAGCTGCAGAAAAGCCTCAGATGGAAGCCTCAGCTGGCTGAGTTCTGGATTCTCCATTCAGTGTAATGGTTCTCCATATACAGACTCCTACTGATGAAAAATATTCAGCATTTCTCAGTTAATTGTCTGACATCTGATGAAATACTGTGCTCTCGCTCTCTCTCAAATAACCCTATCACTGCAATACACTATATTCAGGTGCTCCTTTTCCTACCTGAAGAAAAAAATTCATGACTGTTTAAGTCTGTCTATAGATCTGTTACCAGTTCCCTAGGTAATTCTGACCTGATTTTATTTGTGAATAGTTTGTTTTTAAAAATATAAGTTTGAAATTAGCAAGGTTTGCTAGCACACACCTGAATTTACCTTTGGATAATAAACCATTCCTAGAAATCACATCAGCTTAGATGGCTGAATTAATTGCTCTTGACCAGGCATACCAAATAAAAAAGAATGAAAGAAAAATATGTATGCCGATAGTAACTATATCTCTGAGGTAATCCATGACTTTTGAATTCTTTGGAAACAAAGAGGTTTTCTTATATAGGCAAAATCTCCTATAAAACCTGGATAACAAAATAGAGAGATTCTGATGCTTTGCTTTTGCATCAGGAAATAGATATAAGCAAAGCAGAAGGTCATGCAAAACGCAAAGACCCTGGGTCTCATGGAAATGGGTTAGCTGACACTAAGCCAAAAAGTAGCAACATTAACCACGGTAATTGTGCCTGTAATAACACAGAAAAGAGAATTCAAAGAGGCTATTATCAACTGTCAGAGACAAGCTCCTGATTCAGAAAAAAAAGCAAATGGGAAAAATTATGATACTCATTGCATACAAATAATACTTGGCACTTTTAGGCTGGTTGACTGGTAATGCCACAAAACAGAAACTGGATTTAGCAAAGATGCTTCATACTATACATAATAACATATATAAATGGACAGTAGTGTTAGATTAACACAAATGAGCTAATTTTAGAGGTATTGCTGAGGATGTTGCTAAGACCTATTCTACCTGCCAGTGACACAAACTGGCAAAACCAAATAGGCCAGATATGGACAAGAACCAAAACTTGAGGGCCCTTTGAACACTCCAGATGGACTTTATATAAATGCTTCCTGCACAGGGATGTGAATGCATGCTGGTTGCTGTCCATTTATTCTCAGAACAGGTTGAATCTGCTCTTTGCCAGAGAGTAATCAGTTTAACTATGGCCAAAAAAATTTAAAAAACAAAAAGCTTGCTTTTGCTTTCTAGCTTGGGAAATTCCCACGTGTCTTTATAATAAAAGAGACTTTCATTTTACTAGTACTATTAATAAAGAACTTTCAGCTTTGTCTTTGCTCAGAAACTTATTATCTGCAATCCTCAGAAAAAATAGAATTAGTGGAATTCTAAAATAAAATCAGCACAGCTCTCAGAAACTCTTATCTCCCATGGCCTGAAGTGCTGCCTGTTTATAAGATGAACTTCCTCCAAGACCCACAGATTTATCCCTTTATGAATTAATAACAAATTGTCCCATGTGTGTAGAAATTTCATCCTAACCTTATATTGTAACTGTTCTGAGTTGTCTGCCTTAATGAGATATGTTGAAGTCCTAACCCCTGTTACTCCTTATAAGATCTTTGCAGGCACAATCAAGTTAAGATTAGGTCACACTGGATTGCAATAGGCCTTAATCCAATAACAGATATCCTATCAGAGGGAAATCTGGACACAAAGACACAAACCCAGCGAAGGGCATGTGATGTGATGCTTAGAGGCAGAGGCAGAGATGTGATGCTTCTAAAACCAAGGAAACTCAAGGATTGCCAACAACCACTAGAAGTTAGGAAGAATCAGTAAAGATGTTTTGCTAGAGTCTTCAGATAATGCATGGATCAGTGACATCTTGCCTCTAACCTCTAGAACTGTGGGAAAATAAATTCCTGTTCTGTTTTAAGCTACCAAGTTTGTGGCATTTTGTTATGATAGCCTTAAGAAACTAGTACACTATTTGATCCTCAACAGAAAGGACTTATCAGGAACAGTTAACAAATACTACAGCAACAAAACCTGAATTGCCCTTGCATTCCTATTTCCCAGCTCAAAAGATAGGTATCACCTCCTCCTGACTGCTGAACTTCCGTTATAGAGACCCCTTCCTGGTTCTCCTCAAGGCACAGGAAGTTATATTTGTAATCCCATGAAAAAGTTACTGGAATCCTAGCAAGTTAATTCCAATCTACCACTGCCAGTGCAACCCATGGTGAGAATAAAGACACGAAGGCATATTTGTTAGTATGGGGAGCCAAAGCGTCCTAAATCCAGCCATGATTATGGCTATGCAGATCAAAGGCCTTGACCTAAGGCCTAATCCGGGTTTTATTAATTAATGAAGAAAAGAATGGCTTGAGGATGAGTGCCTGAGAATGGCAGGAAGTAGGTGAGTGTTGTGAGCTGGGCTAGGTAGGAGGCCCAAAATCACCTCTGTCATATGCACAGAGAAGGATATGCAGAAAGAGTAATCTACATAACACAACTGAGGTAATATCTAATGTTTTGGGATCGGTGCTTCAGCTCTAATGTGTAATCTTTCAAGCTCCAGGAAGTCATTGCCTCTATCTCAAGGCTGAGGCTTGATCCCAGCATGGAGCATTGGCTCTTCATCCTGCCTTGTCGTGGCTCCCACATGGGAACAATGGGGTCGGGGAAGGGGTCCAGGGAAACACGCCTGCCAGTCTTCAAAGATCACCATCAGCACCTCAGCCGGACTGATGTGTATTCCTTAAAGCCAACTGAAAGAATAAGGAAAAGTCCTAGCCTGCTCTGCACATATCAATACATGAAAATAGAGTCAGGTTTAGCTTAGAGACAATTTCTCCTCCTCCAAGGTCCTCCACGTCCCATTCAACTGAGACCTCATATAAGTGTTCTTTGTGTTCCCACAGTGTAAAGTGAAATCAGAACATTATAGAGGAACCTTAAGGGCTGGGGATTTAGCTCAGCAGCACAGCTCCTGCCTGGCAAGCACAGGGTTGTGAGTTCGGTTCCCAATACTGGAAACCGCACCCCCCCTCCGCAAAAAATAAAGAACCTTGAAAGTTCATCTTTACCACCATCATAAGTAGAAGCTGTCCACCTTTGAGGGCCACTCTTTGTTCCCCAATCTTGGGAAGTCCCTGTCCATCTCTGAAGTTGGAAACCCCCAGTGTACTAATCACTCTTAACTTTATCCTTTAATTTCTGACCCCTGTAATCTGTCCCTTAAAGAAAAGCAAAACTTGCCTGGTTTTCCCAAACTGCAGCTGTTGCTCTATAGCCAGTGGATCGCTGAATCTGTAATCTCTTAACTTGCACTGTTTACTTATTTATTTATTTATTTATTTATTTAGGTACTGGGAATTGAACTCAGGACCTTGCACTTGCCAGGCACGTGCTTGTGCCGCTGAGCTATATCCCCAGCCCTTAATTTGCACTGTTGACAAAAATGTAATAGCGCTCATTGACCCTGTGTATTTATAGCAGTTGTTAGAGATCCCCACATACCTCAAACTGCCGTCTTTCCATCAGAGTCTGTTTCCTCAAGAAAGACATCCAGCTGCCTCCAAAACAAGGCAAGCATAAAATATTTGGGAGAACTTCTGGGAGAAATATTCTTTATTTCCTTTTCCCATGGATTCAGAGAGCTATAAATGGGATTATTACCATTAGAAAAGTGGTTTGAAACTTGTCTCTGACTTTTGCAGAAATCATAAATGGCACTCCTGCTCTGGAAGCTCCAACAATTAGTCTAAATTCATTTGCTAGAGTTGTCATAGACAACTGCGTAGCCCTTGATCTTCTCTTAACCAACCAAGGGGGAGCTGGCACCATAATAAACACTCCCATTGCACCTATATAAATTACCGGGTACACAGTACAGCCTATGACTTAAGCTAAAAGAAAAGGCCATCTGGCTCTCTCGGGTAGATTATGGGACATGTTTTCATTGCCTGGGTTTCATAATTTAGGCTCATGGCTTCAAGCTCATCATAAAGACTAATAGTCATCTTACTTCTGATAATTGCCTGTGCTGCAGTTGGCTGATATATCCTACCTACCCAGGATCTGAATGCTTCTGTGCTACCACTGCCACATTAGAGGGTCAACAGCTCTTACAACAGAAGGAAAAGGGAACATTAACCCTATATCAACCGCAGTCTGCATTCAATGAACACGCTTTTCGTTTTAATCGACAAGGTTTTGGCATGACAAAAATCTGGATAGCATGGTTCATGTCTGTGCCCTGACTTTGTCTGCTCTTGATCAGAGGAAGGAATAAGAATGAAAAGAAGGAGACAGAAGAAAAATGAGCGGGCCTGACTCATAGATAGGGATGTTAGTCTCCCAATACATATAAATCATCTCACAGAATCCCAGTCTCACACCGGCTCACCCTGAGATCACGATAAGATGAGAAGAAGCAAGCCTGCATCATAGCATGGTCTAAGCACAGGTGGAAACAAAGTCATGCTGCCACTCACGAAATACTGGGCCCTCCCTTTCTCAGCCAAATGAATGGCTATTGCTTCTTTACCAATCACAACTTTGTGTTATTCTAGTCTTCCCTCCCTACAGATAAGATTATTGAGACAGAAAATTACCCATTTCCTGACACCATCCAACCTAGAGTATAACTCACCCAAATCAACCAACCAATGCCAAACCGTATACATAATGGGCTGTTTCCGCCTTTGACTGAGACACCTTGTGATTCCTCCCTGGTGTGTGTGTGTCTTCTCCCTTGCTAAAATGAGTCATAAACTCAGCTTGTTTAACTACAGGTGTGTTCCTAGTACTTTTGTACTAGTAGACATTGACTGAGTTATCTTGGGGAGACTCATAACGAAGAATTATCTGGAAAAAATGTTCAAAAATGGCCAGAGAAAGGGAAAGGTTAATTGTTCAGAAAATAATCATGCTTATCTAGGAGTAAGGACATAAAGAAGTGATCCAAAACTGTAGTGGTGGGAATAAAAGTGGAGAGGAAATTCCAAGAGGCATTTTGGAGGGACCAGGAGGAACTCACACATTATCATGATTTTATTCACGTAGCCAATGCATCTTAGGTGCTGGGACAATGTGCCAGCAGGACACCCAGGTCCCTCTTCTCAGGGGGAGGAAGCAACGACAAAGACCAGATGGGCATGTAACAGGGAAGCAAGCAATCGGAGTAGTGATTGGCCAGGGAGGTGAGCAAAAGGGCAACAGAGGTGACTTTAGACAGGTTGGTTGCGGATGGTAATTCTGCCATTGTGAGCCATGAGCTGAATCCAAACAGGAAGCAAGAGCTGGCCAGTGAAATGGGCAGGGGCTTTGTTTAGGAAACAATTGTGCCTGGACACAGAGAGAAACCAGTACCCCAAGGGAAGGCAAGGAGAGGCGCGAAGCTTGGTCACAGAGTAGAGAGCCCAGGGGAAGCGCCGCAGAGAATTTGCAGAGCACGCCAGGCCAGACACTATGGGGTATCAGTTGCCAGGTGAGAATTTTGCTAAGGAGGGGAAACCTGACTGCACAGATTCATGCTGTTCATCTGAAAACCCACGTGCCTTCCCCTTGCCTTCTTCTTTTCTCCATTCTGTTGCCCTTCCCAGGTCTCCTTCCTGGTGTCCAAGAGACTTTCTAAGCAATGGTATCTAAGTTCCAGGACCACTGATGGACCAGTGATGGGCTAACTTTTCTGGTCCTTAAGTAGGGCAACTTCCCAGCTTTTAGTTC
Source organism: Chinchilla lanigera (assembly GCF_000276665.1). Classification (NCBI taxonomy): domain Eukaryota; kingdom Metazoa; phylum Chordata; class Mammalia; order Rodentia; family Chinchillidae; genus Chinchilla; species Chinchilla lanigera. The sequence continues at coordinate 5,771,028 of NW_004955470.1, read as the reverse complement.
AGCTGTTAATTAGTTTTCTATGAGATAATTTGCAAATCATCCTTAACCCCCTCAAAGGATCAATGTGTCTAGAATGTGTCTGCCGCCGGCTCTTCTTGATAATTACAGCAATGACCTGCAGAAATGCCCAGAATCTGGGTAAGTGTGATGAACTCATGTCTACACATGAGACCAAGCTGTGCTTTAAAAATTTCCAGCTGGGCACAGTGGCACACGCCTGTAATCCTAGCACTCAGGAGGCTGAGGCAGGAGGATCGGTGTGAGTTCGAGGGCAGCCTGGGCTACCAAGTGAACTGAAGGCCAGCCTGAACTGCATAGTGAGACCCTGCCTCAAAAAAACAAAAATAAATAAATAAATAGATAAATAATAAAAAGATAAAAATTTCTAGTGACTTTCCCATAGCTTTCTTGCTGGCCATTTTCCCACAATAGATTTTCATTTGCCTGAATTGTTGTACACTCTGAGTTAGTCTCCTGGTGTTCTAGTTTTTGTTTTTTCTCCCTTAAAGAACGTGCTTCTTCCTATTTTGGAATCTTTCTTTACACTGACTTTAGAAGACAGTATTGTTGCTTTTTTTAACATAAATTTTTAGACTTTTCGCCTATATTGCTGCTGATGCAGTGAACCCTTTTTTTTCCCCTGCGGGGCTGGAGATCAAACTCAGGGCCTTTCACACGTTAAGGAAGGGACTGAGCTAAGCCCCAGCCCTGCCAAACACTCTTGAGACAATAATACCTAAGCATCGTGCTTTGCTGAGCTGAAATGGATTCTGTGTGTTAATAATCATTTCTGCTTATAACTTCCCTCTAACAGTCTCTTGAATATCAGCTGTTGTTTCCAGACATAAGACTCTTCCAGTCTCCTCCTCTGTGAGTAATGAAATTGTCTTTTCAAACCCCATCTTCCTTTATACCTTCTGTCCTCTGAACCCCTTCTTCTTTCTGTGTGATAATATTTGATGTCTTGTGTATATGCTTTAAAAGCCTATGATTATGAATGCTGCTTGCAATATTGAGCCTCTTGATTTTTTTAATCTTTTCTTGATTAAACTCATATAATGATTAATTCTGCTTGTCTTTTGTAATTCCCTTATCTTTATGCTGGCTTCCTTAGAGCTAAAAAAATAAAAAAATATTTTTTAAAAGCCAGAAACAAAGCCCTCTCTATTGTTCTATCTTTAATTGAATATATTTCTGTGACCATTTTAGATTTTTTACCTGTATTAAATCAATTGTATTATTTTGAAAATTTCAGTAATATACAATACAACCGTCATTTCATCTAATTTGGTTTTTAAACTTTTAGAGCAAGGTTTTCATAGAATTTTGGAGCTGGGGAAGACATTGTTTACTATAATCCTTTAAATTTGCAGACCAGGGCTTCGAGGTTCAGAGAAGTTAAATTATTGGCCCAAAATTAAGCAGCTCATTAGAGGAGCAGTCAGAACCAGGAACTGGGCCCTGACTTCCTGTCCACTGTTCTGTCCACAGAACTGCATCTCCAGTTAAAATGTCATTTATATAGGAATAGCATCAGTGTGTCATCCTTTTCACATCATGTACGCCCCCCCCATCTTAGTATTTGTACTTGGAACACCCACAAAAGAAAAATCTTCCAATAAAATGAAGAAACACACTCCATTCTTCAACGTCCCTACAGGTCCCTGGAGTTATTATTGACAGAGTGGGCAGTAAAAGTCCCTGGATTTTATTTTCAGTTCTTCTGCTGATTTGGTATATAACTCGGAATATTTGCCCCTTGGGCTTTCCTAGTTATAGAGAGACTCTAGAAAAGATTTCATCTAAGGCAGTCTGAAATGAAGATTTGCAGTATCATTTAGGACATCCAGTTTGAGGAAATACACTTCTTTTTAATCCAGAAATTTGATCCCCATATCTCTTGCCAGTGATGAATACATTTCTAGCCAGGTATGGTGATGCACACCTATAATACCAGCACTCTGGGAGGCTGAGGCAAGTTCAAGCCCAGCCTCGGCAATTTAGTGAGATCATGTATAAAAATTACAAAGAAAAGAAAGAGGGTGGGGATGTAGCTCATTGAATAGGTCCTGTGTTCAATCCTCAATACTGCAAAAAAATGAAATAAAATAAAATACTTCTAAGCCTTCCCTACTAAACCCAGAATCAAGGATTTAGGGCACTTTAGACTTTTTCTTTACTTTTTTTTTCTTACTGCTTGATGAAGAAGGGAAAATGAAATGCTGCTAAATGAGGCCTATGTCCTTATGCTGTGCCAATCTCTGAGACCAAGTCTTGCTGGAGTCTCATTTGTGAATGGTGCAAGGTCATGAGAGTTTGCTTGTCCCCAGGAAAATTAAGAGCTGTTGGTTCTAAGCTCAGGTATTGGTTCCTTATGATGTCAGTAGAAATGGATGGAGTGCTTCACCTCTCCAGAGAAAGTTTGATTAGACTTCAGGATAAGTGAACACATTTCTCTAACCTTGGGAAGTGGCCCTTGGCCGCAAGTACCTGAAACCACCTAGAGGGAGCTCAAGAAGAAAAGGAAAATACAGTGTATGGACACAGCTATGTATTGCTGGGCTCAGGGTAGGCACAAGGCTGGGCTCAGATGGGAGGGGGCCCAGGAGGGACTCTATCCACCTTTGACTGCTTTGCTGGAAAAATAGGATTCTTGGTGCTGAGCCTATAAATTCATGTAGACATCCCACGGTTACACATCATATAGAGGTACCCTTTCTCCTTCAGTCTAATCCCTGGGAAGAAAGTCCTGTGAGAGTCAGGTACCCATCCCTCTGAGATATATGATCAATGGAGATGGAGGGCAGTTAAATGCCAATGAGTTCTTTGTAATTTTTTTTTTGTACCAGGAATCAAACTTAGGATCTTGCACTTTCCAGGCAGGTGCTATGCCACCGAACTATATCACTGGCCCTGTGATTTAATTTTCATCCAAGAATAAATGAGCAGAAGAACATATTCTTAAATTGAAACAGAAAAACAGACCCACACACATTCACACTCACATATGCTCACACCATCTAAGCAATACTATACAAAATGGTTATGGCATACTTTGACTTTTTCCAGGGTGGTTGCCCAGTAGAAGTATTCCCAGGCAACTCATCAGTAAAATACATTGCCTCATGCAGGAGAGGAATTAAGTGAGAGAGGAGGGGGCCAGGAAGAAAACCTACCACTTGGGTGATCCCTTATTTCTTCCAGACAGTCCTGGCTCTGGAATACCTGATATAAGCTTTATGCAGGACCAAGTGATCTGACCAAACCACACAAATGCTCATTTGTTAATTAGAAAATAAATACATAAAACAATGAGATTTTCTGTTAAACTCTGGATTGACCATATATTATTTCTCTGTACCTGTCTAGATATCACGAAAATAACCCCCCAAAAGGGAATTTTTTTTTTTTAAACAAAAGAGACTGCAGTGCACAAGGAAAAGACAGTAGAAGAGGACAAGGAGAAGTCAACAGAAGCTTAGAAGCTGGACATCAGAAGGCTGCATGACAACGTGGCTGGGAGTAGAAGGTGGGAGCTAAGTGCCTCTGGTGACTCGGCAGGATGAGCAACCTGGGCAGTCTAAGAATGGGAAGCACCCCATCTCTCTGAAGGCAGGGAAGGGTGAGTGTGGAAGTGTGGAAAGAGGACTTTGGTTGACTGTCAGCTCCTCTCTGTCCAGCCCATCTTTATAAATGGCAGCCCCATTCTTCTTGGTTGTTCAGGGAGAGAAAAGCCTGCAGTCTTTTCATCCACCCTAAACCCTACATGTTGTCCATCATTAAACCTTATTGGCTCCTTCCTTAAAACCATCTTCAAAGTCTACTTCTATCACCTCTCACTATTTCCTTCCCTGTTACCTGGATCCACCCACTTCCTCTCCCCTTCTATTTTGGTTAATCAGATTTTGTCCCTAGTTCTCTGTAGGACTTTCCTCATTAGTGACCTCCACATTGCTGAGTCCAGTGGCTGTTCTCAGTCCTTTGTTTGAATTGACAGTAGCAGGGGACTCATTTGAGCTTTTGTCCTCAAGTACTCTCTTCTTTGGGCCTTCAGAACATTACTCTCTCTCCTTCTTCTACCCCACTGACAGCACACCCTTCCAATCTCCTTTGCTGGTTCCCTGTTATCTTGATGACATCTATATACCAGAGGGCTCCAAATCTGCCATCAAATTTCTTTTCTCTCTACAAACCAAATCTCTACAAATCAAATCCCTTACACATCAAACATCATTCTCTGATTGATTGTATCCAACCACATGACTTTAAGCATCATTGTCTTGGTTACTTTTCTCTCATTGCTGGGACAAAATACCTGACGCCCAAAATTAAGCAAGGAAAGGTTTATTTCGCTTACAGTTTTTGGAGGTTTCAGTCCATACTTGGCAGATTACAATGCAGACTGGCACATGGCAGAGGGCTACAGCTCATGGCAACAGAACACAGCAAAGCAATAAGCACACACCAGGGCGGAATGGCCTCAAGCACCCTTTTCCTCTCCCTTACATATGCAAACTATCCACCCTAGGACAGGTGTAGCTCTCAATCAAACTCTAAAAGCCTGCCCCATGACCACATGAGGCTTTGGGGGGACACACAGACACAAACCATAACAATCATCCATAACCTACCAACTCTCAAATATATATCTCCACTCTGGACTTCTCACAAAATTCTACAATGGAATGTCTAATTACCTATTTAGTATCTCCATTTGACTATCTCATAGACATCCCAAACTTAACATGATTAAAGCAGTATCTTAGGTACTTTTCATGTCACTGAGATAAAATACCCAATACCCAAAGTTAAAGGAGGAGAGGATTATTTAGCTTAGTTTGTAGAGGTTTCAGTCTATAATTGGGTGGCTCCAAGGCAAGGTGGCATGGCAGAGGGGAAATAGTTCATGGTAGGCAGAAGGTAGCAAAGCAAGCAAAGGACCTTAGCAGCTTTTTTCTGCCCCTTTTATATTCTATAGGTTACCAGGATTAGGGCAGTGCCAAACCAAGCAGTGGACTGATTTATTAATCTCTTACCACCCTTAATCATAGCACCCTTATTCTTAGCATTGCACCATGAATCAGTCACACACTCTAGATTCAGCCATCTCTGAAAAAGCCCCACCTATGACTGCACGAAGTTTTGGGAGGACATCTAGACACAAGCACTAATAAGCCAAATTCTTGATTTCCAGCCCTTCCCGATGTGCTTTCCCTCATTTCTTCCCCACATGGAAGCCATGAGAACTCTTTAGAAAGTCATTCATATTATACATCCCTCCTCTGTTCCAAATTCTCCCTTGCATGCATCACTTGGCAAAGGGCCAAGGCATGATATGGGTGGCTTTCTGCCAGCCTCCTCCACCTTCCCCTGACCATATCCCCCACCATTCCCCTCCTGCCAGTCTGTTCCAGCTTCATTGTCCTTCAATACTGAGACATATTCCCAGTTTAGGGCCTCTAAACTCACAGTTCCCTGTGCCTAGAATGCACTTCTTTAAGAAACCTATGTGGGCGATTGAAAAATATAGTGAATACTTGCATTTTAAAACATTTATTACAGTAAAAGACACATTGCCACTAGTCCCTTTCACTTTGCCCTCACTTATCCCATTGTTCTCATCACTTTCAGAAGTGGTTGAGGAGGTTCTTTTTTGTATCTTTACACTGTCGTGGCTATCTGGTGTCCTGCATCCATTCAAAACATGTACTTTTCATGGTCATTTTCATACAGGAGAAGAGCCAGAAGTTGCATAGTGCCAGATCTAGTGAAGAAGGTGGATGAGGACACAGCATCGTTTTTATGAGCTTGACTTTCTGTTGGATGACACTCGGCAGCAGCATTCACCATATTTTTTTTAAAATCACAATTTGTAAAGACACAAAAGAAGACTTTTAGAACTGTTTCAGAAAGTGGCAAGAATGATGGGGTAAATGTGTTTGAAGTGAGGTGATGTTATTTTGAGAGAGATTAATAGCAGTGTATCTTTTACTATAGTAAATTTAAGAAAATTTAAACATTCACTGTATATTTTGATCATACTTCATTGGACTGAATTTTTTTTTTTTTTTTTTTTTTGGTACTAAAAATCAAACTCAGGACTCTGATGTTCCAGGCAGACACTGTGATGCTGAGCTATGTCCCCCAACCCTTTGATCATACTTCATACATGGTCTTTTCCTAAATTGAAGGGGCTCCCATCAGCCAGGTAAAATTTGTGCATCAAAAAGAATTATAATTGATTTCAAGATTACAATAAGTGAATAAAATCAGATTCCATTAGGGTTTTCAGAAGAAGAAGGAGAAGGAGAAGGAGGAGGAGAAGGAGGAGGAGGAGGAGAAGAGGCTGATTTAATATCAAAATTGTGTTCTGATTCACTGTTTCTTTCTCCAGCACCACTCCAGTCATTATTCCTGGTTGATTGCAACATCCACAGAGATGACTGTTCTCCATTCTGGTACCTCACATCCTTGTACATCTCCCTTCCCCGGACTTTGTCCTCTATGCCATCTCAGCCACAAACTCCCTGTGCAATCTTGTCATTACCACGTCCTCCAATGCCTGACCCCAAAGATCATTTACCTGTCCCAACCTTCTATTACTACCATCCTTTCTCCACCTACCTTTGGCACATACTCTCCCCTCCTCAGCTTGGGCTCTGCGATCAATCATTACAATCTCTCCCTTGTCTGCTCCCTCACTTTCCCTGCCCTGTTCTTGTTTCACTGCAGTTACTTTGCAAAACCCCTGCGCTGGTCAAACCCAACTCCCTGCACCTTCTCAATAGTGCACTTGGGCTGTGACAAGATCTCCTGTTTCTGGGCTGGGGGTGTGACTCAGTGGTAGGGTTCTTGCCTTCCATGCACAAGACCTGAGTTTGATCTCCAACACAATGAAAGAAAAAGAGAAAGAGAAAAAGAAAGAAAGATGATTTCCTGTTTCTCAAACTCTTTCCCTGTAGCAGCCAGAGTGACTTTCTAATGTCACTTTATTGCTTAAAATCCTTCCTGGGTCCCTTGTCTTGAGGGTAGTCAACACATTAATATACTTCCGGATTTCTTCATGCTCTGATCCCTCCCTGCCTCCCCACTGGCCCTTCTCAACTCTGCTCTCCCTAATGTCCCTTGTCCTCCCTCCATCTCTGCTTTTGCACATGTTGCTCCCCCTGAAAGTGGTGTTTCCCGAAGGGTATGCGCCCCACTGTCCTTACTGGATATCGCTTTCCTTTTTTCGTTTGTTTAATTTTTATCTGAATGAGTTCATGTTCACACTACACAATGATCACATTTATCATGGGGAGTCGGTGTCTGTCCCCTGTAACACATCTTCATTCTTTTTACTTCTTCCTCCCTCCATTTCTTGGTCCTCTTCCCATTTGTAAGAGATCTACCATCCTGTTTCCTATTATCTTTTCTTTTGCTCTTTAAATTACTTCTACTTTGGGTTTCTCATATCAGAGAAACCATGTGAGATTTAGGCTTGCGGGTCTGATTTATTTCACTTAACATTATGGTCTCAAAGTGCACCCATTTTCCTACAAAGGATGTCGCCTTTCTAGGAAGCCTCTCTGACACCCTTGCTAAGGCTCCAGAGGCTGCCCGCTGGCAGTAGCGCTGAACCTGTACTGCAGGTGCGTGTTTACCGGAACCAGAAGTTTTAGATGGCAGGAAATAGAAAGTGTTTGGTCCACTAGCACAGAAGGTCTGGCACCGTGAGTGGCATGCAGAATGCACACTGTAAGTAACTGTGCAATCATCCTAAATTCTGTGGACAGTGCTGTTTAAATATAAATAAACACTCCTGTCTGTGTTTACAAGAATTCAGCCTTGGAGAACCGATTTTGGTTCTACCTCCTGTCTTAGTGTCTGCGGGTTTGAGCTCATCCTCCCTTGTTTCAACATAATGTGCAGAAAGCCTTGAAACAATTGGCACAATTGCATGGGAACATGAGTTATGTTGAGCACATCCCAAGGGACTTGTGTACAAACCTCTCTTTTGTTTTTCTTTAATGATACCATCCTCTTATTTGCCAGATGTCAATGTTTCCAAGAAAAGTTTATTGCCATACACAGAGGCGAAGGGCTGCAAAAGCCATGTCCTTGCCAAGGCTGTACCAACAAGGGTCACTGGTCTGAATTTTCATAGGACCCTTGAGATGGCAGCTGCCCTTGAATTTTCAGAAATGAGTTGTGATGAAGTTCAAGAAAGAAGAAAGGAGCACAGGGCCTCAAAGCATGCCCCAAATGGGGGGGGGGTCTGCATTGGTCATTTCTCGCAAAAGTTAGGCCAGCACCCCTTAGATGGAAAAGAGCCCTTATGTGAATAAGAAGTAGATAAGTGAACGAAGGGATGAGTGTAGGTAAGGTTGAAATAAAAGGCAGTTCAGATATCAGAGGATAGAATAAGACAGAATATTCTAGAATGGATAAAAACAAAACTTTGGCAAAGTTGTTCCATCCAAGGACTCCAGAGTTTGTGTATGTTTTATTTCTGTACCCTTCATCTCTCTTTGTATCCAATTTTATCTATCAAGCAAGGTGATCTTTTCCCCCTCCTTCCTGAAGGCTGCCTCCCAGTCTGTGCTAAAGTGCAGTTTATAATGTTCTGCTATGTTCTACAAAGGTATTGTCAAGGTCAGCTCGGTGTTTATTTCTTGCTTGAGAAAATACAGGGAAAAAATCGTTGGCTAGAATAGGAGAGTTGAAAACAATCAAAACTGAAATACAATGGTGCATTTCCAGTAGCGTTCACAGGTTTTCAATTTGAAAATCAAGTTTTACCTTTTCTTGTTAATGGAAATACTGCCATTTTGAGACAGATTAAAAACAAAACCCCCTCATCGCTAATAAGGGGTTGTCACTGCTCTTCTGTGGCACGTCTGGGACATGACCTCCTGGTGTTACAGTTGGCAACTGCTTGAGAGTCTACTAAAATTACCATTTGCTGTAAATTGCGGCATCTCAGAAAAACAGGCAGTGTGAATTTGCTGGGTTAGGGAGAGAAGACCGAAGTTGGGGTTAATTTATAAAGGTCTGTAAAAAAGCGGCGTTGGGGGTGCTGCGGGACAGCGAAACAAACCGCTTAACACCCTGTCCCGCCAGTCAACAAGCCCCAGGTGTGCAAATCCGTTTTCAAGAGAATACTGCTAGTTTCCTAAGGACTTGCAAACTCTTTTCAAGTACCCTGGGTAAAGGAACCAGGGAAAGTGTTGATTCTTTGCAGGGACGCTGGCTTGGTGTTTGTGCATTGCAACCATAAAGACTATACTAACAATGTCTCCTGTCGAACCTCCACTGCCAAGAGGGAGAAAAGAGTCCTTGTGGGACGTCTGTTTTTGCTGCGAAGCCGTCAATTAGAACCACACTTAAGCATGCGTGACCTAGGATTTTTGCTTCTACATTGTTTTAAACTGCTTTCCCGCGTAACCCAGGTGCTGCGTTTGGGAAGGGATACCCAGGTAGGTTCAAGGTTATGCGGGTGCACGGAGGGCGGGGACTGAAGGAGGGGAGCGGCGACAACCCCCAACCTCGGTGGCGCAGCGTTCTCCCCCTCCGTGGGCCGCGATTCTGTGGCTCGCTGACAGGGGAAGTGTCAATTCACGTGCGTCTCTTTCTCCACTAGATGTCAGTGCAAATCAGCCGCGAAGGCCGCGGACCCGGCGTTTGGCTCCTCTTCACACAGGACCCGGGCTTCGAGCCCAGGCAGTCCCGCCGCTTGCGTCCTCAGCCACAGGGGCGGGAGTTGCCGGGCGGCCCCGCAGCAAGAGCAGAACGACGCGGGCGGCGGCACGCAGGTGGCTGGCGAGCGCGGCGGGGCCACGCCC
>NW_004955470.1:5699087-5760467 GCF_000276665.1 Chinchilla lanigera | reverse complement strand
CGCGTCCCGCGTCCCGCGTCCCGCCCGCCGCCGCCCCGGCCGGCCATTCCGTCCCGCGCCATTCATTCACGCGCGCGTCTGCGGAACGTCGCGCCGGCCTCCCCCTCCACCGCAGTCCCTCTTTTCCCACCCCGCGGAACCCTGCAGTCCGGGTCGGATAGCGACCTCTCCCCAGCTGCCCTTCCAAGTGCCCCTTTACCGCTGGCACGCTTGAAATGACTCAGCCAGGTGTAGAAGGTCGGGAGAGGGGCATTGCCTACCGAGTCCCAGCTTGGGAGGCAGGAATGTGAATGCGGTACTTCTTCCTGGACTGCCCATTGCTTAAAAAAATTACAGATAAGTGTGATTTCGTTTTGACCTGCCCATATTGTCGAGCCATATCCCGAGTAGAGATGTTTGGTGGGTGAAAGTAATGTAGCCTGGCTGCCATCAGAAAGGATTGTGACTTGGGGACTTTATGTAACAGCTCTTGATTCGAGGTGTCTGACTGGTCTCTGGCATCTCTAGTCCGGGAGCTTAAGCCGTCTTCTCAGGGTACGATACACTATAACCTTGGTTCTTCCTGTGTTGTATATGTTTTCAACCTGTGGTTGTCATCTACCAACTTTACAAACTTAGTATCTCTGCTTTCTTTCTCTCAGCGTTGGCTTTGCCAGGACAGATTCCCTCCCTTCTATAGTAGTTCCTCTGCTTCACAGTTGGAAGCTTTCCTAGAGTCCCCCTTCCAGGGATCCAGTTTATAATCTACCTCGTTCAGTGCTTAAGCTGTTTATTTGCCCTTTTTTTGAGTTACGATGATTATCTTTTTATCTCTGTCCTCTCTCTTGTAGATCCCTTGAGGCCGGTCTGTACTGCGCTTGGAGTTTTTTTGGTCTTGGAACTATTTTTTCCCCCTTTTTTGGTTCTGGGGATTGAATCCATGGCCTTCACACTCAGCTACATCCGTAGCCCTTTCTCATTTTTCATTTTGAGAGAGTCTTGCTAAAGTATCTGTGCTGGGCTTGAACTTGTGATCTTCCTGCCTCAGCCTCCCAGAGTGCTGGGACTGTGGATGTGCAACCAACCAGCTCTTTACCCCTACTTTATGGTGAAAAACATGTACGGCAATTTTGTTTTTTAAGGATGGGAATCACTCTTTATGATTAATTTCTGTGCATCCTCAAGTAGAAAACATTTCAGAATAATGTGTTTGAATCTGCTTTAGCTGAATGTGGTGACACATGCTTATACTCACAGCAGCTATTGGGGAGGCAGAGGCAGGAGGATCACAAGTTCCAGGTCAGCCTGGGCAACTTAGACCCGGTTTCAAAATAAAAATTTTAAAAAGACATGAGGATGGGTGTAACTTAGTGGTAGAGTGCTCCTGGGTTCTGTACTCAGTACCTCCTCTCCAAAAAACTTCAAACCACTTCATTTTCCCGCAACTGCAATTCAAAGCCCAGGTTGTACATAAGAGAATTAAAGAAACCCTGTTCTCAACAGCAACAATTTAGTCAGTTGTTAATAAGTAACTGTAGTTTGGTCTTTGATAGCTGCTGTAGTGGACAGATAAGAGCTTTGGAGTTAGATGTGGGTATCAGTTTTTCCTCTCAATTTTGAGCTGTGTGACTTTGTACAAGTTGCTAACGTCTGATTTTTTTTTTTCCCCATGCATAGCATGAAAACATCGTTTTCCATCTTGGATAGCCAAGGATTAAATTAGTTCTTAATGTAAGGTATCGAGGGAGACCCAGGTACACAGTGGGTACAGTACTCAGTAAATCCTAGTGTACCCCTTTATTGCAGTTTACTGTCTAGAGTGAGCCGGGATGTGCTAGAAACAAACTATGAGAGGGAAACTAATCGCAAGAGGCATTAGATACCCCTTGTCACCTGAGTTCTAAAGGTTCTTATAGTTCTTTCTGCTTCTCAAGAACGTATGGGGCCGGGCGTCGTGGTGCATGCCTGTAGTCCCAGCACTTGGGAAGCTGAGGCAGGAGGATCGTGGAAAGTTTGAGACCAGCCTGAACTGCATAGGGAGATCCTATCTGAAAAAAGACCAAAAAAAAAAAAAAAAAAAGTATGGGTATGTGCAGCATATCCTAAATCACAGTGTAGATTAAACAGAACATTAAGAAATGGAAAAAGGCCTACTCCCTTCCTGTAATAACACCAACTGAACAGTAGCATACATGCATTAAAAATCTGATTTTTTCAAATACATGTGGGAGTATGAGAAGGGGAGAGACGCTAAAGTCTATTTTTAAAGAGACTATTAGGTTGCAGGCTCTTTTAACATCTTACCTACTTGTAACTCATGCGCTAATCCTAGTCCAAGTTCTAGTACCTTGTTTGGACTGTTTAATAGTGCCTTTAGTAGCTGTTCTCTTCCTTCCTAACTTGGACCCATATAACAATCAGAGTGAACTTTTGAAAAACGAATGTCCATTTTCTTGCTCAGATCATTTAGAATTGAATGTAAGCCCTTCCCCCCTCTGATCGTGTCATTGCATGATTTGGTGGCTGTCAACAACCTTAAGTCCTAACTTCTCATGACTCTTCATTACCTGACCTCACTGAGATGCAGAATTCTTTTTTGTTTTTTGCAGTATCAGGGATTGAACTCACAACCTTGCACTTGCCAGGCAGGTGCTTATGCCACTGAGCTATACCCCAAGCCCTGAGATGCAGAATTCTTGAACAGACCTTTCTGCCTTAGGAGGACACCCTTGCTGTTCTTTGATTTGGACCACCCCTTCCTGTAAGACAGTGATGCCACACTCAACCCAAAACCCACTTATTTTGCTAAGTGCCAACACTGCACTTAAATCCGAATACTCAGGTTTTAGTGTAGGGGGAAAAAAAGCTCATACATTAACATCTTTTGTCTTAAAACAGACATGCCATAGGTTACCACCATTGCTCTAAGTGATCATACCTTTTTACCTTCATGTTTTTTTCTTTGTTGCTCAACTGTCAGTACCTCAGAGGCCTCCCCTAACCCTTAAACTAGAAGCTAGCCTCTTTATTTTGATTTTACTCTTTTTCTCCCTAGCATTTACTACAGGGTGAAATTATACTGCTCACAGATTTATTGATTTCTCCCATCAGACTTGTTTGCTTCCTCTTACCAATTAGAGGGCAGAAATCTCTGATTGGTTTACAAGTGTCCCTTGTCAAAATTCTGGCTTCTGTCTTTTACTAAATTTGTGGCCTGGTAAATTAATAACTTTTAGTGCGTCAGTTTGTTCATCTGTAAGGTGACTGTGACAGCTACTTATAGAAGTGATAGCAAGTCTTTTAGAGCCTTCAGTGATAACAAACAGCACACTGGGGCATATGTGCCATAGGCTCGCCACCACTGCCTTAAAAGATTATAGTGATTAATAATTGAGTTAATATGTGTAAAGTGCTTCAGTCAGGCTTAAAAATTATTTGAAATCAGGTTATTAACAGGATTTTGTATTTGGGCATAAGATAAAAAAGTTTTTTTATGTTATCTGTTTGGCTGAATTTTTGTTGGCTGTCACAATTACATTTGTGGCACTTGTTTAAAATAAGTAGTTTTGTGGATGTATAGAACAAATTGAAAAATAAACTGCTGAGAATGGTGACCTGTATTCGGTCTTAGTGTGTAAGTTAGGTTTTCTTCGATCAGTGGAAGTTGCTAAGAGTGATTATCTCAGCAGCCACCCACCAGACTTGCTTTTATATATTTTACTTTGAAGTTCTGCTGGAGATATGATTGTGGTGATGAAAGGACTTGCTGGAGGCTTCCTGTCTCTAGACAGGAAAGTCCTTGAAGATCCAGTTGAAGTCTGAGTCTTATATTTGGAAAGGAAGAGGTGTTTTATCATCTACTAAAGATTGAACACACTTCAGTGTTCAATTTCTGTCTTCATTAAGACTTTTCCCTCCAAATTAATTTTGTTCTTAATTGGAGCTTTAAGTAGCCCAGCTTTATACTCCTTTATCTTTCTGTTCTTTTCATAGTGTGATGTTTTTTCTTGAGCATTTACAGAAATAAGAAAGAATTGATGGACAGAAACAATACTTTGTAAAAATGGATATTTTGAGCTAGTGCAAGTTGAATTCTTAAAAACTAAGATTCTGCCTGTGACAGTTATTCTTACGTAATACCAGTTTTAATTTTGTTCACTTGTCCTTAGTGAATTACATCTTTGTAGTAACTGTGTTATGTTTCTTGGTGTGAACTTTCATAGGATCCTAAACTTTGGTCCTTAAACTTAAAAAAAAAAACTTTGAAATACTGTTGGTCTGTATTATGGATGTTCCAAAATTTAATAATAATTGCTAAATTATTAAATATTTACTGTGTCAGGTTCTTTGCTGAGTGCAGCGTCCCATTTAATATTCACAACCGCCATATAAGGTAGTCATAGTTATAAAGAGACAGATTTATAGAGATGATGTTCCTTGCCTGGGTTACACAGGTAAGAAAGTCAGAATTTCTGCCTAGTTTCATTTGCTTCTGTAGCTCAAGGTCATAACCACTCTTCTGTGAGCCTTGTTAAAAATAATAAGGTTTCTATTTGGAAACTTGCTGTTTTACCACATTATTTGTGAATGTATTCCTCTTAACTACTGGCAGTTTCATCATTATTTATGGCTAAGACTTTTTAGATTTAACTACTATATTATACTATGCTATACTAAAACACCTATGTATGTGTGAATTGTTTATGATATAATTTTTCTCATTTATTGTATTAAAAAACCATTAAAACAAGTCAAAACATGTATGTCATGCTACATCAGTAATAGTTTGAAAAGGTTTTGCATATAATGGATGTGACACTTAAGATTTAAGAAAACATTTTCAATAGGTCACTCATGTATAGCTCTATTTATTTTCTTTAGAAGCCACTTTGAAGATACCAAAGTATAGTACAACAACTATTGATAATCTCCTACCTCTTTTGTCTCTAACTCACTATTATTTGTCTATTTGTTTTCCTGAGAAACTATTTTGTAGATAGCAATATGTAAAACAATAACCACTGATAATTTCCTACCATTTTGTCTGTAATTTGGTAAGTCCCCCCTATTATTATGTTATCCTTCTTTTACTCTTTAAAATAAAAAAAAAAAAGATTTAAGAAAACAAATGTTTTTAAATTTGCTGAAGACTAAATAAATTTCAGGTAACAAGTACTTAATAAAAATTACTGATGTATTTCTGCTGATTGCAGAGCAAGCCTTTGTTGTCTGTTCTCATTAAGTAAGGAGGAACCTGTTGGTGAAACTTTTTTTTTTTTACATAAGTTTCAGTGATTTTTGACATCTTAAAAGGTGTTGTAAGGATTGTTTTAGTTGTAAGAATATATAAATTGTTGATTTAACACAAGTAGATTTAGAATGCTTGTACTAGAAAATCTTACAGATTCTACCCATGCTCTGGAGGAAAATGAGTTATTTACCTGCTAGAGAGAAGAAATAAGGCCTACCAAGTTTATTTTTTACTTCTAAAGCTCCATCCTCCCTCCCCCAGCTCTGACTTCTGTGTCATCCAGAGAAAGACCAACAAACATTTGGTATCTTTTGCAAAATGGAAGAAGATTGAACAGTGTGTTGTAAAATTGTGATTTCAAATTTTGATTTTTAAAGAATCACTGGAAACAAAGTTCTTCTATTTATAATCCAGTTAGAAATTATGCTTTCTCATATGGGCAGGTGGCTGCCTTATTCACATAGGATGGTTTTAGAAATCTTTTGAAGGCCATTTGGGGCCAATGGCTTTATCCTTGAATTAAAAGATTAGGGAAGGAGGGATTAAAAAAGTTGGCTATGATGGGAGTAGTTTGTGGTTGTACCCAGTATGGGTACCAAATGTAACATAACTGGTACGTAACATTATGGTACATACATTTGATACATAACATTATGTACCAAATGTAACATAACTGGCTTCATTCTTGATTGTACCCAGGTAAGACTTTAGAGGAACTTCTTGGAGGGTTAGTACTAACAAGTCTACATATTCCCATCCCTGAACTGTTATTCCTACGTTTGAAATAACTAAGGATGGATTTTATTCACTTTCCTTTTTTTTTATGGTGAAAAAAATGTGTATATAGAATTAGCCAGTTTGACTCAGTTTAGATGATTCCAATTTTATTGCCAGCATCGTAATCAGGGGCCATTTAAATATATGCCTCCTTCCCTCCATCAGGCCTGCTTAGGGTGTTAACCTTGGCCACATCCATGTCATAGAGCTTCTTTACAGCTTGTTTGATCGGGTGGCCGTGACATCCACAATGAACAGAAGTGTGTTGTTGTCTTCTGTCTTCTACATGGCTGACTCTGGTCAAGGGGAGCTGGATGATGACATAGTGGCCAAGCTTGTTTCTCCTGGGGGTACTCTTCGAGGATGTATGGGCTGCCTCCGGAGCCTAGGACAGTGGAAGGTGGGTGATGTGGGGATCTTCTTTTTGTGGATGCCTTTCGGCACTGCCTTCTTGGCCTTCAAAGCTGTTGCTTTGGCTTCAGCTTTGGGAGTGACAGGAGTTTCCTTCTTTGCCTTCGGTGCCATCTTGGTAAAAAGGCCATTTTTATTTCTTAGGCACTAGTTGGGATTATGTATTTGAAATTATGTGTCGTTCTATCCAGGGTGACAGGTCCCAAGAACGAGGTGCCCGCGGATGAAAAGAAAAGTAAGAGAGACAAGAAAAACGAGAGAGGCGAAAGTCTGGGATCAAGGGGCTTACAGCCTTTTGGACTGCAGCCCCAATTACCAATCTCAGTCACTTTTTATTGAGCAAGAACCAAGGGCGTAACTAGTACAAATGGGCGGATACCAAACATTTTAGTAATTAAAGCATTATCCTCCTCCAGTTCTGCCTCTTATGCTGCTGACAACAATCCCCAGGTGGGCCTCCCACACCCAGCACCGCGCTTACTCAGTTCAGCTGTGGGTTATAAGTTGACCACCAGTTATCAATCCACTACAATCACAGTCCTTACTTCCATTAATTTTTACAGTGCATGGCAAAACTAAAAAATAGGGATCTCCTGCAATTCAGATACACTCTTATCTTTAGGTGAAAAGTTTCAGTTCATTTTTGCAACAATAAACAAATCGTGTGTCCTCAGTGCTTTCTAATCAAAGAATGGCCTTCTCCACAATTACGATTTAAGATCTTTACTCTTAAATGTTTTTCAAGTTCTGATTTTTACTTTTGTAGTAAGTTGTTTTTTCTTTCGTTTTTTTTTTGGGTACCAGGAATTGAATTCAGCACCTTGCGCTTGCCAGGCAGGTGCTTATGCAGCTGAGCTATATCCCTGGCCCCAGTAAGTTGTTTTTTGATGATTCATTGGCCCGTTAAGTCGGCCTCCTTTTTATTAAAAAAAACCTGGACAATTCCTGAATTTATTTTGTGTCCTTTTAAAATCTGGACAATTTAAACTGTATAACTTTGAATTTAATTTTTTTTAACAATCTCTACTTTAATGTTGTAAAAAGCATATTCCAATCCCCCGCAACAACTACAAAAGTTTTTTTTTTACTTTGTGTAATGTTTTATACCCTGAGTGATTTCACTCAACTTTTAATTCTCACGTAGCAGTACAATTCCATAGCTGCTGTATAATTCTGGTACTGCCTGCCCAGAGAGTCAGTTGGACAGTACAGGCTTAGGGCACAGTCCACTACACTCGCTTCACTTCAGATACCAGTCCAAAGCTCCAGGGCTTCCACACCGCGCACATCCAACTGATCACAATTTCTGGACTTGCCCCTACTCCCTAAGGTTTGATAACTTGCTAGAGTGACCCACAGAACTCAGGAAAGTGTGATTCTTGCAATTCCTGTTTTATTTTAAAGGGTATAAGTCAGGATCAGTCAGATGGAGATAAATGAGGTGAGGCTTGAGAAGGTTCCAAATACGAAGCTTCCGTACCTGTAAGACAAGCCTTTTTTCCAGTATATCAGTCCAATATATGTACTTTCTTCTAATATATTTACTACCAAAGCAACTCACTCATATTTTGGTGTCCACAGTAACTAGTGTTTTATTATATAGGTGTGACTTAACTCCCATCTCCAGTTTCATTTCCCCTGGCTGTCAGGAGGTCAGGCTGATACCACTTGGCTCAAAAACCCTAACTAGTCATATGTTAACCTTTCTAGTAAGGCTGGCCTGAAACTGGGGGCCCACTGTGTTGGGCCCCTGGTTAAACTTAGATGTCAGCTGTGGTCCAGGGGTCCACCACACATGACAAAGATGCTCCTGCCAGTTGGGAAATTCTCAGTTGAGTCTCCCAGGAATTAGGGACAAAGGTTAGCTAAATTCATTATTATAGTTTAGCTGAAAAAGCAAGAACACAAACTTTCCCAGTTTGTGACAGCCAAAAGTAGTAGTGATGGTGGTAGCCCAGTGATCTCCATTACATTAAAAACTGGAATAGGATGCATATATAAAAAGGCCGTGCTTGGTTTGGAATTACACCTTCGTTTTATTGATAATATAAAACCTGGGTTGATAGTCATTGAATCCTAAGTTCCATTTACACAAATTTTGCTGTAAGTTTGGTTATAAAGTATATACTTTTCTGATGCTAAAGATAATAATTTTGTCTGTGAAAAGTTTGATTTTTGGCATTTCTTCGTTAGTTTATATTTTGAGACATAAATATTTAATTCTGTCAATTGAAAAGTAAGCTGCTGAGGAAATTTTCGTGGATGGGGTAGAGGTGTTGATAATCTACTTGTAAAATGTTTAGTAACCCAACCATTTTGGATTTTAGCACTGAGAAGTTATTAATACTGTTTAAATTTTTGATGTTGGGGAGGTAACATTTGTTTACATGTCATTTGTGCACAACAAAATTTTCTGGTTGTTTAAAGATCATGTTAAATTCTCTTGGAACTCATTTTACACTCAGTTAAAGTGTTAAGGTATAGTATACTAAATGAACTTAATATTGTTACACTTTCAGCATCTTGAAGAATGTAGCATCTTTTTTATTTCATCCTTAAATGGATCTTTTTAAAAATACATGCTTGGAGGTCCTTGGCGTGACGAGTCCTGAAGCAATGGCAACTTCTTAGAGATTTTTGTGTTCATTTGCAGTCACACTTAATATAAGGATTTATGAAAGGTGGAACTGATAGATCCAGAAGGAGTGAGTTTGATCATAGTTTTGAATTGCAGTTGCTCAGGGATATGTTTTTAGTTACATATCATTGTGTCAGTTTACGTTATGAATTCAGAGATCTGATGAATTGGATGGTTGAAATGCCTGAGAGGAGCACCTCTGCAATGACCGATTTGATCTTGGTGTATATTAGGCCTAGGAGCCAGGAAGTCTCCTTGTCCATGTAAGCACCCTATTCCCTGGTATTTACAAATTTATACTTCTTTAAAACATACAAGATAGGATTCACATTTTTGGTGTGATACTCAAGACCTTCTGTTATATTTCCTGAACTACCTTAGTTCATTCACTACTACATCTAGCCATTTGTACTATATACCCATCAGTTTCGCAGTGTTGTCTTAAACATCTTCCTGGGGTTTTGTTTTGTTTTGTTTTGGGTGGCTTTAATTTTGAATTTTCTTCTTTGTGACATCACAACCCCTCTCTCAGCCTCCTTTTGTTTTTTAATGTATACTCATGTTACCAGAGTTTTAAGGCAAAAGCCATAGCTCCAAGAGTCCCAACAAATTGGTGTTGTCCTCCTACCCCAAAACACCAATCAAAGAGTAAGCATTGGTGAAGGGCAGTTTTTAGACACATTTGTTAATAGGCCTACATCCAGAGCCAAGCAGGAATGTGACTCAAAGTTGAGGTAAAAAAAGAACAGTGAGGGCAAGGATGCTAGTCTTATCCTGCTTTCAATTACTCATTGGGCTTCTGTTGGCTTAGCCTCTAAGTCCTTGTAAATACCATTCCTGGCTCAGACCTACCTCTTTAAGCACTGCCCTTTTGGGTATCTTCTCCAACATGAAATTTATTGTTGATTTTTCTGTGCATTTGTTGCATTGTCAGTGTCTCTGGTGTAAGATTCTGTATGGTAGTTTTATGTAAATCTTTTCCTCTGATAACCTTGAATTGTGACTTACGGTTACTTTACTTAACTTGAAAACTGCAAATGATAGTAAATGCACAGTGCATGTAGAGTAAACCATTCAGTCAGACTTGGAATCTGTGGCGAGGAGTAGAAAGCAGGACAGGGGACATTTTGTCACTTGTAATCTAAAGCCTTTAAGGGATGAGTTGCATTTACTTAAATTGTGAAATTCTTTCTATTTTGATCACTTTGCACTTTTTTGATCACTTTTTGATCACTTTGCACTATTTTGATGACTTTTCTCTCTATTTAGTGTACCGTGTCTTTTTTGCTTCTGACCTGCTGTCCTTGTCTCTATTATTTCCCATTCACCACTTTAAATGTATCATAGGTACAGGCAAAATCTGCCTGAATCCAGCAGCAGTTACCTGTGAATATTTTAGAAATACATAATTTTGGCCCCAGCCAAGTACCTGTAGGTTCTGAATCGGAACGGCTAAAGTTGGGGCAGGCAGTCTGCACCATCCCTATCTTCCCACCCCTGCCTTCCACCTTGTTCCCCCATCCTGCGTACAGGGGATTGAACCACGGGGCTTTCACATTGTGCCACACTCTTTTTTTGGGGGGGGGGTGCATGGTCTTGTAAGCCACTGTTAAGATGCCATGCTGGGCTCAAACTTGTGATCCTTTCGCCTCAGCCTCCTAGAGTGCTGGGATTATAGGTATGTGCCATTACATCTGGCTGGCAGTCTGCATTTTAAACAGACTCTCTGTAATGATTCAAACGCATCTTCAAGCATGAGAACAACTACTAAGAAAATCCCCACTTTGGTATTAATCTTTTTCTCCAGCTAAGTTACTTGTATTTCTAGTCCTGCCTTGATTTACTGCCACTTGAACTTTCCTACAGATACTCACCACTTCTTAGTGAGTTTCAGCGACTTTTTAGTCCTTTCATCATTTTGTCTGTAGAACATTCTTTTGTTTTCCTTTCTTACCTTGCTTCTGGACATGCCAACTCTGAGAAACAAGTGGGACTGTTAAGCAGAATTTTGGGGCAGAAGCCTCTGCTCCAGGGGTCCCATTAAACCCAGTTGGCCCAGTCCCAGTCAAGGAGAGGAGCAGTGATGAAGGAAAGTAGCTTTAATCAGCATGGCTGTCCTAGGAAGCACAGATACAGGGGTTCAAGATTTGTCTTTAAGGGGCTGACGGGACCTTTGGGGTCTTACAGAAAGGAAGAAGAAAAGCATGAGTTGGGGGTTTGCATATCCAGCAGGGTAAGTAATCTTAGTCCAGTTGTGGTCTGGTTGATGGGTATCTCAGTACTATCTCTGGGAGGGCCATTACTTGAGGGGGAAATTCAGTTATGTCAGATGATAGCTCTGTTTAGGTGAGTGGCCTCAGCTTCAGTCTGGAATAATTGTTCATGTTTGTGGGGAGGGTGGGTGACCTCAACATGGAGTGGTCTGAGAGACTTTTTTTTTTCTGGGCAGCTACAGGTTTAGAACAGTCACTTGAGACTTGTAGGCACCACTCCAGGGTGTCTGATACTGGCTGATGTGAAAGCTGGCAATTAGGTGTCTCTTCAGAATCCTGAAAGTTACTCTTAGGTTAGGGTCCTCAGTCTCCAAGAGAGGGGTGAGACAGAGTAGGTAAATTTAAGGCTGGTAAACCTTGACCTTGGGTGAACAACATAGCAAGGATTTAATCCAGAGTTTAAGGTAGTAATGTAGACAAAGTGAAGGCAGAGACGCCGGCTTTGCCCAGCTTTTAGTTACCCACTGAGCATCTGCAGGCCTAGCCTCCCTGTTGTAGGACATCCTAGTAGAGATGTTTAATAAAAGCAATTAGGTCATGTGGTTTGGAACGTAGGAAACCAGGAAAATTGAGGGAGGATATTTGGAAGCCAGGTGATTCTATGGTGCTCTGGAAGGCTAGAGAAGTCAGCTCTCTTTGGTGCTTTACCAAAATGGTGCCTCTACTTCTTCCTTCCTTCCTTTGGCAGTCTGCAATTTCAGGGGAGACAATTATTAGTAAGTCTTTTAGAATGCCCCATTTGGCTTGTATTTACATGATTGATCTTGTCAAAGGAAGCATAAGCAAATGAAGAGAGAAAATTCTTTGTTACATTGAATTGTTTGGAATAGTTTTCCAAATACTTGTTATGTACTTTAAATGCCAATATATCCCTGTATTTGTCTTCATCTTAATGTCACTGGCTAGCATGGTCCTTACTTTAGTGATAATTGAAATGAAAACCAAAGCATGAATTCATAGAAAAAACTTTTAATTGGAAAGCAGGAAAAAAGACAAGAAGACTCAAGCTTGAGTAGCTGAAGGGGGCATACTCTAATGTAGGGGTTCACACCGGCACACAAAAGTAGGAGGCCACCTTTTAAGGATTAGTTCAGGTTGGCCAGGGTCCTGTCGATCTTGGTCTTGGTCCAAGTTTTGTAGCTGAGGTTGAATCTTCATGACTTGGGGCAATTAGTTGTCTGTGGGGTGGGAGGAGTCCTTATGACATCAGGGGCAAGGACAATAATGCAAGGCTCTGCTGGAATCCAGAGTGGCCATAGGGATAGGGCAGTGGAAACTTTTGGTCATAGGTGATTTCAGTCTTGAAAGGCCAGTGAAACTGGCTAGGTTAGTGGTGGTGAATCTATGGCATGTGTGCCACAGGGGGCTGTTTGTATCATCAAGAATTCTAAAAGGTTCACTGGGCTAGGTCTAGAGCTAATTAGTACATATCATGGTCCAGTTCTGTCCAGATAATAATAAGGTCTGACTGAGACTTGCTTAAGGTCAGTGAACCTGTTAGGAATGAAGCTGTTGCTGTCTCTGGGTTTGTCCTCATGAGTATGGCCTAGTTGAGGCTGGTCTGGAAGGAGCTTATTTGTAGGACCTATTTCTTCCTTAATCCTTGTGGCGGCTGCTGTGGCTGGCTCAGACAGGTGCTAGATTCCCAGGTGCATAAGCATCTGTTTTGTTGAACTGTGCTCGGCAAGTTCAATTTATTATTTACTTATTTGGTACTGGGAATTAAACTCACAACCTCTTGCTTGTGAGGCAGGTGCTGTGCTGCTGAGCTATGGCCCCGGCTCGGCAAGTTCAGTTTAGTAGGCATGTTCTTGCTTGCTTTTTTCAGCAGTTCATGTTGATACCATTGTTGTTTTCTTCATTGAATATTTGGGAACATTAATTTTTTAAAAGTAAGTGTAATATTTATACCACAAGCTGGCAGTCAGCCTTACTGAATGTTTGGGCCTCTCACCCTAGAAAACAACTGTGTGCAAAATAAATACTATTTGGCCTGCCTGTTCTGTCACTGTAAAGATGAATTGTAAATATATAAAGAGCTCTTTAAAAAAAAAGCTTTGTAGAAATGTAAGCTATTAATAATGGTGGATTTAAATGTAAGAATTTAAGCTTAAGTTTTAAAAATGTAAGGTATACTGAAAGGAAAGAGTATAAAGTATTAGGTGAAATTTTTAAACAGTAGGAATATGGGTGATTTCTCCTTCCCTTTACTGTTTTTTTCTTTTTTTTTTTTTTTAACAGTAAATATGTGTTGCTTTTGTAAGTAGAGCAGGGAAATATTTTTGCAAAGGAACACCTAGCAAGATTGAATACTTAGAAGCATAACAAAGCAATGTAATCAGTAATGGGAAGCTAATAGAAAATGTTCCAAGAAAAGAGAAAAATCAAACTCACTTCAAGTCTCATATTCAAAAACTTTTTTTTTTTTTTCCTTTTTTGGGAGTATTGTGTGCCACTTTTATTTGGTAGGTTAAAAGTGCTTTGAGTTCTGTGTTTATTGATTGAGATGGTATCTTACCTGGGTGAAATAGTGCTACTTGGGAGGCTGAAGCAGGAGAATTGCTTGAGCCCAGGAGTTAAAGCTAGTTTGGGCAACATAGTATGAGACCCCGACTCAAAAACAGATGATATTTCCTCTAGTACAGGAATTCTATTATTGCAGCAAAAAAGTAACAAGAAAATGTTTCAATATACAGTGATACATTGGTGTTTGTGGGACTGGAAAGGGTAGTAAATTATATCCTAGACAGCTAAGGTAGATAGAAATTAATACGTAGTCAGGAAGGGACAGGGCTGTCAAGGAAGTGAAAAATAAAGGTATCAGAATTGTGGCTGGAGGTGTACCTGAAGACCAACCCTTAAGATAAAGATGCACTGTCTAGGTCTGCCTCCTTAAGGCATAAGCAGTAACTTGGAATTATACTGTAATTAGCACCACCTGGTTCAGGAAGTTGAGCCAGATATCATTCGCCCAGGTGGGTGACCAGAACATCTGGACCCATCCCTTCCCCAAAATGGCTTTGTTCTTTCCATGTACCCATGCCATGTGTCCTGTTTCCCTATTTGGATTGATATTAGCCAAGGAGATACATTTGTAATCCTATAGGTTGGTTATAGTTTGATCTATATTGTATCCACATTGTGACTTGTGCTGTATAAATGACCCTCCACAAAAGGCCTGGATGGCCACTCACTCAGGACCCCTCCTGTTTCTCAGGAGTTATCTTTCAATAAACCTTTCCTACTGTTAACCTCTGTTGTCCTTGGAATTCATTTTTCAATTTCAGGGGATATAGGGGCTGGGGATGTAGCTCAGCGGCAAAGCGCCTGCCTGGCAAGCGCAAGGTCGTGAGTTCGGTTCCCGGTACCGGAAAAACAACAACAACAACAAAAATTTCAGGGGATATGAACTCAACACATCTGACATCTGACAGGTTGGGAATTCCATTTTTCCTGTATCAGTCCCAAGCCCTCAAGTTCTAGTTTGTGTGTGAGGTATCCAACAGATAAGTACTGAGAGAAAATTTTCGGACTACTGTCACGAATTTAACTGCTTGAACTTTCTTATATGAGTGGAATCATAAAGTATTTGTCCTTTTATGAATGACTTATTTTGGGGCTGGGGATTTAGCTCAGCGGCAGAGCGCCTGCCTGGCAAGCACAAGGTCATGGGTTCGATTCCTGGTACCGGAAGAAAAAACAAAACACAAAAAACGAAAAAATGAATGACTTACTTCACTTAGTATAATGTCTTCATGTATAATCCATGCCGTAGCATGTTTTAGAATTTACTTTCCTTATTGTTTCATTATTTGGTTTTGGTACTGGTTATTGAACCAGGACTTCATCCAGCCCCTTTGTAATTTTTTATTTTGAAGTAGAGACTTGATAGGTTACCTAGCCTAGGCTTGAACTTGAGGTGTTCCTGCATTAGCCTCCCAGAGTGCTGGGATTACATGTGTGCACCACTATGCCTGGCAAGAAATGTCTTCCTTTTTAAGGCTGAATCAGTTTTCATTCTATATGTATATATCACATTTTGTTTATCCATTCATCTGTCAGTGGACTCTTGGGTTCTTTCCACTTTTGGCTACTGCAAATAATGCTGCTGTGAATACTGTGTGAATATACAAATAAACATCTACCGTGCCCCCACTTTGTTTTCTTGGGCATATACCAGAAGTGGAATTGCAGAATCATAATTCTGATTACTTGAATAATTGCCATACTGTTTCTGTAGCAGCTGCACTGTTTTATATTTACACCAGTATGTTTATGCGCAGTGTCTTTCCAGCTTTGTCCACACTTTACTATTTTCTTTTTAGGTGTGAGGTAGTATCTCATTGTAGTTTTGATTTGCATAATGATTAGTGATGTTGAGCATCTTTTCATGTGCTTACCGGCTTAGATCTTCAGAGAAATATGCATTCAGTTCCTTTGCTTATTTTTTAACTAGGTTATCTGTTTTAAATATCAGATTGTAGGAGCTTTGAAAAAATATATTCAGTGTATTAACCCTTTGTGTATATGATTTGCAAATGTTTTCTTCCATTCCATAGTTCTCTGTGGTTGCCTTTTCACTGTTGTGTCTTTTGATGCACAGATTTTTTTCTTCATTTGTTATACTAGGAGTTGAATCTAGGACCTTTGCACTGAGCTAGATTCCCAGCCTTTTTAAAATTTTGAGACAGGATCTTGCTAAGTTGCCCAGAGTGGGTTGGGATTGAAGTCCTCCCTCAGCCATCTAGCATGCTGAGATTACAGGTGTGTACCACCATACCTGTTTGATGGATAGAAGTTTTAAATCTTGATGTTTGTCTACATTTTCTTTGTCTGTGCTTTTGGTGTCATATCCAAGAAATCATTGATAAATCCAGTGTCACAAAACGATTACCTAGGTTCTCCGGAAGTTTTATAGTTTTAGCCTCTTATGCTTAGGTTTTTGATCCACTTTGAGTAATTTTTTTCATATATGTTATAAGGTAAGGATTCATCTTTGTTTGCATATCTACTGAATTTTCTTTGTACCATTTATTAAAAAGATTGTCCTTTTCCCATTGAACGGTGATGGAGAAGTCCTTTTACCTACATATGTCCCTGAAGGACGTCATACTGTAAGCCAGTCATTGACGAGTCTCATCTGTGCTTAGAGACTTGCAGCTAAGGTAAAGAAGCCTTGAAGACAAAAAGAAAGAGGTACTGAGTAGAAATATGGGAAAGAGCCTTACTTTATTTCAGCTTTGTTCATAGATGGGGCAGCCACAGTCTGCTTTCTTTGCTTTTGTCATATTGGTGAATTGTGGTTATACTACTGAACTGTGCTCATTTATTCTTTGCATATTTGTCTTCATATTAACTTTTTCAGCAAGTATTTCTTATATATTAAATGAAGGTAACATAACAGCATGCATCTATGGATGACTATAGTATGAAACTGATTAAAAGCCACTCAAAGGGGGTGTTACTTTTTAAATAGTCAGTAGACTTTAAAGTTACAAATGTGTAACCAGCAAATTAATACAGAGAATACATGTTTGTGTGTTTTCTGTACATGTAGGGGTTTTACTGATTTATAATTAACTGTTTAGAATTTACAGTGTTAATATTCTTCAGTAAATCAATGAAATATGAAAATGATTGCTCCTGGGGATGAACATTCCCCTGCATAGATACTGAAGTGCAACAACAACCATGATAAAGAAGCAGAATGAAGCTCTTTTTAGTGAGATTTGGCCAGCATTTTAAACTGTACATTTGAAGTCCAGAGTGAACCGATAGCAGTATGCTCCTGCAAAAAATGAACTAAAGTTAGATAAAAATCATGCATAAATAATCTTGTTATAGTTTAAATACCTTAATGAGACTATGCCTAGAGATATGAAGATCTCTGTGAAGAGAACAGGGAAAGTCTGGAAGAAGTCTTAATTTTAATCCTTGGACTCCTGATATACACAGTTGTGGTGAGAACACATGAAGCATGAAAAAAAAAAAAAAACAGAAGAGAGCTAAAGACTAAGCCAAGTCTTTATATTTGATCTTTAGTTGATTAGTTTCAATTATCCGTCTTTTTCAAGTCATTGAGCTTTTTCTTGGAGAACAACTCTGACCTCAGAACCAAAAGTTACAAAACAGCTGCTAAGTTTAGACAGTGGGACCTTACTTGCTTGCTACTTTTAACCCTTCTCCCCTACCTCTTTCCTTCTACCACTTCCGCCTGTCATCCATGTATGGCCCCTTAAGGGAATCTGCTGAGCACTAATCAGTTAACTTTCTTGTTTTATAGGTAAGGAGATGATAGGGTTGAGTGCTGTTGGACTCACCTGCATCATAGGTAGGCAGTTGTTCAGCTGGGAATTGAGCCCAGATCGTGTGCTGTTAAATCTGTACTTTCTATTATCTTGTAGACCATGGATACTTACTTAAAATAATGATGTTATGTACTTCATAGTTTTTGAAAGGGTTTTCCACATACATGCTTTCACTTGATTTTCATTCTGGCAGTGTGGAGTACTAGAATAGCAGTAGTGTTTATTGAGGTCATAACCTAGGTGCTAGGGATGGGGGTACTTTTACATACATGAATTCACTCTTTATCCTTTTTAAAACTAAGTTTTTGAGGCCCATATTGATTTCTCTGTTAATGCTCCTAGATGAGGAGAGGTTGGTAGGTTATTGTAGGTTGTGCATTACAATTTTAAAAACCCTTATCACTTTCCCCAAGGTCACCAGGCAGTAGGGAATAAGCTTGACAACCCAGTCTGCAAGAGTTCCCTCTGAAAAGAAGATGGTGATTTTTATTTTCCAGTCTAGCTTGATAGTTGGATAGCTTGTTCATACAGGGCAGTCTCTTAGGAATGGGCTGAGTAAAGAGGACACATTGCAACTCAAAAGCTTGCTTGGAACAGAGAGGATGGAATATTTTTGTCATGTGTTTGTGTCCTGATCATTATCCTCCTCCCTTTTACGGAAGTCGTATTTGAAGAATCAGTCATCTAGAGAGGTTTTCCTTGGATATGGCTGCAGAGGCACTGCCAGAGCAGCTTTATTTTTTGTTGATCCTTACTAGTTAGCAGCCTTAACATCATGACACATCACAGTTTCCCAGAATAGTTTTACGTTAGCTCCTTCCTTATTTCACAGTCTAAGCAACTCTCCAAATGACTTGTAATTAATTCCATCTGCTGTGTGTTTTTCGTTTGAATGAAAAGTACATTACTTGCCAATTTTGTCTACTACTTTGAGAGGAGGTATCTGTGATAGTGCTATTAGGCCAGATTTTGATTGAATTTTTGAAAAGATGTTTTAAAATGAGAAATAAAAGAGGAGATGAAATAGGGAGGTATGGTGGTGCATACCTGTAATCCCAGCACTTGGGAGGCTGAGGGTGGACGATTGTCATGAGTTTGAGGCCAGCTTGTACTACATGGTGAATTCAAGACCAGCCTGAACTTTACAGCAAGATTCTGTCTTAATAAATAAGATGAAATATTCAGGGCACCTTCTCAGATATTTATGTATTGGGCCACAGTATTTTTGGGGCACATTTCTGTTGCTGCCACGTTTTATACTTTACATGTAAGTTTACTGCCCTTAAGTATGTTTGGATTGCCTATCATATAAAAGATTAATGAGAATTTATATGTAGCATATTTTTAGTGTTTCCATTAGTAGTTTGAGTATCTAAAAGATGAGTTGGGGTCTTAATGAAGTATATGAATAGTGTGTATGAACAGAAGTATTGATAAACGTGTGTTGTGTGCTTCCTGTCACTGCAACTTCTTTTTATTTGGCTTTATAGTAGAGGTTACCAGGTAGCTTTTTTTGCTGCACACCATGTTGATCTGCTGTTACTATTTCCCAGCATTGTGTAGTTTGTTTTGTGTTCCAGGATGCTTCCATCCTAACTTGCTGAAACTCTTTCCCTTGAGTTCATTTTGTAAGGTATTTCCTTACCTCATGTTCATTTTCTTTTAGGTTGAAAAATTTTGGAACTCTTTTGAACAAGGAACATGGTTATTTAAGTGTTAAATTTAGTATCTTCTGTCTCTGTAGGTCTGTGATTTTGTGGTTCTGCTGGTTCTCATTTGTGTAGTCTTATTGTTGATGTGCAAGAGACATTAAATTTGCAAAACTGCTTGTAGAAGTATGTGAAATTTAGGCTGTTGTTATCATCCTCTGTGGTGGGTTTATATTTGCATCCAGTGGGTGTTTTGGGCTCTAGCAGTCCAGGATCAGCTTCATCTGCTTTCACAAAATGAAAATAAATAATACAGAATTCAATTTCTGCAAATTTGGGCCTATTTACTTCCAGTTTATTCTTTCTTTTGTGGTCATAATCCTAGGTGTATCCTTTGGAAGGCTGTTGGACTACAGTTCCCATTGTTAGCGCTTTTTGTCCAAACCATCCTTAGTCTCTCAGCTACTCCTCTAAAACTGGCAGCTGCCCACAGAAGGAGAAGCAGTCTAATCTCATTGATGTGGCAGATGTCCTCTGTAGATTTTTGTCCTCTTCTGATTCCTGGCCACTAATTTTCACTATTTGATAGGCCTTGTATGCCTCAAATTTTTAAAAAACAATCTATTGTCCAGCATTCAACTTTCTAACTTCATTAAAACATTAGTAAGGATTTTCTTACCAGTTTTGGAACCTGCTGGATCTTAAATTAATAGGGGCCTCAAATGATTGAACAAATGAATTAAACTTTAAAGTGTATTTTATTCTTTGATTTCCCTTTATGTCACAGATTAATAGTTGTACTTAATTATTGTGAGTATGCACCCTTAACATATAACTCTCTCTCTTTATTTGTAAGAGCAGGTGTGTGGATCTAGACTTACGTGAAATCAAGAACTGTATATTAACACATTTTTTGTTCCTTAAGATTAGTGGTTGGACTATGGGAGCCACTTGAAAAGACAGGAAATACTTAACAGAAAGTAAAGCAGTTCCGGGACTTGGTAATGACCGTACACCCTTAACTAACCTATATCAAACTTGAAATCAAAATTCTCTCTGAAAGAGTTAATGAGCTAACCTCATATTTTCAGAGCACTTTTCATATTTCTCTAAAACATTTTGTCTATCTTCTGGAACTTAAACTCTTTGAGAAATTACTTTTGTGTTTCATTTAGGCATCTTTTAAGCATGGACAATATTGATTCATTATTAATATAAATACCAGCAAAGAGAAACCAAATCTTACAGTATCCCAAAAAAACGAGAGTTTGAAAGAAGATAGCTGCTGATGTGGGTGTTATATGTTAAGGTGTTAAGTAAAAGATTCTCATAAATCATATCAAAGGTAATTTGAGTTCAGTAATATATAAGGCTTTATAAACATTTGGTATAAAGCTATATAATTACCAGAAGAAAAAAATGTAAATGGAGGTTATTATTGTGTTAGATAAGGCATGTCCTAACATGTGATCATTTTGGTTAGAAGAATTTGCTATTTACAAGATATTTCATTTAGTGCCTATTTTGACTTAACAGATTTTTTTTATGTCTTGGGTAACACTAGTGCCACTGACACAAGAGATGAGCCATCATTTGGTCATCTTGGTGGTTTTACAGTTGGTTAAGCGTTGCCTTTAGAAGAATGCCTGTTTAACTAGGTTATTGTCAGTGATAATCTTGTTGGGTCGTATTCCATATGATGTATTAATTGACTTTTTTAGGGCTTTTTGCAGAATATTACACTATGAATACACCTTAAGTGTCCAGTATAGTGCTGGGGCTATAGCTCAGTGGCATAAGCGCTTGCCTGGCAAGCCTGAGGTCATGAGTTCGATTCCCAGAACCAAAAAACAAAACAAAAAAAAACATAGTGCAAATGTCCAGTATACAAGAAGAAAGTGAATTGAAAATGTATACTACAGGCCACCTGTGCTGCATGCCTATAATCCCAGCACTTGGGAGGCTGAGGCAGGAGGATCACACATGAGTTTGAGGCCACCCTGTACTACATAGTGAGTTCAAGGCCAGTAGTTCTGAACTAGTGCGACTGTGTCTTAAAAAAAAACAACAAAATAATATCTGTATTACAAGACAGTTAATTAAATGTTTTCTTAAGTTCTATTCCACTAATTAATGGTAACAAGTTGGTGTTGTGATCAACCCCTCAGCACTTGGGAGGCTAAGGCAGGAGGATTGCTGTGAGTTCAAGGCCAGCCTGGGCTACATAGTGAGTTCAAGGCCAGTTTAAACTCCATAGCAAGATCCTGTCTCAAAAAAAAACCCAAAATAAAAAAACTAATCAGTGGTAACAAGTAAGTGTGGCCCTGTTAGTTGATCATGATCTTTGTTTACATGCGTGGTAGGATTGCTGTTCAGGAATGCATAAATATTTTTTCCTGTTGAAATTTAAATTTCAAGTAGTTTAGCATGATATGTCTGTACAAGTATTTTTTGTTGTTGTTGTTTTTTTTTATTTGTTTGTTTGTTTTGTGCTGGGGAGCAAACCCAGAGCCTTGTAGATGTAAGGCAAGAGCTATCCTACTGAGGCACATCCCCAACTGAGGAGTGTGTTTTAAAAGGGATAAATTTCACTTGTAAAGCCTCCTGAGAACAGTACATTTTGGAAAAAAATATATATAGTACAGTACTGTGTTGTATGGTACATTTTGGAAAAGTGTATAGTACAATACTATAGTTTTGGCCTTCATTAATTGAACATTTGAATTCATTTTAATGTCTCATTTTCTTGATATTAAAGTAAAACATCACTAGGAGTGCATCTTGTTAGAAAACTGACCTATCTTTTTTCCCCAATACAGAAGCTCCACCATGAGGCGAGGTGGATGGAGGAAGCGAGCTGAAAATGACTGGGAAAAATGGGTGTGTTTTGAAGAAAATAATAATATCAGAATAGCTAGTTATTTCTCATTTTTCTTATAGTTTATGATGTGATTTAAGGCATAAATTGTAAATTACTGCATATACCAACTATGATTTATCACAGTGCATTGAAAACCTTTGCAGTATTGATAAAGCTAAACCTTTAAACTTTACCCAGGAATTTTATCTGGAGGAAGTAAGTATTCTGCACACAGAATTTAGTTTATGATGATTTTATTTCAGTATTGCTAATAGTAACTCCTAGGGAATAACTCACGAGGGCTAAGATGCAGATACGTACAAGTTGCCATAGTCTCCAAAAAGCATGTGAAGTCAAAAAATATCTCCAAAAATAGGAGATGTGATTTTACTTTTGTAAAACTTCTAGGATCTGAAGCATAAAAGTAAGGTTTGAAAATAACACCCCAAAATGTTAATGAAATTATACTAATTTTAGTATTTTTTATATCTTACATTTTCTAAAACTTTTTTTACATCTTAAGTTTCCTAAAACATTTTTTATTGTGAGCGTGTAATACTTTAATCAGCAAAAATGATGAAGTTGTTTCCATTTTGGAGAAAAAGTACTTCTAGACATCTGTACCTTCAAATTAAAGACCTTTTAGTTATGCTTATGCTCAATTACTTTGAGGCTCAGGAAAAGTAAGGCTGAATTCATAAATCTACCAAAGGTGTTTGGTGATTTTTTTTTTTAATATTCTTTTTGAGGTTGAAGTTACCTAATGAAAACTAGTACTGCTATCAGATAGACCGATAAGATCCAGAATGTAGCCATTGAATCATTCATTGTAGCCTTGCCTCATGCTGCTGGTTTGTCAGATTGCTCCCTTTAAGTTTTCTGTTTAGAAGAGAGGAAGCCTGACTAAAATGTGCTCTTAGACCACTTGTCACATTTCTGATTTAAACTTTGGTGTAACTTGATTATGTAAGAGCAGTATGTTATGATACTAATTTTTTATGATTGACTTAGCTTTTTCCTATTTGAAAGTAACTTAATAAAGAATATAATAAAATTATTGAAAATTGAGTTGACAGAAGTAAAAGTCTTGTATGTGTGTTTTATTGTCTTGCCTAGTTTGTGGCTCATGAAGAGATCATTTTTATTTTGACCACTAGTACAGAGTTAGGTCTTTTATTTATTTTTAAAATACTTTTTTTTTTTTAAGGGATGGGGAGAACATGTAACTTTTGTGATTGGTTTGCCTTTTCTTTAATTCTAGGGTGGGTATATGGCCGCCAAGGTCCAGAAATTGGAGGAACAATTCCGATCAGATGCTGCTCTGCAGAAGGATGGGACTTCATCTACAATATTTAGTGGAGTTGCCATCTATGTTAATGGATATACAGGTTGAGTACTTTTTCACTTTTTAGGTACCCTATTTTGGCATGCACTATTTTAGGATTGAGAGTGGTTTGTTTCAAGCTTCTGCTTTCAGTTATTTGCCATGTGTATATTTTAAAAATCAACCCTTGCTTAGATACTCCTCCACTCTTCCTTTCCATCCCACCTTCAGTTTTTATTTAAAGAATGTAGCCTAAAAAGTTAAAATGAACTTAAAAATAAAACCAGTAGAGGTCTTGTTTTAAGTAGCTGATTGGAAGGTAATTACACATGAAAATAGCTACACTGAGAGGGGGTATCATGAGGGCCATTTTCTTAGGAAATCTCCAGCTGTACTTGTCCATCTCCTGGGTGGGTGGGGTGTATGCATTCAGTTTCCCAGAGAAGAATCTGGTGAAGCGTTTAACTCTAGCTTCTAATGTTTTGATAACTAAAGGGAAAGGAATGAGCCAGAATTCTCACAGTTTAGGAGGCAGAATTTCACTTTTTTCTCCTATTCATTTTTCATTCCTTGCCCTACCTGCTACACCTGTTGTCGTTGAATCCCTTATCAGAAGAGGTAGTCTGCTTTTTTGAGTGGGGGAAGAAATCTAGGAATTCTAGTTTCTCTCTTATTAAACAGTTTCACTTGTGAACTTTCTGTTTTAAGATTTATGTACACAGTCACTTTGGGAGGTGCCCAGAGCTTCTGTTTCATGAATTTCTATTGATTTTATTGGCACCAAGCTGTATATTTCTGGGATTCCAAATAACCAATTTAGATTTATCTTTTTGATTTGTAAATTCAGTAACCACTTGGCTGTTGATACTGGATTTTACTCCTAAAGTGTTTGTTTTTGTTTTTCTTTTAATTCTCTTGGCGGGGGTTATGATCATTGTATTTTTTTTTTTTTTTTTTTTTTTTTAGTGTATGACTGTACACATTTGTGTCAGTCTGTTACACTATTTTTTCTCTTATTTCCGAACTGGCTGGTACCTGCTTATCCGTAAGGTCTTTGTCCGTATATTATTTCCCCTCAGTTGTCTCATTGTCTTCATTCTGGTTTAGGTGACTTCACATGCTTTTTGGAGACTGTGGTAACTTGTATGTATCTGCATCTTAGCCCTCGTGAGACCTTAGTCCCATGATCTTTTTACTAGGCAAAATCAGGAGCTTTATCATCTCTGTTGTATCCCTACTGCTTCTACACTGGCTGGACCTGACCATTCAGGAAATATTTGCTGAATTAATATTAAGTATTAATGAATTAATGTCTTTGGCTGATCTCATGAAGGTACAGCATATTGCTTATAACGAGTTTTGTTAGAAATCATTAACAA
The DNA here is from genome assembly GCF_000276665.1 of Chinchilla lanigera. Classification (NCBI taxonomy): domain Eukaryota; kingdom Metazoa; phylum Chordata; class Mammalia; order Rodentia; family Chinchillidae; genus Chinchilla; species Chinchilla lanigera. The sequence continues at coordinate 5,735,618 of NW_004955470.1, read as the reverse complement.
TTTAGTCTTAATGATGTTAACCTCAAAATATGTTCTGGTGCGGCTTTGGGAAGTTCACATGTAGAAAGCTTTATACATTTTCTTATTAGATATTTCTTCTTGGCAAATTTCAGGTTGATAGACTTTGGTCCTGTTACTGTAAGATTGCTTGTTACATTATCCAGCCAGTTATGGAAGTCTTTAATGCACACCACCACCCTCAGTCACATAAGAGGAAGAAAAGAAGATTCTCTGTGAGAGGGAGAAAAAAGTAGTGCAATAATCATTTATTGATCGAGAATCTGGAATTTTCATTCCACTTTAGTGTGCAGTTCTTAAGGCATTTTCTGTTTGGAGCCATTCCAATCCTTTCTTTTTATTTAGGGTAAGAAGAATAATGGTTTGTTTACTTTTGGTGTTAATAGTATAAATCTACAAGTAAAGTTTTATTGTGCTAACTTTTACAGTAATGCACAAATTGTGATATAACTTTGTCTTTTAAAAACCTTTTCAGTTACAGTGAATACTTCACGATCTTACAGATCAGAATATGCTGTGTAGCAAATTAGAAAGGAGAGAATAATGCTTTCAGGACAAGTAAGACAAGTAAGGGATGTTGTTTTTGTTGATTCTTAGTCATGCTCTCCACAGACCTTAACTAACATTCCAAGATTTCTTGATTCCCTTAATAATGGTCCCAGTTGTGCCATTTATGTCATCCCTTCTGATCTAGTTAGCATTGAATCTGCATTTATATGGCACATACCCTGCCTCTGCCAGCCCATTCTCCCCTCCCCCTTGAAGGTTTTTTTTTCTGCTGTAATACTAACATCTATACCTTGCATCCTTTTTCTTTTTTTTTTAAATAGTTAAAACTTTTTTTGGAAGTAACTGTAGATTCACATGGATTGTAAGAAATAATGTAGCGATATCATGAACTCTTTACCCATTTTCCCACAGTGGTAACTTCTTACACACTAGAGGACAATATCACAACTAGGAAATGGACATTGATATAGTCAGGCTACAGAACATTTCCAACAATAATCCTTCACATCACCCTTTGGTAATCATACCTGTTTCCCTTCTCTTTGCTGCTTCTACCCCTGGAAGTCACTAACCTGATCTCCGTTTCTATAATTTGGTCGTTTCAAGAACGTTGTATAAGTAGAACATGCAACATTTTTTAGGGGGTTGGCTTTTTTTACTCAGTATAATTCTATAGAGATGTGATCAGAATTGTTTGTTATTACTAATTTTTTTCTCCATATTGCTGAATTGTGTTCCATAGTGTGATGTACCACATTTTGTTAACCATTTTCCTGTTAAAGGTTATCTGGGTTATTTTTTATATTTCACTATAAGTAATGTATACCAGTTTTTATGTGAGTATAAGAGTGCAAATAAATCCTAGGTCACTTGGTAGTTTTTTTTAAGAACCTGACAAATTTTCCTAAAGTGGCACTATTTTACAGTCTCAGTAATAGGGTGGTATATTACACTCTTTTTGTATCCTGGGCAACATTTATTTATCTGTCCATCCATCCATCTGTCCATCTATCTGTCTTGATAAAGATTTTACAACAGGTACAGCTCACTCCTCTCTAGGCCCACTACCATCAGGGAACCTCAGGTGTCTGGAGCTCTCCAAGCTGTGTATTTTAAGTTGTTATGGAGGCTCCGTGCTTGGGTATGATCACTAATAGACTGGTTGGGGAAGCGCGGTTGAGTTCTTTGTGGCATGTTTGAGCAGCATTCTTGGCTCTGGTATCTGGGACAGGACCCCTCTGGAATGAGGATCTTCTAACTCACTAATGGATTAGAGTAGGTCAGACAGTCTCTTTATGATTGCCAGAATTTAGTGTTTTTTATCTTACCATTTTAGTATGTAGTGGCATGTCATTGTGGGCTCAGTTAATATTCCAGTTGCTCTGCATCCTCAACCAGCATTTTGTAAGGCCAACTTTTATTTTTTTTGTTCAGGTATTTTAATATATGTATTGTATTACCTCAGTGTGGTTTTAATTTGCATTTGCCTTTGGGCTAATAATTTTGAACAAGCTTTCATGCTGTCTCTTTTTTTAGTGAAATATCTGTTTTTTTCTCTTTTCTAGTGAGGTACTTGGTTTGTTTTCTTCTTTCACTGCATGGGTTTGAGAGTTCTTATAAACAATATTCTTATTACAATTCCTTTCTTATATACGTGATTTGCAAATACTATATTTTGTCTTGACATGGTCTTTTGCAAAGCAAAAAATTTAACTTGTTCATTTTGATTGTATATATTGTGCTTTAATCTAAAAACCTATTGCTTAGTGCTAGATCCCCAAATTTTTCCCCTGTATTTTTCTAAGAAGTTTATAGTTCTGTGTTTTATTTTTATGAGCTACTTTGAGGTTTGGCTTGGCTTGGTTTGGGGGTTTTCTTGGCCTGTTTATGCCCACTTGCTCTAGAACCCTTTGTTGAAATGGCTGTCCTTTCCCCCTTGAATTATCTTTGTATGTTTGTGAAGAATTATTTGGGCATCATTGGTAACACCTTGCTAGCACTCTGATAGTAGGGACATTAAGCCTGTTAATTAATTTTGGGACAATTGACATCTTTATATGTTTTCTGTGAACGCTTTTCCCATTTTATTCTGCTATAGGTGATTGAACAGGTGTATTTTAGATGATGCTTGTGAGTTAGGGACAAGATAGTGATTGATAGAGAATGTGGATTTTGTGACAAATTTGAGGAAAATGGATTAGAAGAGAGCTAACATCTACCTGTGGGAGTTGGAGTGAATCTTCCATGAAAGATTTGAAAGTTCTAGCTTGGTCCTGAATAATTAGGCATTTTTAAAATGAAAATGGATAAAAGCATTCTAGTCCTAACCTGCATTTTTGTCCTCACATTTTCTAATTTTGGTCAGTAAGTTTACTCTTGATTTTCTAGACTTATCTTTTATACTTTGGAAATGTGTTTCTGTTTGTTCTTTGCCTCTGGTGGAAAGTTTCTTTCCTTCCTCCTTCTGACTACTGGTACTGGTTTATCCATGAAAACAGAGGTCAGAGGAGATTTTAGCTGCTTTGTAAGCCAGGCAATCATGTTTAAATATCATAGCATTGCTGGACATGGTGGCATGTGCTTATTGTCCCAGAACTCTGGGAGCCTGAGGCAGGAGGATCCCACATTCAGGCCTATCCTGGGCAATTTAGCATCCTGGCAAGACCCTGTCTCAAAATAATAAACAGGAAGGACTGCAGGTTTAGCTCAGTGTGAATGCCCTGGGTTCAGCTCCCAGTACCAAATTAATCAACTAATTATTTAATTTTGAAACCTGAATTTTGTCTTGTATTGCCAAGTTTTGTTTACATATTGTTTGGAGATATGGGCGTTAAATTTGCTATTCCTTTTGCTTCCTCAGGATTTTACCATATAATCTCTGTTAATTGTAACCTATTCAAAGAAACCCTTTCTGTCTATATCTAAAACAGATGTTCTTTGCCCTACAGTTGCTCTCTAACCCCTAATCTAGCTTTATTTTTTTCTTCATACCATACAAAAATAATTGACAGGTATTTATTTCTGGTATAAAATACCTTTTATACCAGAACTGATAGTTACTTGACTTAGTATTTTCTGTCTGCCTAGTGGAAAATAAACTATGGAGCATAAACTTGAGTCTTGTTCATTTCCAAATCCCAATGCCTAGAAACGTACCAAGCACACTGTACATGCTTGACAAGAATTAGTTAAGTGAGCAAATGAATAAAATGGTCTTGTATGTGTATAATAGAATGTTAAATATTTCCAGTTGTATGATAACTTAACTCAGTCTTTTCAGATGTTTAGTTTTTAATAAGAAATAGGCTGCATTCTAGACTTACAGAATTATAATGATCTCTAAGAGATAGGCTGTAGATGTGGGTTTTTGTTTGTTTGTTTTTTGTTTTTGGTGCAAGCTCCTTAGGTGAGGCAGGGCTTTACATCTAGTAGTTAGTACACTGTTCTGTTGGGTGGGATTTGGGACAGTTCTTAAGGAAAAAAAGTGTTCCAGTTATTTTCTGCATTTCTCAATATGTGGATAAAAACACAGGTCTTAATTACTTTGGCACTGTTAAAGCTTGTGAAAAGGGAAGAGGGTATGCAAAACCAATTTGCAAAATGAAACAAAGAATATGAAAATATTTCTCAACATGTGAATATGTCAATTTGAGAGAAGGGTCCTTTTAACGTTGCCAAATCTAATTGTTTGGAAATAGATGCCTTCCAGGAAAAATAATAATTCTATAATAATTTTTGTGGGGGTACTAGGGTTGAATCTCGGACTGCTCCATTGAGTTACAGCCTTTCCCCCCTCACCCCACTTCTGAGACACGTTATTGCTATGTTGCTCAGGCTAGATAAGAAATAGCAGTCCTTCCACCTTAGTCTGCTGCCTCAGTGTCCCAGAGTGCTGTGATTAAAAGCATGTATCATCATGCCTGGCCCAGAAATTATTTTCTGTGGATATATACATACCTCTTTCTGTTTCCTCTGAGACTTACCTTGTAAGTCAGAGATATAGGAATGTAATGACTATATTTAATGAAAACTTAGTATGTTCATTTATGTTATCGTGTATAATTTTGCCAGTACCTGATGTGGCATGTGCACCTGGTGGGTATTCAGAAATGCGTTTTCCTGGCTTTTGAAACTTGCGTTGTTCTGTTTGGTTTGGTGTATGTGGCTTTTGTTGACTGGGATAACTGAATTGGTAAATCTGCAGTATGTAGGGAGGAAAGGGACGAAGCAGGGTTACTGGAGAGAGTTATGGGCCAAGTCCTTATTAGTGACTTTGCTAGTAAGTTCTTTCCTGTTGGCAGGATTGTGAGACTCACGTGAAATCATGAGTCCACAGTGGGGCTCAAGGAGGTATAGGCAGCTTACTTATTCCTGCTGTGTATGTAACATGGTATAACCAGCATATTTAAGCTCTTTGGATGTGGAGAATGTTGCAAAAAGATGTAACTGGGAACACTTTCGTATAAGATTGTAAAACTTTGTTCATAACATTTTTCTTAGCTAGATGAAGAAAAACTGCATAAGCTGTGCCAGCACGCATGAAACTGGTCTTTGTGTGGCTGTGGTGTATTACACAGTGACATTTGCTGCAGTAGAATTTCACTTGTAGAGCTTTACGCTTAAATGTGGCCTAAATTGTGGTCCTTTTCATGGTATAAGCCTGTCCCTTTCACTTTTACTGTGTTTATAATTGTCTGTTACTTATGGTTGGCTTTAGTTAATCCTGAAACTGAGTGCTGGCAACAGCATGTTCTCAAGAAGTATTCTGTTAAATAAAACCAACAGTAGGAGTATTGTGGGGTATTATTTAAACTTTGATTCAGAAGACACTTCAGTATCCTAGAATGCTTTATTTTCATGAGATATACTTACTATCATTTTGCTTAAGTAGTGCTGCTAGTCTGAATTTTAAGCATGTCAGAAATCCTCTCGTTGTAGTGGTGATGTTTCTTCAAACCCAGTACTTTTATTAGCTAATGTTTTACTACAGAAAATTACCTGTCTGCATTGCCCCTCCACAATAATTTGCCTTAAAAAGGAGGTGAATTAATTAGGGCAATGATGACAAAGAATGAGGAGGAAAAAATAAGTTGGACATCTCAAAACCTGGTGTAGGTTTTTTTCTACATTTCCTCTAGGAAATGTAGTTTATTAGTTTATTAGGTCTTGGATTCATTCCAAGTTAATTTTTGTGCATGATATAAGATGCAGGTCCAGCATAACCTTTTTTTGTATTTGGCTATCCAGCAATTGTGTATTTCATGACACTTTTCCTATTGATTTTTCTCTGTTCAGACTAAGATTTCCTTTTTTTTTTTGAGACAGAGTTTTGCTTTGTAATTCAGGCTGGCTTTGAATTCACTGTGTAGCCCATGCTGGCCTTGAACTTGCAGTGATCTTCCTGCCTCAGGCTCGTGAGTGCTGGGATTATAGCCGTGTGCCACCACACCTGGTTCAGACTAGATTTTCTATTTGTAGATAATACTCTACAAAGTCAACTTGGGAACAGTGAAGTATGATACATTTGTACCTTACATGATGAAAATGTATCATTTAGATCTTAAATTAATTCCTCTTCTTCTCTCATCACTTCAGGACATGCAGAGCAGTTGGTGACAGTAGCACCAGTGCCTTTACAAGCAACGTGGGCACTAAAATCACGTGGAAGGGCTCAGTGATGAAGTAGTTCTCCAGATGGTCTAAGACAGGGATGGTTTGAGGTTCATGTGTGTATGTTTAGAACATAAAATGATTCTTAGAACTGATGATGCTGAGACTGTTTTGTTGAATTCTAATATTGGAAACATCGATTGTAAGGGTTAAGCATGATAAACTATATAAATATTAATCGGTATAGGCTCCAAGTTAATATTAATACTTTTTCCTCAGTTCCTTTTACCTGACTGTAGTTCTAAAACACTTAATACTAATAATTTTATTTTACTATACAGTAAGTCCCTGACTTCCGAACATTCAAGTTGAGAACTTTCACAGATAGGAACAGACCTTGCATTAGGAACCTTCATAGATGGGAGTAAAGCTCACTTGCTTGGCGGTCATCGTCACATTTATGCTGCTGTGCCTACTGTACGGTGCAACAGAGTGTAGTAGTGCAGTACTCAGTCAGAGCCCAGGGTGTCTGGAAGCAAGAGGAAAAGCAGTAGTGATGGGAGGTTTGGTTTTTTAATGCTTTGAATTGTATATTTGTGTCAAAGGTATATAAGACTCACTTGGTTGAACTTAACGAATGTTGTCCTAGAATGGAATGCATTGTTAGTTGGGGACTTGTTAGTACAAAGAAGTATATGTTTGCCAGGTGTGGTAGTGCAAACTTGTAATTGCAGCAGTTGGGGGCTGAGGCGGGAGGCTGAGGCAGGAGGATTGCCTTCAATTTGAGGCCAGACTGGGCTACATAGTGAGGTCAAGGCTAGCCTGAACTGTATAACAAGACCCTGTCTCAAAAAGACAAAGTGATGTTAGAATGGACACACCAGTAAGTCTGCACTGATTATGGGAAAGCATAGTTTCAAATTTTATTATGATTTTATGCAAAAATTTACCTTTGCTTTCTTGTTTAGTAAAAAATAAATGGTGCTAGGGATTCAACCTGTGACCTTGTCACTGAACTACACCCCCAACTCTTTTTGTTTTTCTGACAAGGTCTTGCTAAGTCACCAAGTTGTTCAGGCTAGGCTTGAATTTGCAATCCTCTTGCCTCAGCTTTTTAAGTGCTGGGATTATAGGCCTGTGTTACTGTGCCCAGTTTAAACCATATTTTGTTAAATATAATGGTTTAAGGACTGACAACTAATCCTACATTTCTAGATAGGTTATTTAGAATTATTGCTAGTAAAAATAAGGAAAAAATGAAGAAAAACAGAATTACTATTAGTAAAAGTCACAAAACTCTGCACACACTATTTCTTCAAATATCTTTGCTCTTCTGTGCTGGTATTTTAATGAACAATTTGGGAGTTGACATAGGTAGTGTGGGATATGTGACCTTATACATAGCAGTATACATAAGGAAATAGAAATATATAATGCATATATGCTTGTATAATGAAAGAGTTGCTACTATTGTGTGTTGAGAATAATGCAAGTGGAAATGCTCTTTAAATCTTTCCTTTCTACCCATGACTCCTAGCGTAGATAGTGTCATGTAGAACTTTCATTATAAACAAAATTGAACAGGGAGAAACACACATCTTGATTTATGCTGGACATGGTGCTGTAAGCCTGTAATCCTAGTCTGCGTGCAGTTGTAGTGCTTGAGGCACTTGAGGCAAGAGGGTCACATGCTCAAGGCTAGCCTAGACTAGGTAGCAAGATCCTATCCCAAAACACAACAAAAATTACTTTAACTATATCATCAGATTGACTCTTCTTCTCCCCACCTGTCTTCAGGCCTGGGGAATGAACCCAGAGCCTTCACTCTGAGCTATATTCCTATCCCTCTTTATTTTTTGAGATAGTGTCTCACAGAGTCACTAAGTTGCTTGGGCTGGGCTTGAACTTGCCGTCTTCCTGCCTCAGCTTCCAAGAGTGCTGGGAGTGCACTCATGGGCAACCATCCCTGGTTCAAATTGAAGTTTTTATATATTGTAGAATTAGTTTTGTGGTATGTATCAAGTCAGTGCTTACTAGAGAAACATTTAATACAGGGTATACACATGTATAAGAATTTACAAGATTAACTTAGAAGATTGACCACAGAGTCGGGTGTGGAAGTTCAGAAGGTCTGTCCACACACTGGGGATCCAGAGGAGCCATTTGAGGACCTGGAGCTCACTGTAGTGTCCTGTGCGAGTCTGAGGATCCGTGCCCCAATGTTGAAGGGTTGGTGCTGGAGGCTGAAGATTCTGTGCTGCAAACCAGGAGACAGTGTCCAAGGCGAAGGCGAAGACTGGAGCTCCAAAGAAACAGAAGCGCGTCTTCTTTACCATTCTAGTGACGATCCTCTCCAGGGTGGGTCTTCCACACCCAGAACTGTGCTGAGCCAGTCTAGTTGGGTATTTCTCACTCAAGTTGACACAGTTAGTTAACTATCACATGAGACAACAGGTTTTTGTGATGGGACGTTTGATGTAGTATAACCTGCTGTACTTGTAATGGAATGTGAAGTAATAAAGAATTTGGGAATGAAACAGATGCATAATGATTTAGGTTTAAAAGGAACCTGAGTGGTCAGAGGTTTTTCTCCCATTTATCCCACCTTTTCACATTACAACGCAAAGGAAGTAGAAGACCTATTGATGACACCTAGCTAGATTATGACACAATTGGAACCCAAGACTTCGGTCTGTGGTTCACTGTGTTTTCCCTTAGACCTATTTTATACTTATAGTACAGAGAGTAATGGCTGTTAAGTACTGTACTCTTACTTGATTTTAAATTTGAATTTTGTGGCATATTTACAAATCAGTTTATTGGACAATCAAAATACATGGCTGTTGCCCTCCCTTTTTAGCTATTGCTTCTATATACCAACATGCATACGTACTTTTTCCTCATTTATATTTCCTACTTTAAGTTCGTTTACCCAGAAAATTACATGAGGTAATATCTGTTCTGCTTTTTAAACAAACTTATGAAATGTTCTTCAGATCTTATGTGCTGGAGATAATGATTTTAGGGCATACGGCTGTATAGAAGCTTGTAGAAGGGACTTTCAAGTATCTAGTCTAACTTCTTATTTTGCAAATGGGGAAGTAAGATAAGTGAAGTGAGTAAGTTGCTGAGGTTGGTATGGGTTTTCAGTGTTCATCTAACCTGAAAACAGGCCTCTCAGTCCAGGAGGACTGTACTTGTAAGAGATCAGCTGTAACTGTTACTGTTGATCAAGGACAGAGGATGTAGCTTAATGGTAGAGGTCTGACTTACCACGCATGAGGCCCTGAGTGATATGCAGTGCTTGATCCCCAGCACTGCAAAAAAATTTATAATTTTAATTTTTTAAAAAATCAGAATAAATTATATTACAAATTAAAATGTTTTCACATTAAGAAATAGCAAACTATAATGCTTTTACTACTCTCTTAGAAAAGGTATATTAAAAACGCTGGACATTGACAGTAATTACATTCCTACATTTAACAACTTTTGTGTTACATTCCTTAACCACAATTCCATCAGAATTTAATTTTCATAGTTTATATAGCACTTTACTTTGTAACTATTACCCTAGAATTTCACTTACTTGGTATATACTCATTGAGCACTTGGAATGTGGCAAATCCAAATTGAGATACGTGGGGGCTGAGGATATAGCTCAGCGGCACAGCACCTGCCCAGCAAGCACAAGGTCGTGAGTTCAATCCCCTGTACCGGAAAACAAACAAACAAACAAAAAAACAAACCAAATGGAGATACGCTATAAATGTAAACCATATTCTGAGGACTTTAAAAATATATATAAAATTGAGCTTTGCAGTTTTTCATTTTTATCTTTATATGAAGCTACTGTAAACTTAAAAATTAGATGTAGATCCCATTAAAAAATTATAATTTTAAAAAGGCTGATCTACTGTGAGTTTGTAGTCACAAACTTGATCCTTAATTATGGATCTACCAACTGTGTGACTTGGTAAGTTAACTGACTTTCTCCAGTTGTTGATTTTTTTTTTTTGTAAAATGAAAATAATATTCCTTTGTAGCATAGTCTTAAGGATTAGAGAAGGTAAATGTAGACTGGAGTGTTGAAGACGTTTAGATGTTTCCAGGCCATTTTTATTTTTCTTTTCTATTTAGATTCTTGGTATTTACCATATGCAGAGAATATAACATTACACATTGATTTGAAGAATGTTCTACTGTTCTGTAAACATAGTATCCCTAAAATTGATGTTATTTATTAAAAAAAACCTCAATGAATAATAATTGTTTTAAAATTTAGAATTTTAAAGAAGTAATTCTGCTGGGCACAAGTCTCTTTAAAAACTCTGTTAGAACCAGTACTGTTTTTTCTTCTGGTAAAGTCACTTGTGGGACTTCAGAGACACTTTGATTTATTTAAAGGGTCCTCACTAAGTTACTGTGGTGATCTGCAAGTAAGGATTTTATCTGTTGAGTATTTTTGTTTTACACCCTAATTCATTTAAAAGTAGTATGTTCAAGGAGGATAGGTAACTAGGGGGAGTGGTGTTAATTTTCCTTGGTAACTACAGCTATTCCTCGTTTAATGACCTACCAGTTTAATGACTGTTCAGACTTAGGACCTGCCTGTGGACTTCCTCCTGACTATTTTTAAATAGAGTTTTGTACATACTGTTTGTAGAGCTTCAGTGTCTTTTTGTACAGTACATTGTGTTTATACAGTACTATAATTTTTACTGATTGTACTGTACAGTACCGTAGTTTTAGGTTCTGTTATACATTACAGTACTGCGTGTAAGAGTTACACAGGTTAAAGTCACCAGGTTGGCATTTCCTTTAACCATTTCTTCGTTCTGGATATTGTAATGTGCACACCCTACATAATTCAGTTTACTGACCAATTCATTTAATGAGTTGGTTACAGGAACACATCGCGATCATGAAAGGAGGAGTGTCTGTTTGAATTGGTTCAGTCTCTTTACCTTGATTAGGCTTGTATGTGCTACTGTAGAAAATGAAATGGCAATAGATCTTTAAAAACTTTTAATTTTGATACTCTGATTTTTTTTTTTGGTTTTTCTCCGGTACCAGGAACCGAACTCAGGACCTTGCGCTTGCCAGGCAGGTGCTTTTGCCGCTGAGCTAAATCCCCAGCCCCCTGATACTCTGATTTAGAAGATAAAATTTTGCTCAACCTAGTGGTTTTTCTTTTTTTTTTTCCATTTCCTATTTTTATTTCCCAGTACATCAAAGAAATTCTTGAGTAAAAACATATGGAAAGGTAAGGGTAGCCAACAAGGGAAAGATTTGTAGGAGGGATTGTGGCTTTAAAAATCTTTCATGGTTTATGGGTGGAGAACAGTCTTAGCTTTGGCATTTCTTCTTCCTGCTTTGGAATAAGAGATGATAATACTAGCACCACTGGCAATAACTGACACATATTTCTTGCTGTGTGCAAGGCATTTATTTCTTGAGTAATTTGTAACTTTGAGTTCATTTAATCCCCACAACCCCCTAATGTACTGTTTTCATCCTTGGTTTACCATGAGGAAGTTGCGTTGAGGCTCTGAAAAGTAACTTGCCTGATGTCTACACAACTAATAAAGTGACAGATCTAAGTTTGTTTGTTTTGTTTTTTAGATTTTTTTTGAGGCAGGGTGTCACTATGTAGTATTGGCTGGCCTTGAACTAGTTTATGTAGCCCAGGCTGGCCTCAAACTCCTGGCGATCCTCCTGCCTTAGCCTCCCTAGTGCTGGGATTTCAGGCATGTAACCCACACCCAGCTGAGATCAAGGATTTGAACCCAGTCAGTCATGCTTTGGTGACTTTACTCTTTTAGTTTCCTATATGGTCCCTCTAGTTTGTGAGTATTTTGAGAATTGAAGTATTGGTAAAACTCCTACTCTACTTTTGCTATAGGAGTGAACTCAAGGCTTGAGTACCTGCTTTAGGTAAGTTATATCAAAATAAGTCAAAGACGAGGTTACTGCATATGTTCAGGGTGAAATTTGACAGTAAATAAGTAAACAAATAGAGAAAGTAACTTCAGATTACCAGTATTAGAAAGAAAACTGGTGTGGTAGATTGCAGGAACAGGGTCCTACTATACTCAATGTGTCATACAATTTTAATGTCACATAAATTTTGTAGTGTTGATTACTGTCTCCCAAGCATTTTTTTCTAATTAACCCTACATTTGCTGAATTGTTAAATGTAAAATATGAGTTTATTATGCAATTATGTACTTTTGAACTTGTATGTGTTTTACCATTGAGGAAATAAAATCAAAGAGAAGTAGTATTTATAAGATTTTTAAAAAATCAAATAAGGGCAGTCACGAACTACAGTGCATGTCAGGCATTAGCATGCCAGGCTGTTACTTTAATAAAATGGTTCCTAGTTGCTATCCATAGTGCATCAGCGGCCGTGCTGCTTTTGGTAGAAAGACAAGGTCTCCATATGCTAGCCTTTGTATCTTGTCGTTTTATTTTTTTCTTAAGGTCTAGGGCATGCATCTCAAGTCATAGGCATTACTTGAAAGGATTTCTGATGTCATCATAGTTTATAATAACATCTTTTTTTATGTTGAATGTTTCCTATATGTCAGATGTATTTCATCATTACAGTTTTATCTGTTTATTTATGAAGAAAGAGGAGAAAAGTATAAAGGAGTTGAGTTATTTGTCCACAGTCACAGCTAAAGGTTGTTAAAGCCAAGATTAAACCCAGGTCAGTGTGACATAATAATTTATGTCGTCTTACCTTTTAACTAGATTGGTTTTCATGGTCTGCTTCACACTGAAGAATTTGCAAGAGCTTTTAAACTTGAACTTCAAAGAACCCTGTCAGCTTCACCCCGTGGAATCCTTCACTGTCCAGTGAACTCTCCAGATTTTCCAGTTCCACATTTCTGGAGTAATTAGATTTCAGAGAACAGTAGTAGAAGGAAGAGTACTTCATGACTCTGCCTGTGCTTTTCGTATGTTCCTGACACACCTTTCGAACTGGGTGGGACACCAAGCCATTTTCTGTTTAAACCGTTAAATAGAATTAGACTTAAGATAGTCGTAGATTAACTTACAAAGTAATGGTTTAGATTTTTGTGGGTTTTTTTTATTGGATTTGGTATCCCTGTTAATGCATAGTGAGCTACCCTTTAATTTGGTACTAAATATAAATTGTTACCTTCCAGCTATTCAGTATCTACTATTTTACATGAAATCATTTTAATGTTGTATTTGAGTTGTTGTGACCCTTAACCCCTAAAAACCTCCCATTATGAATTTTGAGTTTATTTTTTCTAAAAGTTTTTCTTTGGTTCTCTGTTATATCAGTTTAATTTGGTGGCCACTAGTCATGTAATGTGCTGGAAATGTAGCTAGTTTAATTGACATATGTTTTAAATAGAAAGTATTATTCAGCCTAGTGTTTTATATTCTTGGGTTCTGGATACTTAACATAAGAAACTAAATATCTCAAATTTAATACTGATTGCATTTCAAAATGATATTTATGTGGCTTACATTGTGATTCACATTATACTTCTGTTGGACAATGTTATATAGAATCATTATATAGAATCATAATGTCAGATGAATTCTGTGCTGCAAGAATTCACTAGGAGTTACACAAACCTGGCATATCTGTATGTGGTATTTTTACTTCTAGAGACTCAAACTCACCTGGACAGTTCTCACAGTAAAATTGTTTGTGTAAACCCTTGTGCCTGTATCACATAGGCTTAAGGAAGAGCTGCTGCTGAATAACAAAGTGAATACAAAAGGCTCTTGTGAAAACTTCGCCGAGTACAATTCTTGTTAGGAGGGATATAATGTATGGTATTCATTAGGTTGGTAGGTGAAAGAAGCTAGAAGTGTTTGAAAATAGTGTGATGCAAGCAGTGTAAATCATACCATAGTGAATCATTTTTTTTTTTTTTTTTTTTTTAATGAGAAAGCATAACATTGGGCCAAGCATGGTGGTGCATGCCGGTAATCCCAGCACTTGGGAGACTGAGGCAGGAGGATCGTTGGGAGGTCGAGCCCAGCCTGGGCTACAAAGTGAGCTTGAAGTCAGCCTGAACTGCATAGGGAGACCCTGTCTCAAAAAGATAAAAAGAAAAAGCATAACATTGATTCTTTTGTTTTCTGTTTCTGTTTTTTGTCTTTTTGAGACGATCTCACTCTGTAGTTCAGGCTGGCCTTGAGCTCACTTTGTAGCCCTGGCTGGTCTGGAACTCAGAGTGATCCTCCTGCCTCAGCCTCCCGAGTGCTGGGATTACAGGCATGCACCACCACGCCTGGCAACATTGATTCTTTATGACATTCCTTTCAATGCTTCTAATACTCATGATGTTTAAAATGTTTTCTATAGTTTATTAAAGATAAACTAATTTGAGACAGAATTATGAGGAATGGCCTTTCTTAGTCTGTATAAATTTGGTATTGGTTTTGGTGAATTTCTTCGGCATTGATGCAGTTTCACTTTGGATAACTGGATAAGATTAACTATCTGATTAACTTTTAAAATATTTTCTTAAATAAAAGTTATTAAGCTTTATAAGAGCAGGCTATTTATAAACTGCAGTAAGTCAACTTAAACAGTAAATATGAGTTTTTGTTTTTTTTTGTTTTTTTTTTGTCTTTTTGAGATAGGATCTCGCTATGCAGTTCAGGCTGGCGTTGAGCTCACTTTGTAGCCCAACCTGGTCTTGAACTCGCAACGATCCTCCTGCCCCAGCCTCCCAAGTGCTGGGATTACAGGCATGCGCCATCACACCTGGCAATATGAGTAATTTATTTGACAACTTTTATTCTGTTTTGTCTTTTTTTTTTTTTTTTTTTTGGTACCAGGGAATTAGACTCAGGACCTTACTCTTGCCAGGCAGGGGATTTCACCTCTGAGCTACTTTCGTATTATTCTGAAGGAGTTAAAGGATTTAGCTCTGGAAAGTAAACCATAAGTGAGTTTATAGTTAATTTTTTAAGACATGAGACACCAATATCAAGGGCATATTCCAAATATGGTAAAACATTTAAAAATATTTGTTCTTAATGTATTTCATTTACAACTTGAGGTCCTTGTTTGCACTATGTGGTGTCTCCTAGTAGTAGACATTTTTGTGTTGATCAGCTTTGCTAGCCAGGGGAAAAAGATGTGCTACACTTTGTGATTTGCCTTACAACTTTATTGAGTGGCAACATAGCCAAGAGAAAGTGAGACACTGGTGTTCTTCAGTCGACTTATTGAGGACCTAGTATTCTACTTTGCTGTATATGAAACTCAATGTGTTTGTGTGTTAATATTGCAGATCCTTCTGCTGAGGAATTGAGAAAGCTAATGATGTTGCATGGAGGCCAGTATCATGTGTATTACTCCAGGTCCAAAACAACACACATTATTGCCACAAATCTTCCTACTGCCAAAATTAAAGAATTAAAGGGAGAAAAAGTAATTCGACCAGAATGGATTGTGGAAAGGTAAGTTTAACTCTAGATTAAATTTAATTAAATTAGTAAGTTTTTAAAAATTGAAACACTTTTCTGTTACACTTACCTAATTGATAGGATGAAAATAATGTCTTAAACACTACTTACTGTAGTGTTTACCCCCCACATTAATAATTTAAGAAGCCTAGGATTTGGTACTTTGTTAAAAGTAGTGTGTTAACTTGAGATAACCTGAAAGGAAAGGTTTATTTTGGCTCCTAGCTTTCAAAATTTTAGACCATGGTTACTTGTTCCTATTTTGGGGGGCCTGTGGTGCTACAGTACCTCATGGTGGGAGAGTGTGGTGACGGTGCTGCTCACCTCCTAAGAAACAAGAAGCAAAAGGAGAGATAGGAAGGGCTAGGGTCCCAGTGTTCCGGTCAAGGGGTATCCACAGTGATCTAACTTCTTTTCTTTATATCTTACTTTAAAGGTTCCACCAACTTCGGGTAGCACCAAGCTGAGGACTGTGCTTTTAAAACATGCCTTTAACATATGCCTCTCGGGAACATTTCAAATCCAGACTACATCAAATAGTAGTTAGTGTTCTTATAACCTTAGCTGCCAGGAAGTAGGGGAGATGACTCATGCAAGCAGCAGAAAGCATTTATGGGAGGGAGTTGATCAGGCGTGTTATTTCTTGAGGAGTATCTAACTGCTGTGGTTATGCGAAAAATAGAAATCATTTGTGCAAGCTACTTAGCGCACTTCCTGGCATGTTGTAGAGCCATAATATGCAAGAGGCTACTGCTGTTACCTTTATTCTGTAAACATCAATGATTTTTACAAAATACATTCTGAAAGTTCAAAAGTGTTTTTACAACTCCTGGAAAGCCAAGTGTATTTTACAGATGAATGGTTTTGTAAACCTTGGGAGAAAGTTGAAAGCCCATCTCTAGAACATCCCACCAGTTCCTTCTCTTATGTTGTGCTCTTATGACCCAGCTACTGTCTGTACTATGCATTATTTGGTTGTTTAATGTGGCTTTTAGTTTTGTGTCCCTTAAAAGGACTTAGGAAGTTCTCAGTGTGCCAATATAAGAGGTAGGTGCTACTCCATAGTTTACGTGTGTTATCATAGACAAGCTTGTCACTGTATTAAGAGCTAGAATTTTGGTTTGAAGGTCATAGTTTGTTTTGGAGGAAATGGGATAAGCTCACAACAGTAGAGAAGTGGATATGAATGTCCCACATTGCCATGTGGGACTTGAGTTGCTTAGAAAATGGTGATTTTTTTGTTACACCTATTTTCTATATACCTGTTCCTCTTGGTGAATTGAGCTAGGGAGATAATACAGTGGAAAATGCAGCTAGAGACAGTCTAGAGCTAATCATGTGTGTTTAAATAATGGAAAGTGACTTTGGACATCATGATTATATGGCTCTCTTAGGCCTCACTTTGTGTATTTAAAAGCCAGGGCCAGTAACATTATCTGACTAGCCCAATAATATAGATGAAGAATCTACGTTTTGTGACTTTATGTTTCAGTCTGTTTTTCACCATATAGTGAAGCTTGTTATAAATGAGTAGGCTCGTGGAAATGTATATATCTTAGTAGGCTCGTTTGTGTATATATCTTAATAATATAAAATAAGTACCAAGTGTCTATTTTGTCATAGCATGGAATCTTTTTGGTTAGATCATAATACTTTTTCTTTCATTCTAGTATCAATCTTGTCAATCTCAGCAATGTTTTAATGAGATTTTGTTATAGTTTAAAATTTAAACATGTTAGATATTTAATGGATGATACATGCTGGTCTATAATTAGTTTTTCTGTTTTCATTTGCACAGTTTAAAAGAAACTACAGTCTCTTAGTGTGTGGAGTGTTGCTTTTATTAGAACTCCCTGATGCCACTGTATGTGCTGTTGAACCTGAGTTAATGTAGACATGATTATAGGGTCCAGACTTCCAAGAGCCAGGGGAGTCCATTAATGAGAAGGCTCTGTACACTGGGTAAAGGTATGAGGTTATTTTGCCAAGTTGTTTGCCTTCTAAAACTTACACTTTATGTTGTTAGTTTTCAAATTTTTGTTATAGTCTTTTTTCTTGGAACAACTTTATGTTGAAATTTTAAATGTAGAATAGAAAAGCTGCTAAGACTTACTGTATTCGGCCATCAAGCTTGAGATGTACAATGGGAATAGAGTTTAAAAACATGGTCCTAAATTAACTGCAGGTTATTTTTATTTTTGTGTTTTTGGTGTTTGTGTTGAGACTTATAGTGTGGGGCCTGTCTTTAATAGGTTCACACATAGGTTGGCTGCTGGGTTGAGAATCGTGGTGATTCATTGTGCCAGTGTCCTGCCAGTTGACTGTTAGATATTTAATGGATGATACATGCTGGTCTATAATTAGTTTTTCTGAAAGAAAAAAAAGTTTATCTTTTCTTTCTAAACTCCCAAACCCTAACATGCATTTGGCATGTACTTAAGATACCTGAAGATCTCATATTTCTTATGGACGAAAACCTTGGTTTTCAGTTACATTCAGTATAATATTATTTATTCAACTCATTAAAAGTTGGGATTTTTTGGTTTGTTTGTTTATTTTGAGACAATCTCTCACTATGTAGCCCAGCCTGGCCTTGAACTCATGGCAGTCCTGCCTCAGCATCTTAAGTGCTGGGGTTATGGTATGTGCTACCACACTCAGCCCAAAAAGTTGTGGTTTTATCTCTTTCTTAAAATTTCCTCTCTGTTTTAGTGTCCTGTCTCAATTTAACCTTCATAGAATGTTAACATAATTCTGATATAGATTTGGATTTTTAAAAAAAAAATTGAATTGTCACTCTAACCAGTGCTTACATTTCAGGCCATTTCTCAACTCACAGGTAATATCTTGCTAGAAAGTGTATTGTCAGCCTTCAGGAACTAAAGAACGAATAGCTTAACTCTCAGTATCTGTAGTTTAAATCAAACAAACAAAAAGAAAAACAGCCTGGACGGTGTAGGAGCAAGGGCACAAGGTCATACGCATATCTTCATATTTACTTACTCTTCTGAGTTCACAGAGATTGCCTTGGTGAGTGGTTGGAAAGTTTAGGTCATTGAAGGTGGGGCAGAGGAAGCACAAGTTTAATGTTCAGCACCTTCTTGACAGGGCCAGAATTTGTATGTCTCCCTGGCAGGCAGCTTGAAGCACTGGTGGTACGTGCATGACTGTCCCATCTAGCAGCTTTTTATTAATTGTATTAGTAAAATTATTGATAGAAGTGTTCAGATAGAAGTGTTCAGATAGAAGGTACGTGCATGACTGTCCCATCTAGCAGCTTTTTATTAATT
Organism: Chinchilla lanigera; assembly: GCF_000276665.1. Classification (NCBI taxonomy): domain Eukaryota; kingdom Metazoa; phylum Chordata; class Mammalia; order Rodentia; family Chinchillidae; genus Chinchilla; species Chinchilla lanigera. Next base: position 5,716,719 of record NW_004955470.1, on the reverse strand, counting down.
GTATTAGTAAAATTATTGATAGAAGTGTTCACATCACACTTATTGTACCATAAGTAGTGCAAGTTGCACCATGGGATAGTCATGCACATACTCCAGTGGTTCAAGCTGGCTGGAACATATTAAGGCTGAATTTTGCTTAGTGATGAAATAACAAGCAAAGAATAGCTCAGTTTTGTTTTTGTTTTTTTCTTGGCATATAATTTGGTCCTTTCTTGTTTTAAGTCCACCATTGAAGAAGGAAAATGACTACCTGAGTGAGTGTCCAGGTATAAGGGAACAGGTGTTAGATGCTATTTTTCTAATAGGGAATGAATGGGACACTTATTGGAACTAAAAAACGTTTAATGTGCAGAATTGTTTCAAATAAAAAACACTACTAATACAGACTAAATTAAATAGAGCACAACCCATGGCCGGGCATGGTGGCGCAGGCCTATAATCCCAGCACTTGGGAATCTGAGGGCGAGAGAATCACTACGAGTTCAAGGTCAACCTGGGCTACAAAGTGAGTTCAAGGCCACCCTGAATCACATAGTCAAAAAGACAAAGGCAAAAAAAAAAAAAAAAAATTGAACACAACCCAACATAGTAAATTATTTTGTATCTTAACTTTTGAAAATTTTCTAGAATCTGATCACAACAGCCAGTGTAATCATTGGCAACTGATTGAAATAGGATATGATTCAGAAAACTGTTAGATACAAAGTTGTTTTTGAGAGGTGATTTTACCTGGGCTTTAAGGACAAAGCAAGAAGTAAGATTTTCCAGTTTGGATGAGTATTTCACTTAGTGGTGAATATGTGTCTGAACCATTGTATAGAATGTAAACTCTTTCACCTATATCAGAATATATTTTCAGTGCATGTCAAAAATTAAGGGTATAGCTGGCATGGTGGTGCACATTTGTAGTCCCAGCACTTGGGAGGCTGAGGGTAGGAGGCTTGCCATGAGTTTGAGGACAACCTGAACTACATAGCAAGCCCTTGTCTCAGGGAAGAAAAAAAATCAGGGTATAAAGAAACCTTGTAGTATTTTATGAAGTGAAAGATTTCTTTATATCATCTCCTTTTGGTTTTGAAATTTGAGTTTTAGTGTTTGGCTCTTTTTTCTCCCTTTTTTGTATGTAGAATAGTAGAAAATGTTAATACCATTCCTTTATGTTTAAGATAAGTAAACAAACGAATAAATATTAGAAATCAGCCTCTGAGAAATGTTTTATTTATTTATTTATTTATTTTGGTTTTTGGTTTTTGGTTTTTCTCTGGTACCGGGAACCGAACTCACGACCTTGCGCTTGCCAGGCAGGCGCTTTTGCCGCTGAGCTAAATCCCCAGCCCCTGAGAAATATTTTTAAGTCTTAAAAATGTACTTTCAGGTAGTGTTTATATACCTGAAAGTAGATAAATGGATAATTATGAGTACACAACTGATAGTGGTTTGGGTTGCAAATTACAAGAATTTCTTGTGTAATATTACTATAATGTTTTAATTACTTTTCATTAAGGATCTCTTAGGCTGTCTGGCTTGAGACCTATGTGTTTAAATTGGCCATCTAAATTTATAATAATCTCTGTGGACTTACATAAGCCTAAGAATTCTGCTGGGCCGCATGACTCTTACTAGGCTCTGGCTATGGTCCTATACCCTTGAGTGCCATCAGTGTTGACCATGAAGAGCATTTGTAATAACCTGTATCACCCCTGTATGTTGTCAGTAAGATTGAGAAGAGAGCATGATATTAGGATTTTTTTATGTTTTTAACACTTTGGTGTTACCTAAAATGTGCAGCTTGCATACTAGATATAGTTTTACTCAATACTTATCCCTTATAGCTGCCCATAATGAAAAGGGTAGACAGTTAAGGTGGAATTCTACCTTAGGGATTAGGTATTTCTTTTCTGGGATGGAAGTGCTGTCTATGTAAGATAGATAATACTGTATGATAACAGAAATTCAGAGTTTGGCAACTGAGACCAACTGTGAAAGGGATAAAAGTTGGTTTTGATTCTAGCATTTGATTGTAACCTGACTTTTGATTTAGCCTGATAATAAATCCACTTGGGTAAATTAAAGTTGAAGTGTCTTATGGCTAATATATTCTTTACTGTCATAAGTTAGTAGCTTTAGCATTTGGGTATAGTATAAGGTATTTAGGTAGAATTATTAAATACTTGTCAATATAATTACATAAAGGACATAGAATGTACCATTTTATGTGTATATATGCATGTGTATTTTAAGAAAATAGTATCAGTGTTTTCCTGTATTCTCAATTGTTGACCTAGTTCTTAAGATCAGTTTTCTGTAAGATAATTCAGTCATTCCTTATAGTTTTTTTTTTTTAAATACAGAGTACCATTTAAGAAAATAAAAGTTAAAAATTTGAATTTGTGACAGTATTTTCAATCTATTCTCAGTTTATTTATTAACTACTTGCCTAATAAAGAATGATCTCCATAGTGTGTGTTTTAGAATTGAAAGTCAAAGACTTTATTTTGAAATATTTCCTGATGTTTATGGAGCCACCTGTTTTAAAACAGGGTATTTGCATAAGCATATTAGTTTTTTAAAATTTGAAGTGAAAATTATACTTTTAAAAATAGAGTTGCCATATATATGACTGTTGGCAAATAAAAATCAATTTAAGATAAGTTAGGTTTAATTTTAAAGTAAAAAAGAAGTGCGAGTACCAGCCTAGTATTACAGTACTAGAGTTCCCCTGGATTTTAGGGGTGGTTGATACTAGTGAACATTTGGAATTGGATGTCTTGTAATAGCTTCTGCCTTTTTAAGTTCATATCTTCAGATGGCTTGTCTCTTACCACTCCGATACTGATATCATCTTAATAAATGTAGAAAATCATGTGACAAATGCCAGTACCCTTTGATGATGAAAATACTTCAGCTAATGAAGGGCATGTGTAAGAACGTAGATCTAACATCACACTTAATATTGAAACAGTGCAAAATATTCATTACTCTTATTTTTTTATTTTGTCCTGTGTTTTTAATTTTAGTTTTCCCACATGTAGTAGATCTTACATGAAATGTGAAAATAGAGACTCCTCACTGAGGGGGCTGGGGATTCAGCTCAGTGGCACAGCGCCTGCCTGGCACGCACGGGGTCATGAGTTCGATTCCTGGTACCGGAAGAAAACCGAGACTCCTCACTGAGTTCCTTAATCCTGAAAACACTTACTGTAAGAGTAGACTTTGAGAAAATAAAGTGTTCATAGTTCTCTATTAGCAGTTAACCAGGGAAGTAGTGATAATATATCAGTCATGAAGATTAAATATTGATGAGCTTAGCTGGTGCTTGACATTTCTTTCATAGTGCCATGTGGTTTTGGTTTCCTTTCCTCTCCTGTAAGATTATTGGCCATTAATTTATTTTTTTTTTTCATGAGTAGATTATCTTATTTTTAAATACTTTAGTAAGATCACTGTTTACTAGAACCACTAAAAACGGAGGAGTAGTAAGCTAGGAAAACAGATGGCCTGTTGTTGATGATACAGTTCTGTTTTTAAGAGCACTGATTTTCCCTGAACCTCACTTTCATCAAGTATGGAATTCTCAATGGATGTTGCTGTTCTGTTTCAGCATCAAAGCGGGACGACTCTTATCCTACATTCCGTATCAGTTGTTCACCAAGCAGTCCCATGCACAGAGAAGTCTCAACTTCAATCCCGTACGCAAGCCTGAGGACCCTGTGGCAGGCCCAAGCAATGTAGCCAAACAGCTCAACAACAAGGTGTAAGTTCATCTGGTTTGGAACAATGACAAAGTAGTGTTTAGCAGTGAGTATGGCCCCTGCTCTGCTGAAGACAGACAGAAACAAATAATAAACACGTTGAAATATTTACATACCAGATTCTGATGTTCAAGTTAATGGATCTTATGTGTACAGTTTTTTCATGGATTTTCACGAGAGCAATTATTTCCCTATAAGTGACTTACTGTGCAATGTTGCTTTGTCAAAAACTGCTTTAACTATATTGGCTGTGCTTTTGTTGTGTGCCATACATACAAATACAATTAAAGAAAATTCTACAATTATAGTTTAGTTTTGAAAAACTAAAAATTCTTAAAGTATGTAAATATTTTATACCTGTGGAAGTTTAGTTGATGATCCTTAGGTATAGAATTGGGAGTAAGTCTAGCCTTTATTACACGTGGCTGAGTTTTTAAAAAATATATTGATTTAAGATTTAATTGCAATAATGCTGGGTAAATTGGTATCACAATTAATTGGTATTTGCTCTAACTTGTATATGTGGTGGTTCAGTATCATTAGTCTTCATATTAAATTGCTTGCTTTGGGAATTCGATACATTTTTTTCTAAAAGATCAGGAGGCTAATGAACCTGGGAGGATCCAGTATCACTAACTTCTGTAATTGTGTTGTTATTTTAACATGTATTTGTTTCTAAGTTTATTCAGATGTTTTTCATGTTACCTTAAACTTGTAATTTTTTAAATAGTGTCAAAGAACATCCCAAGTAGTTTAAAAATCTGCCCACAGAATATAAAATCTTTCCTTCATTATTCTAAAAAAATAGAGTTTTTGTTTTCAGATTTCTTCTTTGTTGACAACTTTGGGAAAATTTACCTGCTGGGTTTCACTTCTTTATGTATTTACGCTATTGCTTAGTACATGTATAACTACCAGTGATTGCCCCAGTACAGCCACTTTGCAGATCTTCATTTTTCTGCAAAACTAGTACAGGAAAAAAAGTACACTACCAGTGTATTTTCTTACCAGTATATGCATCTCTGTTGCAGATGTTGCTTTTATTTATGTAAAGAATCTCAATGTTGACACAGAAAACTACATGTAAAACTTTCTAATATACTTTTGTTACTTTCTGTAATGGAAAGGGGTGTGTGATATATTCAGTATATTTTATAAATTCCTTTGAAGTGCTCATATGTGACTTTTTGCTTCCTTGCTTTCTCTTTATGTTAAGGGGCAAGCTTTCTTTGATGGGACAAATTAGGTTTTCTTTCCTTCCTATTTTAATCATTTCCAGTTTGTCTTTTTTTCCTTTCACTGGCCCGATCATCTGTGAGTACTGGATCTGCTCAGAATTGGCTGTCATGTACCATGAGATGGTTAGCCAGAGGCACCTGCCAACTCAGAAATGGGTGACAGTGTTTTGCATCTGACTTGGGTGACTTTTTTGTGTCATTAGATCATTGTTACTAATAAACGAAGTTAGTGTTAGGATGAGGGACTTGAGACAAACCTGGTACTGCTGTGGTAATCTCACCTGTGTCCTGGTACTGTATGTATGGCCTATACTCACCTTGAGCCTACACTGTAATTGGGTTACTGCTGTGGAATTTCTATTGTTTTGTTCTGTGAATTGAACCCAGGAGCTTGGTTTATATCCCTACGTCTTTCCCTTTACTTTGAGATGGGTTTTTGAAAAATTGCCCCAGCCCTGGCTCCACCTTGCGATCCTCCTACCTCAGCCTCCTGAGCTGCTGAGATTATAGGCATTTGGTGCCACCACATCCTGCTACACAGCTGCTATGGACATTTCTAAATAAATGAATTATTGCTCTGCAATACAGAGTTTTGCCTTTGTTATTTAGATAGATGACTTTTATGAGTGCAAATGAGTTTTGCCTGTATTATAGAGCATTAGTAAAAAAACACCTCCAGGAGCCAGGATCTAGATTTTAATATAACATTTGTCATAAGTGCTGCATTTATAAACCTGTCGTTAGGAAATTTGGTCTTGATTGTCTCGGGACCACCCGGACATCTAAATACGCTTTTCTTGAAAATGAAATGCCATATCTGTGCTGATACGGCAGACAATCTTGTTTTTCTTGATGTAAATTTTATTAAACTACCCCTACACATTTACCTGGATTTAAAGTTGTTTTATCATTTTTATGAAAGTTATATTAATTTAGTAAATATTTATTGATTATATAGTAAATAAGTGCCTAACACTGTGCTTTGGAACTGGATGTTTAGAGTTTATAGGTTGTGATTAATTCGTGGGAAAAGTAATTGAAAAATTACCTTGCTGCTTTGGTTTGGACAAGAATTGTCTTTTTTTTAAATAAAAAAAGAATTTGTAGTGTAACTTTCTAGGGTTTTGAGGGGAGCAGTATAGGGGGTTGAGTTCAAGGACTCATGCCTGCTGATAAACAAGGGCTGTACTACTGAGCTCTAGCCCCTAGCCTTAACTTTTCGGGTATTAAGCAATGAATGCCAAAATGTGTGTCACTATGAAAATGTTTATATGAAAAATTGTTCTGTCTTTAAAGCCAGACATTATTAACTTACATTTTTTCCTGCTTTAGAAATCACATAATTAAGAAGATTGAGACAGAACATGAAGTCAAAGTCAATGGAATGAACAGTTGGAATGAAGAAGATGCAAATGATGATTTTAGTTTTGTAGACCTGGAGCACACCCTTCCAAGAAGGAAGCAGAATGGAATTCCGCATCCCAGAGGCAGCACTGCCATTTTTAATGGACACACTCCTAGCTCTAATGGTGCCTTAAAGACACAGGATTGCTTGGTTCCCCTGGGCAACAGTATTGCCAGCAGGCTTTCTCCAGACTCTGCTGAGGAGGAGGAGAAGGTGGAGAAGAGCAGCACTGACTTCAGAGACTGCACACTGCACCAGTTGCAGCAAAGCACCGGAAACGCAGAGACTTTGCGGAATCCACACAGAACTAATTCTCTTTCGCCCACTTTGCACAGTAACGCTAAAATCAACGGTGCTCACCATTCCACTGTTCAGGGGCCTTCAAGCACAAAAAGCACTTCTTCATTATCTGCTCTTAGTAAGGCAGCACCATCAGTGCCATTCAAACCTTCAGACTCTAGTTTTATTTCAGACTTCTATTCTCATTCAAGACTGCACCACATATCAACGTGGAAGTGTGAATTGACTGAGTTTGTCAATACCCTGCAAAGACAAAGTAGTGGTGTCTTTCCAGGAAGGGAAAAATTAAAAAAATTGAAAACAGGCAGGTCTACCCTTGTTGTAACTGACACAGGTAGATACTTATTAAAATTGTTTTCTTAAGAAATAGTTACACTTGATCATTTTGTCCTTGTCATTGGTATTCTGATCAGTGCTTAGTTCCCACTGTTAAAGTCTATAGGAATGCCAGGCTATGTGATATAAGTAAACGTAAGTACAATGGGTTATAGGATCCTTTCTTACTACTAAATCTGTTTTTAAAAAATTAGATTTAATTGTAGCAAACTACAAATTGTCAAATAATTTAAACAGTGTTACAGTTGGGATTCTGAGCATTCATTCCTTATGTAGACCTTACTGGTCATTGAAGTTCTGAACTGTGTAAATATAGTGTTTTTCCTACTCTGTTTAACTGTCCTTACAGTGAAATGGATTTGGTAAGTAACTGTTAGTTTTTAGGAATCTGCATCATCTTGATTTTTAAATAATAATTTTGTAACTGTAGTGCTAAACATTTAGTGAGATTAACTATTGTCATTTCTAAGTAGGTTGCTTAATTGTATTTTATTTTTTAATACATTCCTTGACATCAAAACCCTACATAGCAAACCCAACAATAGCAGTTTGTTCTGTGACAAGTTATTATAAATTAGTACCTGGTGTGAAGTTTTAGTTGCTTTTGACAAATTGCAGGGTATATTTTTTAAGTTAAAGAGATGGCAGAGATATATTATCCTTTAGCTTATAGCTGTAGAAACTGATACACAGAGAGAAGCTCATGGTTCTGTCCTAGAAAGTTAGGTCCTTTCCATATGGCGTTTTCCTGTGGTATTTTCTTGTTTGATGTATTCCTACATGCTCTTAGTTAACAGTGTTTTCTGGTATTTATGAAACATTTAGAATAATGCTGTAAGTGTTAGATTATCATTATGTTGTATCTTGGCCTTGTAACGTAGAGGTCATTTAATTTTGAAAATTTCAGGAAACATGAATTAGTTACATGCATGGGAATAAAATGAGAAAGTTTTCTATTGTATGTAAGCATTTGGTAAATAATTTGGTTTATGCATTCTATACTTCTTGACTGTTTAAAACCATTATTTTGAGTTGTTTATATTACATTTATGATATTTTTATACAGCAGAATTGTGATTGCTAAAGATTTACTTTCTTTCTTGAGGTGACATAGAGGGTAGGAAGGATGTATATGGCTGTGCAGGTAGGTAGCTTAGCCTGAAGCCAAATGCTGCCTCCGCCAGCTCTTCTGCTGCAGGACCATGGGCAAGGTAGTTCCCCTCTCTGAGTGTCAGTTTCTTCTCTGCAGCAGAGTGATAGGGATCAGTAATGTTCGCCTCCTGAGGTTGTGAGCTTAAGAAAGAGAACACAAAGGTTTGATGCTTTGTACACAGAACTAGGTAAAATGTTGTCATAATTACAATTTAGTAGATGGAGTGGCCTGTGACTTAGAGAGTAAATCTGAAGTTTTCAGAAGCCTATTGTAAAGGCTAATGCTCAACATTAATATTCTTAAACCTGTCAGAATACTCTGAGATGAGAACTTTTTACAAGCTCAGAATTTTTTCCTACCCCTCTTCCTCCTATACTAGGGGTTGAACCCAGGGCCTTCACTTTGAGGTCAAATTCCCCACTCCATATTTGTTTTTGTTTTTTGTGGGGGTTTGGTTTGGTTTGACTTGGGCCATGAGATAAACCCGAGTTGTTTAGAATGGGTTCAAACTTGGAGTCATCCTGCCTTGGCTTTCCAGGGTGCTGGGATTGGAAAGCATCATGTCCAGCTAAACTCAGGGTTCTTATTTCCAGGACCTGTTGTATCTTGGAGGACTAGGGGAAATAACCCTCATAGTGCTATTTTATTATTATAAATAATAATTAATATTAATCCTAACATTTTTTAACCTGTTTTAAGGTTAAAGGAACCCTGAGGGATTTGTGTAGCTCAGGGAGATTGGAAGCTGCTGTCCTTAGGAGAGGACTTTTGCTTTCATCTCCATAAATGCAGTACACATGCTGCTGTTACGGGGGCATCTGATGACATAAGGAAAACAATTCCACTTACATACAGTTTTTTGCTTATGGGCTGTTTTTGAAGTGGATTCATTAAGAACAGCGTCATGGTAGTTGAATGCCAGTTTAGGCACTAACTGGCTGTGTGACTTGAGCTTGTTAATGATCTGTAAAGTGGGGACAGTATGATTTCCTCCCTCACAGTGTTACAAGAATTTAAGTGAATTGATCGCTGTAAACCTCTGGTGCCTGACACCTCCAAGCACTGGATAATAATGCCCATTTGAATTGTTTTATCTAGGAGTGCTGTAAACTGCATGGAATGATGATGATCAAATTGCTTAGGCCCACGTAACAAAATGGATGAAAACAGTTATCGCATTTTATGTAATAATTACAGACATAGTTTTAAGATGAACATTTTGACAAATTATTATAATTACATACTATTAGAATATAGATTAGAAAAAGATACTACGGTATCACAGTTGATTTAAAATTGTTTCAGTACTAATTGTGTTCTTCCAAATAACTTAGGATAACAACAACACCAAAAAATCCTGAGATTTGAGTGCTGTTGAGGTGGTAGAAATAGTCTAATGTTGTCTCTTTTTGAGAGTAATATATAATTTTTTTAGAGTTCATTGTCCTTGTAAGCATCTTTTAAATATAATTTCTAAAATTAAGTAGACCTGATTTTTTAATATGAGAAGTTTGGGGTTTGAATGTTCTCTTTTTCCTTCTAGGAAATGTATCAGTATTGAGTTCACCCAGACATCAGAGCTGTATAATGCATGTTGATATGGATTGCTTCTTTGTGTCAGTGGGTATACGAAATAGACCAGATCTCAAAGGTCTGTATTCTTGTTTATTTTTAAGAAAATGAATATAGTATTATGAATAGACATTCTAAGGGATAACAAAATGGTTTTTGAAAAATACTCTGGTTTTCCTTGGCAAAATCAGTTACTACTTCCAAGTTTTTGGCGTTGCATTATCAAGAAAATTGTATACAAATTAGAAAACTTTCCTTTAGAGATAAGTCTTCAAGGAAAATATATACCTTCAGTTGAGGGATATATCATCTAAATATAGGCAAGAGACTTGCATTGGGCATTTTGTATATTTCTTACTAGTCGTTACTGGAAACTTTATGGTAATGTGTGTTTGAGACTTGAGTATATGTTTTCTCTTGAGCAAATAACCTGATTAGCTGTCCTGGTGCAAGTGAACATCCCAACTTTTGGTTGTAGAATAATTTCGTTTTGTTGAATATGGCTAAAATATGTGAAGTCATTAGGGTAGTCTACATTTCAATGAAATGGTCAAGTATTTGTGAACTAGTCATTACTTTTACAGACATTTATTCTGGGTTTTTCAGTAATTATCTCTGAAAGAGACAGCTATATTAACATTATCTTTTGAGAGTTAGTGCTTCCCTTATGAAAAGAATCATTAGTTATGGTACAGAAACTGCTGGGGTAAATATCAGGGCTTTTTTTTTGGTTATGGGTAGTTGCTGCTCCAGCTCTGAAACGAATATTTAGAATATTAAAGAATTGAATTTACAGAGTGTAACTTAGTAACTTTTTAAATGTTTTTCGATTTTTTTTTTCGATTTTTAAAAAATTTTTGTTTTGTTTTGGCTCTTGGGGTGGAACCCAGACGCTTGTGCATGCAAAGCATGTGCCCACAGCCAGTTCTGTTTTGGTGGTAGTGATTTTGTGTATGTGTGTGTGGTCCTCATAGATGTATTCATTATGTGGTCCTATTCATTAAATGTATGTGAATCATTCACACTGTTGCTTTACAGCATTACAGTTAACTAATAACATACACACACAGAAAAGGCAGTTATACATAAATGTAATTTTCTAAGTAATGTAAAAATTGAATAACTGTATAGTCATGTTTAGTTGCATGGTAGGTCAGATTGAGATTGTTAGGCATATATACTTGATTTATATCTCTTGCTGTAAAATTGAAAGATAAATATAAATGTTGAGCTTGCTTTTTGAATACTGTAAATATAGAACGTATATATACACACTCAGTTTCTCTTTCTCTCTCCCCAACCTCTCCAGTCCAAATCTAGAACCTGAGTTGCCTGCTTTCTACTGTAAGAAATCAAATATAAGGGCCAGGGGTGTAGCTTAGTGGTGCAAGCACCTGCCTGGCAAGCACAAGGTCCTGAGTTCAATTCCCTGTACCAAAACAGACAAAAAGAAGTCAAATACAACCAGGAGAAAGCTAAGGGACAATACTGCCTTTATGTTTAATAGGAATGTCAGAATTGTCACCAGTAATTTCCTTTTGCGGGGTTGGGGGAGTTGAGAAACATAGATGATGCTTGCATGGTGTTGATAATCCTCAAAGGTATTCACTTTTGTAAGGATAAGTGCCTAAAAAGAACCTAAACAAAAAGAAGCCATATATGGAAGATCCCTTGAAAAAAATTTCCTTTATGTCATTAACATTTCTTTGTACTTAGATACAGAAATAATTCAGTCTTTTCCTTACAGGAAAACCAGTGGCTGTTACAAGTAACAGAGGCACAGGAAGGGCACCGTTACGTCCCGGTGCTAACCCCCAGCTGGAGTGGCAGTATTACCAGAATAAAATCCTCAAAGACAAAGCAGGTACCGATGAGCTCTTTGCAGTCATAGAACTCCAGTGGATGGATGACTTCTGGATTTTGCTGTTGCAGTCCATTGCTTTAGAAACGAGAGCCGAATTGCATCCATTCACTTTTACATTTGAGAATTTTAAGGATGGCCATGATATCTTTAAATTTGAGTATAATACAGATGACTGATTTATTGTTGTATTTTTTCAAATTGGATAGTGCTTGTTTCCTGGAGAAGAGGATGAAAAACGTTTCACAAAGTGATTAATTTGCTTTTTATAAATTTAGATTAGGGATGATAATCGTGGACATCTGTTTTGTAGAGTAGAAGCCTTTTACCTAGACTTGAGGGTCAAGTACTAATCATATGTTCTCTGTCACAGTAAGGACACTATGAATTCCTGTTCAAGAGTTATATAGAGTGGAGTAGTAACCAGAACCTTAATTTATTGGGATAAGAATATAAATACCAGTAATTATTCCCCATATTTTTTAATTGTACGTGTTTCATATGAGAAATGTGAAAGCTTTGCTTAGCTCTCTTAACTTTTAAACTTTAGACATTAATAAACAAAAATCATGTTATACCAAACATAATACGTACCAAGGGTTTTTTTATATGTATTTTATTTTTTTTCTCACCTGAGTAAATTCCCTGAGAAATGTTAGCCTAGAAATTAAATTCATCGACACTGATCAGTTCCCTCATGGATGTGTTTCATAACCCCAAAATTTTTAAACAGTTGCTCTTGCAGAGAAATCCAAAGTAGATATACCATGGAATGGAAAGTACGCAGGTTGCCTTTATCCCAACTATTTGTTTCCTAGTTTGTCAGTTATAAAACCTTCGACTTGTTTTGGATGAAACCTCTATTAAGACAACAGGAAAGTCAGTGGACATCTCTGAGGACCTTTTTGTAATTACAGGTTGTAATCATCGGTATACATGGTGTAAATAAGAAAGAAAATAACCAGATGCACACTTAATATTGTATATGTTCATGTATTTTCCAAGTTTTCTAGGACTTACTTGGTCTTTTGAGTCTTTTCAGAGATTTTTTGAGATTCTAGAAATTGTATCATGAGTAGATCTTATGGTAGCTGTTGAAGTTGGTGAGATTTACTTGTATTGTTTTGTGGTTAGCTTAAATACTGTTAGTATGGTTTTATAGTTTTTATTTTCTGTGCGGTATTATTAAAAAGATGGAATGTTAGGTTCTAGTAAATAAGAAATCAGCTTTTAGGAAGTGTATGATACTTGCCACATAATTGGGTTCTCAGTAAATACTAAGAGAATGTTGAAGAACAATAGCCAGAGTGTGTATATTTGGTAGCATCTCTCAGTTGCTCAGTGCTCAGTCTCTCCTGGGTAGAGTCTGAGTTTGCTGCACACATCCTTTTTGCAGCAGTCTACATCTAGGTTTTTCCCTCAGATGTGTATTTCTGAGAGCTGTCAGGAACCTGGTTCTCTTTGGTCTTTCTTCCATCACTGTCTGACCATAAATGGTTTACTAACGATATTGGAGTTAGTTGCTTGTCTTCATCTGTCAATTCACTGGATTTGGATTTTTGTAATGTTAATGACCTTTTATAATTCATGTCTCCTTACCTCTGTATCTGAGTGATACACCAGAAGGCAAATATTACGAGAAATACTGAAATTTCGCTTAACATTGGAAACTCAAAAGTAGATTTTCCTCTACTGGAGAAGGTGATGATAATACTTTGATTTTAAATTCTTGCCTTAACTGGATGTCATTCACTTTTATATCCTAAGCCTTTTGGACCTTGCCAAAAAAATATTTGCTACATAGAGAATAGATTGTTCAATATTACAAAGTTTGTTTGCAGCTAAGCTTGTAGTCAGAACTTGTTTCTCCATTGCCTTTGTTCCTCTTTTCTTGTTACTTCCCAATCTTTCTCAGGGTCATTATTAGATGTGACATCAAATCTAAAAATATGGATCAGCTTAGGAATTAGAATCTTTGACTTCTGCACACTAACTTAAGAAAATGAGCTCTGATATTTTGGCTTGTTTGTTTCTACACAGTATTAGGACAAACAAGCATCTTTGGTCCTTCTTAGAAACTTGGCTTTCTTATTAACATATTTAGAAACTCTCATGACCAGGGTATCTCATCCATCCATGGCTTCCTTTGGAAGCTGTGTCCTCAGTACTGTGCAGTGACACTTCTCATTGATGATCTTATATTTGAAGCATTTATATTCTAGATAGCATGGTTAGGGCCTTTGACCCCATCTTGGATTCCCAGGATGCAGATGTTTTCTTTCCCTTTGACAACTTCAGTTTTCATTCTAAAGAACAACAGTTTTAAAATCGTATTAGTCATAGATTTATTCTCAGCGATTTCTTTTTCACAGACTTGGGTCCTGGCCTCTGATTTCTCCAACCGTTCCTCCACATTCTCCATGTGCCCGTCTAGTTTGTCAAGTTTTGATGAGCAGTTCTCTACTTTGCCCTCCAGTGAGGACAGTGTGTCCCTGCATTTCCCTGAGTCTCACAGGAAGCAACTCACTCCGCTGGTGGAGGGACCCACGCACTCTGCTGCACTGTGAAACAGGTCAGCCAGCCCAGTGAAGAGGAACACAGTAGTGCTGCCTCTCAGGCCAGGGCGTTGGGGGCACACGGACCACTGTCTCCCCTCAAGCATGAGCTTTCTGTAATATGCAGGCAAGAATTGAGGTTGACGAGCCTTTCCAATATGAAAGTCACACAACCCCTGGCATTTAAGTCATAACTCACGGTTACACCTTTGAAAGACAACTGATTATGGCTTTTCAGGCTTCCGCACTTCTTTATTTTGGTGTAGTAGCACCCTCTATTGGACTGTTACTGACAATTCTAACATTCTTACAAGATTAGATTAATGGACTATGATAGAAACACTGGATGATCTGCTCTACATTCTGTCTGAATTTGTAAGTGTAGCATGTGTTACTCAGACTTTATCAGAAACCATAGCTCACATTACCTGTTCTGCTGTTTCTATTTTTTTGATGCAAGTAGGATTTTACTCCCTGATGCCAGTCCTGGCTTTGATTTGCGTTTATGTTGCATAGATGAGTACTGTAATCTGGAAATGCCGCTGTGGGTTGCATAGTTGGTTAAAAGATGTTAATGATTACTTATCAAATGAGGAAGAGTTACTTTAGTCCATGAAGCCAGATACTTTGCCATGTTTTCCTGGTGGTGCATTAACTTGGCTGATTTTTCATGTAACATTAAATATTTTGAATAAGCAGAAGAGAAATACTCGTTTTGCTAGCTTTGTATTTTTTACAGTATACTCTTAGAGGTTTGTCTAGAATTAGTTGAAGTGATATATTTTGGTTTTATTTTACTAATAGTATTTTTGTTAATGTGATAGAGATGCAGCTGAGATTGTTTTTAGAATACATTATATTGTATTCAGCATATTCTTCTTGTAACTTAGCAGTATTATCCTGACACATGTGACTAAAGTTTTATTTTAATCTTCTTCTCAATTATTAGTGAAGTTAAAAATGGCAAAGGAAGTAAAGTGGCATACTGCCAACAGGCTCTCTAGACTATACTTTTGCATTCTTGTGCAGAGTTGTACATTTGGTTTGGATGTTAAATGTGGATAAGTTGTGTTATTTATGGAGGGTTGAGTTCTGTAAAGCAGTTGACACTCTGATTGCACTTGAATTTTTTTAATTGAGCATGCGTTGTTAAGCCAAAATTAGAATTACCTAAAAAGGGAAATACTGTAATGTTGTGAAGTTCTGCTTACTTGAGGTATGTTCAAAAGAAAAAGCTTAAATTTAGGATGAAACCTCTTTATGGTATGTAACTCTTGTTTGATCAAGTGTCTGGTAGGAATTTGATGTTTGTTGAATAAGTTAATTAGCTTTAAATTCTGCATTAGTTCTTCTAGGAAACAGCCAAGAGCACTTACATTTTCCACTTTTTCCCACTGCGGAAAACTGTACAGTCTTTCTCAGGCTGCAAAAGGGAGTTCATCTCCCCGACCACTTTCCATTGTTACTCACCTCAGGGGATTACATTACAGGGTATTTCATTCTTACCTTTTGGTGCATATTTTTAAAGTTTCTATTAAAATGACAGTGAGTTTATAATGATACATCTTCATCTGACTACCAGTGAACCTAATGAAAACAATTTCAGAGCTGAGAGTTTTCTTTTATTAAAAGAAATTTAACTGGAATATAATATAATTATATTTGGAATTTAAGTATTTGTATATGAAATAATGGAAATAAATTTCTCAAATATAAATGGAGGAAAATCAATTTTTAACATGAAGCAATCAACTGAAAATCAATTTTAATTTTTAATTATTGAATTTTATTATTTTAAAGCAGATATACCAGATTCATCGATATGGGAGAATCAAGATTCTATACAAACAAATGGAATTGATTCTGTTTTGTCAAAGGCTGAAATTGCGTCCTGTAGTTATGAAGCCAGGTATGTAGAAGTTAAATGTTGTAACATTAATTAATGTTGTAACCGTTAATTATTAGTGAATAGTCTATTCAGTTCATTAAACTTTAATAGTTCCTTGTGAACCTGTAAATCCTGCAGTAGAGACCAAAAGAAATTGGGCATTGTCATTTTTATTGTATTTTGAAGCATGAAATTAAAGAATTAGATTTATTTTTTTTAATGGGAGAGTGTTTCAGTATTTATTCTGATTTTTCCTTTTTATTAAGAAAAACCTCTACAAAACTCCTGATAATGTTTTTGGGTTAAAACTCATGTTTTAAATTATAAGTAATTTCATACAGTCATGTCTAACATTCTGCTCACTTAAAACTGGTAGGAAAATTGCTAAAAGTATTATCAGGTTGTTGGCACCAAGTTTGTGTGTCGGTGTTTATCTTACAGTAAACTTAAGCCCTAATTAAATTTGCTCTCTTGATAAAAAAGGAAAAACACTGATATATTTTCCTCAAACTTAAAAAAAAACCAGTCATTTAAAAATAATCATAATAATTATAAAAGTAGAGGGAGTAGTAAGTAATTAAGAGAAAGCTGGTGTTCTTCCTTAATAACTGAATCCAGGCATTTTTACCTTTATTACACAGCAAGCACTTACACATGGTTGGTATGTGTTAAAAGTATTGATAATTAGAAATAATCCTAAATCTGTTGCGCTTTTTTAGTCTTCATTCAAAATAGGAGTTACTGAAGCAAGTCTAAGCCGAGCAAAAAAATATTTGAGCTCGACATCATTCATCAGAGTATTTTTTTAAAAACAGAATAGTTGGTTTAAAATTTTTTCTAAACTATTAAAAGGATATTTAAGTATAAAAGCATTATGTTCAACCTGCAGTTATAATAATATTAAATTTTATGTCACACTTTTAGTCCCACACTAACTTTGCCTTTTGTTATTAACAGATTTTTGTGTTTAATCTTTCTCATTGTCAGTTAATAATGTGGCCACAGAATTGAAATCTAAGTTAGTCAGTGATAACTGAGTGAAATACATATCATCTGGGATTGTCAGTGCTGCTTTTTGTTAGCCCAGGTGGTGAGAGCTATTTGTGGTACTCAGAAGGCTGATATCTTCCTCCACTGGGTTGCTGAGTAGTGCTTCTAGTGCCGGGTAGATGTATTAGGTTCAGAAATGCCAGAGATGCATTCTTGGAATTGCTGCTTGGTAAAATGAGAGCCGCACCTTTGCCGGGCTGCCTTTGCAGTCTCCATCTACAGTGGTACCCCCAAGAAGAGTGCTTGGGCCCTCCCTCACGAGTATCAGTGTTCACAGTTCCTGATGGCCTTGCACTCTGAGCCAGATGTCTGGGCTCTAGGCCTTTGGTGTTTGGATGGTGCATTTGTACTGACGTACAGGTGGTGACAGCTGTGCTGAAGGCCTTACAGCATAGTTGGGTTGAGATGCATGAGTGCCAAATACTACGTGCGGTATTGGTGATTTATCTGATACCTGTGTGGGATTTTAGGTGGGAGGAACAGATTAAAATACATTCGTGATGGGCCTGTAATTCACATGTC
>NW_004955470.1:5634784-5697902 GCF_000276665.1 Chinchilla lanigera | reverse complement strand
TGGTACAAGCCGCCCAGTGAGACAGTGGTTCATACCGGCAGGAACGTGTTAACTGTTGTGTTGGAGGGCCGCTTTAAACCTTTTTGTATGGGATTATCTTTATTCATTTATTTTCTGTGAAATCTTAATTTCTCAAACATAAATTTAGTGTGGCTTCCCTTTGTTAGGGGAAACCTTTATCTTACTTGTTTGCTGCTCCTTTGTAGTGTCTAGTGGTCTTAAACTTTTTTTTCCAGGAAACATGGGTCAATATCTAAGTAGGTACACTGTATTTTTCCAAGTACTATGCTGTTGAAAATTTTTGTATAAATGGAAATTTTGAAAATGAAATTATTGTAAATATAAGAACATAATACGTAGCAAATTCCTTTTAAAAGTGAATAATTACCTTTAATTTGTAAGTTTAGATTTTATATGTTGAATCTATAAATCTTACATTATTATTACTTGAAGTTTAGCCTTTTTAATGACAGACTTTTTTTCTGCTTGGCATTTCTGACAACTTCAAGCTTTGTGTTTCTTACATACACACCTACACTGTCCTTTACACACTCTCTTGCATTGACAAACAAGAGCTATTGATTTGCTGCATAAGTACAGGGTTACCATGCGAAGCACAATGACCCAGCACCTTACAGAATACAGAGACACTGAGTATTTGTTGGATAAATGGAAGAATTGTTTTATTATACTGTCAGTCCTTGCTTTCTTAGCTATCACTTTTTCCCTTACTAGATCATAATTACGTACTAGGGACTTGGTGATGAGATCGTTTATTCTTCATGTGTATATATAAATGCATTTTATTTTTGCCTTTACTTCTGAGTGGCTTGAACGAGTCTTCCTTTTTGGGTGTCAGTGGTGCTCTCAATGTTGAGGGGCTGTTCAGAGACCTGTGAGGATTTATATCCGTGTTTCTAAAGTCAGTGACCCCTCTTTACTAAACAGTGAATATTTATTGAATGAATGTATAGAATAACTGTGATCAAATTATGCAGTAATATCCTATAATCTGGTGAAACATTGCTTTATTACTTTGCTTGTGTTTTTACTGTAATTTTTTTCTTGATTCTTTACAGAGTGATAAAATGGAATTTTACTACTAATTATGTATAATTTCATAATTATAGTTTTGTGCTGAATGCTCCAAATATCAAAGGTAATGTGGGGCATTGAGACACACAGTAGATTTAAAATTTACCATTTTCAATTAGGTCCCTCAAAGTTCTGGAACCCTGGCTCCTGCCCAGAGTGATGTCCTACCATATACAATGCTGTTGGCATCTCAACCACTGTGGAGCCACTTCAGGAGCGTGGAATTGGTCAATTGGGAATTGGGTGGTAATAGAATGAGTACATTTTGTCTGTTTGTCACTTAGCACTGTTTTGTGTAGTTCTTGCGTTTATATTCTTTGTCTTTGGGGGATGAACCCTAGCCAAACTGAGCCACGTATTAGGGGAAGAAAACCTTTTTGACAGCACACTCCTGCTCTGTGGTGGTTGTGATCTCACCAGCATATGGCATGCTGGCATCTCTGCAAAGGGACCAAGGTGAATTTCAGGAAAAGTGTTCAGATACAGACAAGAAATGTCATTTACACAAGTCAGGCGATTGTGTGATTTTCCTCGGGGGGGAAACAAACTTGTAAGTTTTCTTAATGCTTATTGTTAACCCCTAATGAGAAAGGGAACTGTGTATTAGTGGCATGGGGAAATACCAACATATTTGATATTTGGTTTTCAGTTTAAGACTTCCTTAGTATAACTTCCGTTGTGTCTTGTTTTCTCTCTAGACAAGTTGGTATTAAGAATGGAATGTTTTTTGGACATGCTAAACAGCTGTGTCCTAATCTTCAAGCTATTCCATATGATTTTCATGCATATAAGGAAGTTGCACGTACAATGTATGAAACATTGGCAAGGTACAGTGTATGATAACATTTTCATATCTCTTACCCCATTTCTTTTATCTAATATTGAAGATAATACAATTTTCCTTAGCAGTGTCACAGTGACCTTTGCTAGACTTGTTTCTCAAGAGCCCTTTCTTCGGCATCCCGGCTTGACAGCATTCTTTCTTTGGGCAATTTCAGGCAGTGAGATCCGGATCTAGAGACATTTGTACATTTCGGAAGTTGTTCAGGTGCTCCCAGGTGGTGATGTAAAGTCTGATTCTCTGCCTGTATAACTTCTAGTTTATGGTCCTATGTTTTTCCCCCATGGAATCACATAGACAAAAGTTGGGTTTTTGTTTTTTTTTTAACCTGATTAGTCTCTTATGACATTTGAGTGATCATTTTGTTTTAAAATTTTAACTGATGGAGGTAGGCACCGTGGCAGGTACCTGTAGTGCCAGCTACTTGAAAGACTGAGAAGAGGAAGATCGCTTGAGACCACAAGTTGAAGACCAAATTGGCCAACATAGTGAGGTGACCCCCCCACCACCAATCACATTACACAGAATTAAGTTATTGGGTTGATAGCAAGTAGAGACGCCTTTAAGTCGTTATCTTAAAATCATTAGGTAAGTCGTCAGTAATACTTTCAGAATATTTAATAGGTTTGAGAAAAAGAGACTAATTTTTAAAATATTTACAGTATAGGTATAGTTAATATTAATCCAGAAGTTTAAAATGTCTGTTATATCCTGTGCATGTGCTATAGTAGTTTCTCTGTAAAGGGTCAGATAAGGTCTCTGTCCCAACTACTCAACTCTTTGTAAGTTGAAAACAAGCATAAATGATAGAAATAATGATATAGTAGGCTGAGCTCCCATAAAACTTCATTTATCAAAAGAGGTATCTGGATGTTGGGCCAGCAGTTGTCTGTACCTGGGCTGTGTTGATGTTCCAGGAGACAGACTTCTTTGCCTTTTGTCGTCTTTACCTCTGTCTCTTTCTACACACTTTACTTTGAACATAGGCAATATCCAGGAGTAGTAAGGATGGCTGGCTGCTAGGGCTACTGGTCTTACTAAGATGAATAATACCAGATCCCTGCCCTCTTGGGAACCTCCAGTAGTAGGGGCGAAAATGTAGAGAGACATTATTGTCTGGCATCCATAGGTAGAGTTCAGTGCTGCCCAGCAAGCCAGTAAAAGCCCTGCAGTTGTTGAGAGCCCAAATTTAGGAATGGTGGTGTCACCAAGTGGCAAGGGCTTTAACCCTGGTCCGAAGCTGAGGTTAGCCGTGGCACCCAGATGAGGGCTGGGAATGGGCACTGAGCTGAGCAGTGGTGTGAAGTGCTAGAACAGACTTCAGGCCAGCAAGAGTTGAGGGAGAATGTGATTCACACTAGTCCTGATGTAATTTTAGTGTGGGAAGACATTTTTAGTGGCATGTTTCCATTCTCGGGGAAAAAAAATCACACCATATTCCAATACCTTAGGAAACCCTATCTCAGGTACAGATTCTGTCTGCCTTAGGACATCTTCCACTGCTTTTGTCAGGTATACTTTTCTGTTCTTAATTGTTCTTTTTATTTTATCCTAAACAGTACCTACTCGTTTCTTGAATGAATAGAGATCTTGGTGTACTTTGTAACCGTAAAAGTAGATTTTGATCTACGTTTTACAGTAAGGATTAGGTGGGGGATGATGCTGGCCCTTCTAATGCGCATTACCAGGTGGATTATTGAGGACACATTCTTAGTCGTGAGGCCTCTGTTTGCTTCCCATTTCTGATGCAGTTGTTTTGTGGTTTCACAGTTTTTGTGTTTAATTAGCATTGGAACCACATTTCAACTCCTGCCTTCCTTTGCCTCTCTTCTCTAGCTAATTAAAACACGTTCTTAATGTGGGTAAATCATGGAGCACGATAAAACAAAGAAAGGGACTTGCGTGTGGTGGCGTGTAGAAAGGAGTCTGCTAGACCTGCGCTCAGGGTGATCAGCCACTCTGTGCTGCAGCACCCCTGCATCCCAGGTCTCCTGTGAATAGTAGTTAAGTGTGTGGTTTTTTGTTTTAGAAGAGCGGCAATTTATTTATTGGACTGATTTGTATAATTTTTCTGTTTTTTAAGTTTTCTTATAAATAGTGTTGAAATTTTCTTAGATTAAATATTTTGACAGTTGAAATTCATCCACCACTTTGCAACTGTTCAGAGGTTTACAAAAGTATATTCTCAGTATAGACAAATTAGAATGATAATTTCTTCTGTGTTTTTAATAGTTAATATGAGAAAGAGAACACATAAATTAACTTTGCAGTCAAAAGTTAGGGGGCTAAACAGTGGCCCTTTGGCCAGTTCATCTAAATGCTTGCTTTCTTTAGTATTGAGCCTTGTGAAGAAATGTTAAGGAAAGATAGCATAAGAAGACGTTACTTTGCAACATTTGTGCCTACCAGATGGCAGCTGCGGCTGTGATTCATTGCCTTTGCTTTGTGTTGGCAGCTACACTCACAGCATCGAAGCCGTCAGTTGCGATGAAGCACTGGTAGACATCACCGAGATCCTCGCAGAGACAAAACTCACTCCTGATGAATTTGCAAATGCTGTTCGTGTGGAAATCAAAGACAAGACTAAATGTGCTGCCTCTGTTGGAATTGGTTAGTAATCTGGCTTAATTTGTACTATTCATTACTCAAAGTAGTTGGGTTAGGACCCTTGAAAGTCACTGGTGTAAAGAGTCATTTACACATATGCTCTGCACGTTGCATAGTTGGGTCTTCCCCTGCTTGTACCTCTGCAGTACATAAGATAAAAGTGTTGAAAATTGAAATAAATGGTTGATGATCAAAATGCAGTTGAACACATTAGAATATTTCTTACTTATTCCTCAAAATTGGAGGAAGCTGGGTTAGATTTGTAAACAGTTTTTATTTTCAAAAGTGAACAGAAGGTGTCTTAAAAGCAGCACAGCAATGTGGGGTTTGGAGTGAAGTGTATGAGCCCGTTGCTCTCTGTCCTTCAGTTCTGGGAACAGGCAGCCGTTCCTGCCTCGGTGCCAAGGTCACCGGCCTGCAGCCTCTCTCCATTCCACCGCAGAGCCCACTGTGTTTCCTCAGCTACTTCCACCGCCTTACCTCCTTCTGTTGACTTCCAGCCATGCCCTCCTAAGCTTCCCTCTGCCTCCTTTCTCTCGGCCTACTCAGTGCCTGCCTACTTCCCAGCTAGTCCTTTTCTTGCCATAGGCTTAGGAGGTGGAGGTAACATTCTTTTGGCTTGCCATTGTCACTCTGAGCAAGGATTCCTCCATTTAGAAACCCTTCTTCCTCTGCAGTTCCCTGTGCCTTTGTACACATGGGCCTTAACACAGGTGACCGACCACATTTCATGAGGCTAAAGGAGAATTGGTCACTTCCTTTCCTGAGAGGAGGGATGCACCATGCTGCAGGGCTTTGGGGGTCCTCCCACGATGACAAGAAGGTCCTGACAGAGGCTGAGGCCAGTGCCCGGGGTTCTTTTGGGAAAGGCAAGACAGTCAGAGAAAGCAGGTTGGGTTTGGCTGCTTTGAATAACCCTGGAAGGCTGTCGGTCCCTGATGTGCTTCTCAGTACCTGGACTCAGGGTGACTGAAGGGAGGAGGTAGTTAGGAAAGGCTGGCCTGCATATAGGATGCAAGATTCTACTTGGCAGCCAGTCTCCTCAGCCAGCAAGATTTTAAGGTGCCGGAACATCACAAGATTCTGGCAGTAGAAACAGTGTAATTAGGACTTTGGCATTGTCCCTGCAGGTCCTGGTTGGTCTGTTGTTACTCTCTGCTTTGGGTTTATGGGTCCTTTCCACATTTCCTTTAGGACTTGCCTTCTTTGTTCCAGTGCCAGACAGTTTGGTTATTGTTTGTTTTTAATTGTACTTACTTTTAATCTAAGTGATAGTATAAGTACAGTCTTTAAATTGAAGCATATAATTAAAGCTAAAATCCCATGTGATGCTTGCATACTCGTTCCTTCCCTAAAACTTAGCACCTTCGTCATTTTGGTGTAACTTTCTCTCCTCCCACGTGTGTATTGCCATAGGAAAATACATAGCTGTTCTTAAGTCTTCCCCATCTCCCTGATAGGGCTCTTCCGTGGTGTGTGGGAGAGGAGATTCACAGAGAAGGTCCCTGTGCAGAGTGGCAGTCCTGTATACACCCCACCACATGCCACCCCACCTGCCTGGCTCTTCCCAGTAGCCTCGCCTCTGCTGCTTTTGTGGCTGGGCTCCTACCCACACCTCGGGCCTCTGTTGCCTTTAATTGTGTTTTGAAGTCTCACCTGCTCTCAGGGTCATCACACATGTTCTTGTTTCCATTTGGGCTGTGTTTCCCCTGTCCTATAGCCTCATTTCCCTAGGCAGCCTAGATCCCATAGTGGGAAAAAATAGTGACATTTTGATCTTTCACTCCTACAGTCAGGCTGCTTTCTCTGTGTGACTTCCCAAGTACATGTTGAGATGGCCCTTGGATTAGAACAAAACCTTTGTTTAGCAACCGTGTTGGCTGCAATCTGGATTAACTAACCAAACTCTGCCAGGTGTCTTGTTTGAAATGATCAAGACTGTGTATTTATTTTTAGTGTAAAAAATTTGATATGAAACATACCTGTCTATAGATAGATGTCTTTGTTAAAAAGTTAAAAGCTAATTGTGGATTATAAACATTTTTTTCTTCAATTTCATAGGATCTAATATTCTCCTGGCTAGAATGGCAACTAGAAAAGCAAAACCAGATGGGCAGTACCACCTAAAACCAGAAGAAGTAGATGATTTTATTCGAGGTCAGCTAGTTGTTAATCTACCAGGTAAGTACATTAAACTTTTATCTGGCACAAAGTGGTTTCTTAATCTGAGTCTTTTAGAAAAGATATTAAATGTCCTGGAAAACAAAATCAAATTCTATAATGATTATCCTCTCAATTGATTATTAGGATCTGCATTGGTATCTTAGTTTTGTGGCAAATGGATTTTACTTTTATTTCTTAAGTAGCAAGGCCAAGGACTGTAAGAAGTAATATTAAATGGACTATGATGAAACTGACTTTTGGTCCTTTAAATAAACCATAGCTTAAGTATGGTACCTCTAGGCCACAGATAAAGTTTCAGGCATTGGCTGGCTCTCCTGTTTGTGAAATCACACTGCTAGTGCAGAGCAAATGACTAGCATGTGTGAGGCCCTAGCTTTTGTCTCCAGCACTGGTGAAAAAGGAAACAGATTATGCTGGAAGAGACATGAGGAAAAGCCCCACTAGAAAATAAAGTCATGCTGCGGATCTCATGAGAGTTTTCTGAGTTTAGTAAACAATTTAAAAAGTAGAAAATGTACGAACTGTATTAGGAAAAATAAAACCTACCAATGAAATACTGTGGTTTTTTGACTCTAGATGTTGAAGAAAGCTTCTATGTAATACCGTTCTCAGGACCAAGGGCAGGATTTTAGTTATTTTATGCTTTTGTGTATAATTGTCTATTTGCTGTAAAGCAGGCTGTGTCAGTTATGCAAAGTTGCCATGTACATTTTTTTTGTTTTGTTTTACTCACAGTGCTGAGGATTGAACTTAGGGTTGCCTGCATGTTGCTAGGCAAGGGCTTTACCACCAAGCCATACTTGCACCCCCTGTGCACATTCAGAATCAAAGTTTTAAAATTTGCTAGAAGTACATTTAGGAGTATTTTAGATGCATATTTTAACTATAATAAAGGTGTATCTAAACAATAGAAATTCCTGTAATAGGTCATAAAATGTTACGTGACCCAAATGCCACTGAATGGCAATACTAACACAGAATAGTATATTCACATGGAAAATACGAAATAATGATATTTCTATGCAGTTTAGGGTTTAACTTGAACAATAGCCTTACGAAATCAAACTAGCAAATTCTTGGACAGCAGGATTTAAACAGTTTGAATAACAAATCTTACACTTTTAGATTGGAACCATTGTTTAGCCACATGTCATTTTAAGATGACTTTACTGGCTAATTCTTAGTTTGCTAGGGCTGCTGTAACCAAGCAGCTTAAACAACAGAAATGCGTGGACTCTGCTCTGGCAGCTGGAAGGCGGAGCAAGGCACCACTAGGTTGGGCCTCATCAAGGCCTTTCTCCTTGACCTGAGGCTGCTTTTCTCTCTGTCTTCACACGCTGCCCCCTGTGAAGATGGGGCCCTGCGCTTTGGAGAAGGGCACCGCTCATGCTGGGTGAAGGCTAATGCACATGACCTTCCCTGAATTTCCTCTTTAAACACTGCCCAAGGAGAGTCACGCAGGGCCATATTAGGAGCTAGGACTTCAGCATGAGTTTTAGGAAGACACATTTTAATCTAAAACAACATACTTCCAATTAAACTGTAAGTTCTTAAAAGCAGAAAGAATTTTTAACTGCTTGACTTAGTAATGCTACCATTCACCTCCATTTGCTTCCTGGCTGGAAAAACTTCGTTTCTTAAAGGGCTAGTGTGAGGTCATGTGTCCTGTCTAAACACCGAGGCATAGCCTTGAATTTAAGTGATGTCCAAAAACAAAGGGCAGCAAGACTGGCTACTGCTTCTGTTTTTTAGGTCCAGTCATACACCGCTCAGAGTGGTTCATGTGTTGACACTATTGACTTCTATAAAATTCCCCAATTCTTAATCTGGCTGATTCAGGATATTTCAGGTATGGAAACGTCAGCCTTCTCCAGTGTTACCCCTGTCCTGAAGACGATATTGTAGTCTTATCTTCTCCCAAAGTATGTCCTACAGAATATAAACCGCTCATTTAAAAAGGGGTTTCATAGGCCAGGTGAGGTGCATGCGTGTATCCCAACCCTTAGGAGTGTAAGACAGAAGGATAGCTGCTGGTTCAAGGCCAGCTCAAACTGCATAGTGAGACCCTGGGGGCGGTTTCATGTACATGTGGGAACCTTCTGTGGTGCAAGGCCCAATGCAATACATCTTCTGAGACTCATAATAAAGAATCCTATTTATTTTTGCCAAAGGTATTTGATGAGGATATAATAGTACTTACTGTATCTTCTGGAACCTTGTTCTCTGAAACAATAACCAAAAGAAGTTCACTAATCACTTCCTTCACCCACATCCTCTCTTCAGTCACCGTGTGCCCATAAATGTTTTTAAGCACATAATGTGCTAAATAAACAATTAGAATAGCTACATAAGTAGGAAAAACACAACAGTGAGTTTCTATCTTAGGGAAACTAAGAATGATTTTGTGTTACATTAATGTAAGAATGATTATATGTTACATATGTTACATTGACACTTACTGCTTAGCCTCGTATGATAGTGCACACCTGTAATCCTAGCATTGGGGAGACTAAGGGCAAAAATATTACAAGTTCAAGCCCAGCCTGGGCTATTTAGGAGGACCCTGACTCAAAGAATGAAAAATTCAGTTACATTAGGCAAATTATGGTTAATTTGATGATGTTTAAAATAGTAGCCTTTGTTTTTGTACCTATCGGTGAATTATAATTCTCTTACAAGATTCTCTCAAAACGGGGTTTCCACCCCAGCATTGTACACATGGTTACTCCGAGGTTATGATCCTAGAGAACAGATCGGCTCCCCAGATCTATAAGGGAGTATCATGGTCGTTTGTGGGAGTGAGGGCAAAGAACAGTGAGAGGGGAAAAGTAAAGGGTCTGTGTTTGAGCACACAGACCCTTGCAAAGTGTCTGTCTGCCTGTGCGCAGCCTCGTGGTGACTCGTCCAGTCCCTCAGGCTGGGCCATCTTGGGAGTGGTGCACATAGGTTTCATGGTCAGTCCAGCCTCTGGGATTCTTCCATGCTCCTCGTCCTGACTTGCACTTTAAAATGGCATAGATGGGAGCCAGCACTCTAAACCTTTCATCCAACTTCTATAAGCAATAAGTAAGTCATCTTGGTTTGAACTTGTCTGGCTCCTCTCCATGTCATAGATCTTTTGTAAAGTTAATAACCTAAAAGGTTAGTAAAGGTGTATACAGTGCTGCTTCCACAGGTTCTCCTGCAGAACCTGGACTGTTGTCACTGCCACTGAAGCCCTCTCAGGACCCAGGAGGATGTAGGGACAGCTGCATTGCTACAGAGCTGTAGGCACGTTAATGGCACCTTTTGAGTGAGTCGTCGTTTTCATAAAAGAAATAGGCCTGTCTCCCTCTTGCTGCCACTTTGTTGTTCACTGTGGTTTTAAGTTACGTTTTCAGTTTGGGCCTAGTTTGTAAATTTTATTTCTTATTCTAAGAAAATGTGGCTCAAGCCAACGTGAAATTTGGTAATCATCAGAATCATAGAGTCCCAGCAGGGCATGGTGGTGCACACCTATAGTCCCAGCACTTGGGAGGCTAAAGCAGGAGGATTACCAGTTCAGGGCCAGCCTGGGCTACATGGTGAACTCAAGGATAGCTTAAATCCACAGCGAGACCCTGTCTCAAAACAAACAAAAAGAGAATCATAGAGTCCTTGACATTCTATACATCTGGTACTTCTGTATGTCTGTGAGTCAGTTACACCATAGACTTGTTTAAACACAAGTCTGTTGTTTAGTTGATTTTCTGGATGATAGCAATCATTAATAAATAAAAGTCACTGACTGGGAGTGGTGGCGCTCGCCTGTAATCCCAGCACTTGGGAGTCTGAGGCAGGAGGATTGCTGTGAGTTCGAAGCCGGCTTATGCCACATAGTGAGTTCTAGACCAGCCTGAATTACAAAGAGAGACCCTGTCTTTAAGTAAATATTACATCATTTTGATAAAACTTTAGTTTTGTATGTAAATGGTAGGTATTTATTGCTAAATTATTAATAGCTTATTATCCTGCATAATTAAAGAACTATTTCTTTTCCTAGGCATTGGACGGTCAATGGAATCTAAGTTGACATCTTTGGGAATTAAAACTTGTGGAGATTTGCAGCACATGACCATGGGAAAACTCCAAAAAGAATTTGGTCCCAAAATAGGTCAGACACTGTACAGGTTCTGCCGTGGTTTGGATGACAGACCGGTTCGAACTGAAAAGGAAAGGAAATCAATTTCAGCTGAGATCAACTATGGGATTAGGTTTACCCAGGTAACAGATTTTACCCTGTGTTCTTTTTCTCTCTGCCTAGTCTATAAAACTGTTGCTACTTGAAATTGAATCTTAGAACTGTTGGTATTCCCAGAGCTTTAAAAAGATCATTTGAAGCCAAGCATATGGCACATACCTGTAATCCCAGCAGTCTGGGAGGCTGCAGCGGGAGGATTGCAACTTTGAGGCCAACCTGGGTAATTAGAGACCCTATCTCAAAATCAAAGGGGGTGAGAGTAGGGTTGGGGTATAGCTCAGTGGAACAGCCCTGGGTTCAATACCCAGTACTACCACAAAACTATAAAATTTAAGGAAATACATGGGAAGGAAGTGCTCCAGATAAGATAGATGAAACCTAGACCATAGGGAAATCTAGTAAAAGATTGTGCTTTGGGGGAGAGATGGATGATCATAATTACTCTAATTTCCAAGTTAGAATAAAAAAAACCAAGGTAGTCTCTTCTCCCCCTGCCACCTCCTTCTTCCATACTGAGGATTAAGTTGGGGGTAGAGTGTATGTGTAGGTAAGCCCTGGACCACTGAACTACAGCTCTGGTCCTTTTTTTCTTTTCTTGAGACAGGGTCTTATTAGGTTTCCCAGGCTGATCTTAAATTTGCCATCTTCCTGCCTCAGCCTTCTGAGTTGCTTCCATTATAGGGATGCACCACCAGGCCCAGCCTAGAAATGTTTTTAGTATTGAAAGATTTAAGCTGTAGTTACAAGTAGGTTTCATGCACCTCGATAGTAGTACCTCTGATGATTGCCTGTTTTTATTTTCCTTCAGAATATGTTTGGATTTGGATCAGTAAACATCTGAATAAGGATTTGAAATTTGATGAGTGCCTGCTCTTTAAAACTCATCAGCTCTTGTTTCTCTAAGGATGGAAAGGATGCTTGGACATAGGAATAGGAGAAAGCAAACATTTTTAGTAAAATTTAATTTCTTAATAAGATCAAAAATCCAAAAGAATTTCGGCAGGTCATTGATGGTATAGGAACAGCAAGAAAGGAAAAAGGCCTTTTTGTTCTCATTGCTTTCACTTTTGTGGAAGGTGGATATTTTTATTTAACATGTAGTTCAACGCAGACAGCATATTTTTAATAGATGCTCAGGATAAGAAGTAAAAGACATGCTGGCTACTAAATGTGCAGATAGTGAGAACTGGTAGGTATTTGAGGTATTAATGGAAGTTTTTCCATGTTTGTCTCATAGGCAAAAGAGGCAGAAGCTTTCCTTCTAAACCTCTCAGAAGAAATCCAAAGACGCCTCGAGGCTGCTGGCATGAAGGGTAAACGTTTGACTCTCAAAATCATGGTACGAAAGCCAGGGGCCCCTGTAGAGACTGCAAAATTTGGAGGCCATGGCATTTGTGATAATGTTGCCCGGTAAGTTTATCTTGTCTTAGGTTCATGGTTTTTGTTCATTTTCCTCTGTTGTAACAAAGTACTCCAGGCTGGGGCTCTGTAAAGAACAGGTTAGCTCGGGAGTTGAAGGTCCAGGGGCCCGACACTGTCATTGGCTTGGCTCTTGTGAGTCCTCCCTCTGTCCTTCGCTCAGCAGGTGTCAGTCACAGGGCCGCGCATGTCAGGACAGGTCCCAAGGTGAGAGGCTAGAGAAGGCGCAGAACTGGTCTTTGGTAATAGCCCTCTCTCAGAACTGACTGGGGTCCAGGGAGAATGAAGCCAGTTTCTTCTGAGGGCTCAGTGACTCAAGCTCTTCTCACAAGGCCTCACCCCTCACATCACCTCCCTGAGGACTGAGCTTCTGACCATGGACCCTTGGGGGACAAACCACATTGAACCCCACAGCACTCAGGGTTGCAGGCACATAGCATGGCCTGTATGGTTTCCTCACCCTTCATTGGGCATCTCCAGGCTATCAGCAACAGGGCACAGACAGACAAGAAGGGAAAGACTGCAGATCTGTAGACCAAGGGGGCAGTTGTGGCTCAAGAGTCACTGAGACTTTCCCCATTAGTACTTGGGCAAAAGGTAGACAGCACTTTTTTAAAACCCTGAGTTTTTGATGTGAGTGTTAAATTGCATATGATATGTGACCAGTACGCAAGTACTTGGATTTGCATGCCATCTTACCACTTTGCTGTATTGTGTCTGTTAAATCAACATGTTAAAGACAGTGAAAGCTAGGTAGGTGAGTTTATCAGTTTTATTAACTGTACACACAGTCAAACAGTGATGCTGCTGCACCCTGCGATGACTGCTTTCAAACATAGAAGCTCCTGTTTGCTTAATACATCTGCTCACTTGGAAAACAGGAAATACAAACTAAACAACATAATTTATGAAATACATTTTTCTGCCTGTAACTTCTTGGAGTGCAATATTTACTTTTGTAAGTGATACACGTTTCAAATGGTAGTTTAAGTATTAATGGTCATTTCTATTTAAAAAAACTGGTTATTAGGTCCTTTCTGAATAATATAGTTGTCTTCTTCAGTTCATTGTGTCTTTTTGGGGAAAGACCAGTAGTAATAATGTATTACTGAATTGGTAGTTCTGTTTCCAGTGGGATACTTGGCTTATGCCAGAGAAGCCAAAAAGGCCCCAGGGAAAGAGGGTTTGGGGTACTGCGGTACCTGACAGTTCTGGCAGATCCTCTGGCTCTCCTTCAAGAGTAAAGATTCAGGATTCGTTTATTCTAGTCTGGTTCTTAGCAGACTGTTGCCATTTCCCTTGTCTTAGGGGCCACACACTTTTGATCCATTTATAAAAACCTTTTTGAGAAAGCAGTATGGAATAAGCATATTCAAATGTCAGAATTGGTCAGTGGCTTTAACATAATGAAAGAGCCAAAACACAGAAAACTTACTTTTGCTTATGAGTATTAATTGTACCTCAGCATAATCTTGTAACCTAAAACTTCCCTTGGAACCTGAAGCCTTGTAATCACCATGCATTCATGCAGTCATAGCAACATACGTATGTTTGTACACATTAACTAAAATTTGTCATTCTCTAAAATTTCTCAACTTACTTTTAGCTGACCAGGTCTCCATTAGTGTTGGACATTAAAGTCCCACTGTTGTGTACTTTTATCCTGTTTGTTGCCATTGTAATTCATTTGGTATTACTGGCTTCCTATAAGGGATGCTGCTGTCTTATTTTTATAAACCTGTCTAATATAAAATGTGCTATTTTTCTGTAACTCTTCCATACTACTGAGGTACTAGCGAATATATATAGAATGTAGCTTTTGTTTCTTTAAAACAGTAATTCTGTCGCTTACAGGACTGTAACTCTTGACCAGGCAACAGATAGTGCAAAAATAATTGGAAAGGCTACACTAAACCTGTTTCATACAATGAAACTAAATATATCGGATATGAGAGGGGTAAGTGTGTAACATTCAAAAATTCTTTCTGTAAGGTTTCAAGCTGAACTAAGACTGGTCTTGGTGGGATGTTGGTATTTTATGTGTGGGTCTAGCTCCTTTGATGTATAAACAGAAAAACCCAACTTCCTATTTCTTTAGTCTTGAGAAGAGTCACATTTGGTATGAAAACTTTTCAGCCTAGAATAATTTTTCGTAGGCGTTTCCTCAAGTTTTATATACTTTTAACTAATGAAGGGTTAATTTTTTGTAGGTTACCGTGTTCCTTCTATTCTCGTCTCCACTAGTAGATGGAACTGTGAGGACTGTGAATCTGTAAATCTTGTACCTTTGAGGTCTTTTTTTTTTTAATCAGAAACTTGAAATATGATGATCAAGAAGGGAGGGCAACTATAGATCACGTAGAGCCTTAGAGCAAAAGGCAGGAAAAGCATCAAAACTTAAGATTCTCTCTTAAAAGATTAACCTTTGCAGGCTTAGTTGTGCACGCACAAGTGATTTAAGGGGTTTTTGGCTTGGGTGTATTTTATTGAAGGGTAAGTCACTATGCCAATGTAATGGAAGCGTCTCTCTGGAAAACTGCTTAGTTTTGTGGCAGGAGGTGTTCTGCAGTGTACCTGCTTGCTCACGCTCATCTTTTATTTGAAAAGCACTAGGCAGACTTGCAAGTAGGTTGTCCCTTACTTGCAGAAGCAGGGGGCGTGTTGTGAATTGAACCCAGGGCCTCACGAATGCCAAGCATGTGCGTTACCCCCTGAGCTACAGCCCCAGACCTGGTTTCTTTTTTTTAAATCCCACTCTCAATCTATTTATGCCTAGTTTCCGTTTTTGGGACGCCACAAATAATGGAACATAACACGAGTTACATGCCAAAAAAAAAAAACAAAACTGCAGCCTTGGGCATACGTAGGGTACAGCCTTAGTAGAATGCAGTATTCCATGTGTATGGCTCTCTAAAAATACGTGACATTAAACTGGATATTTATAAGACCAAGAAGAGTAACTGCTGAGCACATTCCCACCAACTTGAAGCACCAATGTGGTTACATGTATGGCGGTCCCACCGGATGGCTTGAACCAAATGGATCTAATCACTTTTTTCAGTCTTTTTACTAGTTAATAAAAAGCTGCCCGATGAGAGTCATGCATGTACTACTCGTGGTTCAGGACGCCCAGCATTGAGACATAGGAATTACAGCCCCCTCGTGAACGCATTAATAGCTCACGTAGAAGTAGCTTTTGTAATACATCATATCCCATTCATAAAACATGATTTTGAAGATAGTAAAGGATTAGCTGAAAATTCTGCTTAATAGGGTTCACATTTTCATTTTAGTTTTCCTAGAAAAATACTCTTTATTCTGGTTCTAGGTTGGGATTCAAGTGAATCAGTTGGTTCCTACTAATCCGAACCCTTCCGCATGTTCCAGTCGTGCACCGGCTCAGTCAGGCCGCTTTCCTGATGGGTCACACTCTGTTCGTGATCTCCTCCAAGTTCACAAAGCTAAGAAACCCACAGAGGAGGAGAGCAAGGAAGGTCGGTGGTGGTCAGCCTGGCTCGTTCGGTGCTGCTTACATCCTTGGGGGTGCCGGTTGATTTTCAGAGTGGCATGGCTGTGTGTGATGGTTTTGTGTTTTAAAGAGGTTTACACTTTGATTACAGTGAATCTAGTCAAGGTTTTTGCAGGGAGTAGACAGGGAAGTTGTTCAGGGATTAAAGGTTTTCTTTGCTCAGATGAGCTGAAGAGGCTGTTCGGTATGTTCTGTGCTTGCAGTGTTTCTGGCTGCTGTGGACATGGAAGCATCATCTGTTGCTCCCAGAACTTGCACTTTCTCTCCATCCTTTGCTACAAATCTGCCAGCCACTGTCAGTGCTGACAGTAATAAGGGCGACTCTTGCCGGAAATGGAACGGTCTGCATTCTTCTGTCACCGTGCAGTCAAGACTTAACTTGAGTATAGAGGTCCCATCACCTTCCCAGGTATTTTTTTATATCTTAAAAACATAAAACTTCTGTAGTAGAAAAATGGCTTATACACCAACATATGCACAGAAGAAGAGCCACATGGTGACAGCAAGGCCAGTTATTAGGATAAACTGTGATGTTGCTGAATTCTAAGTGAGCAGTGACGGGGTTTAGCAAAAGAGCTGCTGTCAAGATTTGCAGCTCTTGCAAGGCACAAAGGGTATCTGAAGGCAGTCCCCTAGGAACAGCCACTGCCTGTGACATCAGTGTCACGTGGACTTGTTCTGCTCAAGAAAGCAGCTGTGGTGATCTGTATACTAAATTGGAAGACTCATTTCAAAGGGTGGGAACCTACAGCATGCATGTGGCCCCTGTTGGCAAACGGCATTCCTTGAAGAGAAGACTGCACTTTAAGCTCTACAGGGAGGTTTGTAATCCCCTCCATTGCCCCTGGAAAGAGGCTGAAAGAGATGTAAATTCTGGCTATGAGACTAGGGAAAGGAGCAATTCTTAAATGCTTGCAGTGGAGCCCAGTTGCCAGTAACAACTAGAAATAGGTGCTCCCAGCAAGGCTGGCTATCCAGTTTGTGAGTGCATGTTTCTGAAGGGCGAGGTGTGCACACAGACAGAGGGCCTGTCGGGCAGCAGGGGATTCTGGTATTCAGGCAGAGAAAAGATAGCTTCAGCTATCTACCTCAGACCTACTTCAGATCTACTTCTACAGACCGCTTCAGCTTACTACTTTTGTTTGCAAACTCTGCGCCGGTCACAAACGTGACCATGACTGTCACACAAACACAAACATGGCCGTCTTTTCCAAAGTCGTAGCGGCTAAGTTTGTGAACCGAGGCACCACTGCATTTGTATTTTTTTGCAGTTTTCCGTCTTAGAGGTGAGTTTCTGACCCAGCACTGTTCCCTATCCTAGACACTTAACATTGGCTCTTGTCATGAGTGCGTGCCTGCTGAGAGCTCCTCCACGAGTGCTTAGGACCTACTTGACCTGGTACTGGACAGCAGCGAACACTGAAATCTCCAGACTTGTGCATGGCTTCAGGCTTCTATGGTAAAAGGCTAGGACACTTCCAAAGATGTGCTGCTTTCAGGGAATGGTAGCTTTTCTAGCCTGCTGGCCTGCACCTTATGTTCATTATCTTAAGAGAGTCACTTCCCATACACCTCATCCCAGAGCACATACTCACTTCAAGCTCACGTTTTTTGCTATTTTGTAGCTTGATCAGTCTGTTTTAGAAGCACTTCCATCTGATCTCCGGGAACAGATAGAGCAAGTCTGTGCCATTCAGCAAGGAGAGGCACGTGGTGACAGAAAGAGAGAACCAGTAAATGGCTGTAATACAGGAATTTTGCCACAGCCAGTTGGGACAGTTTTGTTGCAGATACCAGAACCTCAAGAATCAAATAGTGACACAGGAATAAACATCATAGCCCTTCCGGCATTTTCACAGGTAAGTTAAATGTAGGGACCTTTTGCCATAAAGTATTTTTGCTCTCCAGCACATTTCCCTTTTCCCCCTCTGTGCCCAGAGCCCAACAGCTCATACTGCGGCCCTCAGGGAGGGGCAGGGGACGGCTTGGCTCAACCCCACTGCATCTGTAGGACACAGACTGACCATACGCCTTGTTTGGAAGCAGCTGAGTTTGCTAACGGGGGTGGGGGCAGTGTGGGTGTGTACACTGCCCAGAAGACAGCAGTCACCGTGCCCCAGCATCAGCCCTAGTGCAGCGGGTGGGGAAGGTGAACAGAGGAACACCCTGTGGCCCTGCTGCTTTTTCTTGTGTCTTCTGTTCACGTGCATTTCCCTGATTGTCCCTTGGAGTGGTATTACTTGAAAGTCAACTGGTAATCACATTTAATTCCTTACTGTCACCCTGAGGTTTCTTTGAGCTTTGATATTAAGGGCCCATGAAGAATTCATACAGATCAGAAAAGTATGATTTGAAAACCACCTAATCTGTGAGAAATTTAAGCTGGCTGCTATCTAGAGTGAACTCAGGTTTGATTTTCACCTTCCCTTTTCTACTAGGTGGACCCTGAGGTGTTTGCAGCCCTTCCTGCTGAGCTGCAGAAGGAGCTGAAAGCAGCATATGATCAAAGACAGAGGCAGGGAGAGGACACCACTCACCAGCAGCCCGCCAGTGCATCCGGTGAGCCGGGGGAGTGGCGAGTCCTGGAGGAGCAGCGGTGGCATCCCTGCTGTGCTGCCATCCTGTTAAGGGCTCTGTCTGGAGAATACACAGCATGATAAATGCACAATGGGGCTGAGGGGTGGCGTGGTCCTCGATGGAATAGTACCTGTATTCTAGACTTTAAAACAGAGACTCAGTGACCTTAGAGCACTTAGCAAGCTACTTGTCCTTTGATACTGTTACTTGAACCAAAGGATGCAGGCCTCAAAGTTTCAAAGCTTCACACATTCAAACTTACATTTACTGTAACATTTCTTGAGCTGACAGTGCAGAAGGCACTACTTTGAGTACTTGTTCAGTTTTCTTTTAATCCTTATTACCTGCCCCCTTTTTGGGGAACCGGCCCCCAAGGTAAGCTCAGTGATTGCAGAGTCGAGGCAGAGTGGTGCAGCCTGCCCTTTCAGCCATGCTGTGCAAGGCTCCCACTCTTAGCAGGGGTTTGGGGGCTCGGGTGGGTGGAAGCAGTGCAAAGTGGGAAGGTGGTTTTGGGAGGAAGAAAGCCCATGGGACTGTCCAGACGCATTTGTTGAGGGTCCACACCCCTCTTCTTTCAGTGCCAAAGAATCCTTCACTTCAGCTGAAGCCAGTAGCAGTGAAAGATAAGAAAAGCAAGAAAAAAACTCCCATCAATCCCCAAAAAAGGATTCAGAGTCCTCTGAAAAATAAGCTTAACGGTCCTGCAAAAATTCCGCCAGGGGCCTGTGGGAGCCCCCAGAAGTTAATGGATGGGTTTCTGAAACATGAAGGACCTGCTGCTGAGAAACCACTGGTAATTTGTTTGAAGATACTTTTAAAATTCACCTTTATCAGATCTTAGTGTGCCTGGTACTGTGTAAATATAGCACTTTTGTCCTTTGTTTTCTTTAATAGGAAGAACTCTCTGCTTCTACTTCAGGTGTGCCAGGCCCGTCTACTTTGCAGCCTGACCAGCCCAGCTGTGTTAGACCTGCAGCACCCAATCTAGCTGGAGCTATAGAGTTTAATGATGTGAAGACCTTGCTCAGAGAATGGATAACAACGATCTCAGGTTGGCGTGGCCAGTGTCAGGTGGCCTATGATTTGAGAGCATGAACAGACTGTGCAGATTGAAGTTTTCTAATTCTAACATGCTTAAACCATCTCCCTTCATGTTTTAAGTTCTAGGAGTTTCTTTGAAAAGCTCCTCCCTGTAGCCCGTTCTGCTTGCTCTTATGTCAGTGGAACAGCTATAGAAATGGCAGTTGTCCTTTATCCCTGCAGATCTCTGCCTTTCTCCTTCAAGAACATACGCTGGTCCTCATTTGATGTTTTTCCCCTCCCTAGATCCAATGGAAGAAGACATTCTGCAAGTTGTGAAATACTGTACTGATCTTATAGAGGAAAAAGATTTGGAAAAGCTGGATCTAGTTATAAAATATATGAAAAGGTGAATCCATTCCGTTCTTTTAAGGTGGGGAAAATGCCATGTCAACATTAATTAAGGGTACATGGAACAGGTGTTTAAGTTCCTGGTAAACTATTCTTCAGGGTTAATTTTAAAAATGCTCTTTTGAATGTAATAGAAATGTCACAAATGGCAACAGGGTACAAAGTTCAAAACTTTCAAATCCAATATGGATTAAAATCATAGGAAATACCTTTCCTTTCAAGTGGCCTATCTAGGATTTTACTTTTTGGCCTGAAAAAACTTCTACGAATTAAACAAGTAGGCAGTAATGAGGATAATGCCTGATTCTGAAGCAGGAATTAGTATAAAGAGAGTGTTCCTGATTATTTCTTCTCTCCTCACCTTCAGGTTGATGCAGCAGTCGGTGGAGTCGGTTTGGAATATGGCATTTGATTTTATTCTTGACAACGTTCAGGTGGTTTTACAACAAACTTATGGAAGCACATTAAAAGTTACATAAATAGTGCCAGGGAGCCTGGTGCTCTTGGCTAGCTGTGCCATAAGTGCTTGTGAGGTATTTGCAAAGTGCATGACAGTAATGCTCTCTGTTTTTATAATTTTAAATTTCTTTTTAAGCAAGCGTTTTGTACATTTGTTTTCGAAAAGTGCCAAATTTGTCGGTATTGCATGTAAATAACTGTGTTAATTCTTTTACTGTAGTATAGATTCTATTTACAAAATGTTTGTTTATAAAGTTTTATGGATTTTTACAGTGAAGTGTTTACAGTTGTTTAATAAAGAACTGTATGTCTATTTTGTATAGGCTCCTTTTTTGTGAATCCTTAAAAACTCAACTCTAGGAAGCACCTAGTACTTGTCATACTTAAAAGGCTGAGAACTCAGCAGGCCACAGTGCTACAGGCTCTGAAATTTCTGAGTGGTCACAGATGAAGATTCTGCTTGTTCCAGGAAAGGGTAAAGCGTCTAAGCCATCCTATCCTTGTCTCCAAGCACGAATGAGAAGCATGTTTACTACTTGGATGTAGGGACACTTACAGATTTTCAAGCTTACATTTCTCTGTGCTATAAAATGGTTAAAAATACATAGTTCTTAATTCATACTAGTGAATACTTCAGGCTTTTTCCTTCTTAGAACACCCAGAAGTGACCTAAACTGTTATAACATCTGTCAGGTTTCTTAAACTGGGAAGAGTATGTGCTCACACTGACCCACTTTGCTCAGGACAGTCCCAACTAGCTGTTGTCAGATTACTAGAATTAAGTATCTGCAACACCTCACAAACACAAAACCCAAATAGTTTCCTGTTTGTTGCCACTTGTATCTTTATGAGGATCTCCATGATAGAATTCTGTGAATTTTTGTCTTTTATCTTAGAGAATTAAAAAGTCCCTCTTGTTGACATGTATAAAATAATCCTCATCCTGCGAAGCCCATGCTGAGGATGAGAAGCTACACTAACATGGAAACCTAACAGAGCTTTCTGGTATTGCAATGTCTCTTTCCTTTATTGGTATTTTGGAATTGGGAGGGTTACAATGGACTCTCATGACTATACAAGCAGTAAAAAGCAGCCAGCTATGCTTTACACCATGGTTTCACACAAAGCAGATAAATATCAGAAAGCCTAGTTTTCTATTTAAAAATTCCTAAGGGTATATGGCAGAAGAATGCTGGAAAAATCAGTGTGGAGGAATACGCATAGATGTGTTTCTTACATCAAAAAAGTCCCAAGAATCACAAAATCTGCAGAAGCTTGGTTAATCAAATACTGCAGAACTGATTTAATCAGTATAAAATTGAAAGAGCTTTAGATTTGTAATAAAAATCCAAATTTGGGGAAGGGCAAACTTTAAAACAGCAGCCGAGTAGGGAAGAAGGGTGGGGCACAGAGGGATGGTGGGTGGACAGGCAGCTGGGATGTGGGGATGAGTAACTGACCACTGTCAAACCAGTGTAAGCTTCTTGGTTTCTCATGGAAAACATTTTATACACCTCAATCCATCCGTGTCCACAAACGTCTGTTCCATTTTTGTCTTGTCTCGGTGGTGGTGTTACAACACAATATTGCATTACTTCAGTTCCTGCCCCATGTGGAAAAATTAAATGATTTCAAACACTTTCTTCAGCTCCACGATAAGCTGCCAGTCACTCTTCTGCATTTCATCTCGGAACCAGTCTTTGAGGGCATCGATGGACTGCCGGCTGATCTGCAATGCCCGAGGCACAGACAAGGTGAACAGAATGAACAAACAGGGCCGCAGAAAGCTTAAGCGGAAGAAAGGGGACCCAAGTCCTCACCACCTCTGAGAGGCGTGGATCCACTGTCCTGGCACGGTTGGTGCTGCTCTGCCTGAAGCATGAACCGTTCTCACCCAGGACCAAGCCCTACCACAGACAGGACCTAGGGAAGGCCCCGGGTCAACAGGGCCAGACGAGCTACTGATAGAGGTAACCTACGCAAAGCAGCTCAGTTTCTCTCGCTGGATGCTTGCTACTGCAGTGAAACACTTACCTTACTGACTAGCATGTCCGTAGCTTCAAAATGTCTCCCAAACATCTTGGGAGACTCACCAGGAATTGGTTCTATTTTGACACAAACTTCTTGTCCTTTTTTTGCAACATCCACTTGTTTGTGGTTTACTTCAATACTTGTTACTATTCCGATGTCAACAAACTGTAAAATGAGACAAGCGCAATGTCTGTACAGGATTCCTGCCCAGCAGAGACACACCTGAACTACTAACTCAGCCCTACAGCCTCCTCTACAGCCGTGAGGTGTGGGCCGCGTTCATCAGAGTGTCTCCGTAGCAGGATGGCCTGCACCCACAGCCACCCCATCCTGCACAGACGACTGAGAGGACACATGAGACCTTGGTGCTCTGTGGACCCGCTCTCATTTTCCAGTCCTACTCTGCGCTCTCGCAGGACAGCTGCCCCTTAAGAACGGAAATGAGGTTCTCAATTAGCAGTGAGCTCAGAGCAATCAGAAAGGAAGTCAGGGCCCCGTGGTGCAGATTAAAAAATGACAAGTTGTCATGAGTGATGCAATCCTGGAACTTGGAGATAAGGGGTCCTGGCTGCTTTGTGGAGAAAGAGGAACAAGAGTCAACAGAGAGCTCAGTTTGGTAGACAAGCCAAAGCCGCACAGGAGGTAACTGCTAAGGGTAATGTCCTAGCTCAGCCCACCCAGTGAAATAGAAGACACCAAGTGCCATTTTCCTCTTAAGGATCCAGGGCTGCACAGGGGAAAGCACTAGAGAAGTATGGAGCAGCCTGTTACCTCCGGAAAGGGAGGGGACCTGCGGCGAGGGTTCCCAACAGCCAGATTGGGTAAACGGTCCAGAAGACAGAGCATAATGCTACATATGCGGGATGCCTCAGTAGGGAGGCGGGAAGACACTCTGTAGCCACTTGGGTGCTGACTCCTACGGACTGCAGGTAGGTACTGGAGTCACAGCGATGGAGGTGCTTGGCTGAGAAATAATACTCCCAAGTACTGGGGAAAGTTTGTCTCAGCATTTTCCATAGGGAGTTCAGGGTCAGCACCAACGCCAGTGAGGTGGCTGTAATTCTAACCTGCATCTAGTGAAGACGACCAATCCAAATGGAGGGATAAGCTGCAGAGCAGCTGGACTACACCTGAAAAGCACAGGGGGGCTGTTGGAAACGCGCTGGGACAGTGAGCCGGGCCAGCAGAGAGGACAGCTTCAGGAGGAAGCACTGCGTGCGGGTGACGACTGCAGCTGGAAGGCTCACGTTCTACTGATTTTCCTTAGGAATGTGGACACTGGAAGGCGGGCCCTGACAGCAGGTGCTAGGAATGAACCCCTTTAACCAGTAATGTGCCAATACTGAGGTACAAACGACACACAGTGGAAAGCACCACTTGTGGTAACATTTCTGTTTCAACCATGTTTTTTGGTGTCCCATCTCGCCCCCTCCCAAAACTCTTTAAAGACAATGGGAACTTACGTTCTTGCTGGGGACACACATGGGTGTCCCTTGTTTCACCTGACCTGCTTCCACAGTCACCCCTATCACTATTGGATCTCGAGAATTGAAAACATACTGGGGGAGAATTTTCATCTTGCAGGGAAATACTGCTATGTGCCTGAAAGGAAAGTAAAAAATTTTAAGTTTACAAAATCAAAACATTTTAAAAAAGAACACAAGTGACCACGCGGCTTCCTGCGCTGGGTGGAACAGCTCTGCTCTGAGGCCGGGTGAGAAGAGGAGGCAGCCAGGGCTGTGCTGTGTGAGCTTGGCCCGGCCTGGCCGCTCCTCCTCCTTCCCTCCTTCCTCCTCAGCCTCCCCTGCTGCTTCCCAAGTCTTCACTTTCTTCTCCAGGTCTCAGCCAGGAGGGAGTGCAGCACAGGGGCGTCCTGTGCCTGGACCAAAAGGCAAGGCCTGGCTCAGGGAGACTTTTAAATTGCAGCCACACCCCAAGGTACCTGTGGGACAGGTCTCAATGGGTGCCACAGGAAGTCTCATCGGGGACCACCGGGCACCCATCCATAGCTGCCTCTTCTCTGCGTTCCTAAATTGTTGAGCCAAACAGCTCCTGCAAGGCCAGTTCCCCTGCTCTGCTTCTCAAGCACATGCTCAAAAAGCCTTAAAGGGTCCTAGCAAGTGTCCTAACAAGTGTGAGTCTACTCTTCACAGCTTTCAGGGTCTCCAGTGAGCGTATTCCAACTTCATGCTCCATATTTATGTCAGCAGTACTGTAAAAGTGCATCTGAAACTGAGCCATGGCTGCACGCACTGCTGTGCTCTGCAGCCCCTAACTGCTCTTTCCAGGCCTGCACAAGCTTCCTGAGAACTCACCACCCATGGTTCACAGAACCCCCACCCTGGCTACCAATGGCTCCTCACAACTCAAAGTGAACTCAATCCTTCCCACAACCCACCAGATCTGTCCGCTGCATGGGTCCTGTTAATCCTGAGCCCCTTGTCTACCACAGTCCCTGACAGTTTCCTCTGCTTCAGCTGCCAGGGCAGCCTCGCACACTGCTCTGCTGAAACAAGGCCTGCGTTGTTCACGCAGTCTTCTTATACTGCGACACCAATGACAGCCTTAGACTATTTTCCCCCATCCCATTGCCAGCTGCAGCCACTTTCCTCCACTTCTTTTTTTTTTTTTTTGGTTGGTTGGTTTTTCTCCGGTACCGGGAACCGAACTCACGACCTTGCGCTTGCCAGGCAGGCGCTGTGCCACTGAGCTAAATCCCCAGCCCCAGCCCTTTCTGTTCTATCTCTCCCCAGCCCCCGTCCTCCTCCACTTCTGAATCTACAAGTTTCCTCTCCCAGGGAGAGCAAGCCAGAGCCCCAGGAGAATGAGC
This sequence comes from Chinchilla lanigera, assembly GCF_000276665.1. Taxonomy (NCBI): domain Eukaryota; kingdom Metazoa; phylum Chordata; class Mammalia; order Rodentia; family Chinchillidae; genus Chinchilla; species Chinchilla lanigera. Next base: position 5,672,680 of record NW_004955470.1, on the reverse strand, counting down.
CTGGCCCAGGGGCCCACTGTCTGCTCCTCCAGCCCCTACAGTAGGGACACAAGCACTTACAGTGTCTGTGGAACATACTTTTCTCCCACAGATTCCATCCCTTCCCTTTTCTCCTAATTTTCACACTAATTTTATTCATTCCATGCAATCCCAGATAAGAAATTCTAGCCAGATAAAGCCCCCCACATTTAGTCATTACTAAGCCACTACTGAGACCTTGGCCTGCTAAATTGTGTATTAGTAAGCTGAAAGGCTACAGGGTACTTGCCCACACTACAGAAAGCAACATCCCTGGGGCAGGGATTGGGGTCAGGACAACCACTTCAGGATGTACCAGAAGGTGCCGCACTTTTCCCTACACCCTTTTCTAGTATTTGGTAATTCCCAACTTCACTACCAAAGATCCAAAATAAAAGCAACTTACTTAAATTCTTCTTGTTTCTGTTTCTTGTAGTCTTGTCTATATTTTGTAAAGGCATCAAACAAGTGATATATAATTTCGGCACTAAAAATTCTAACTCCTAAACTATCTGCCATTTCTTGTGCATCCCGTTCAATTCTCACATCAAAGGCCAAAATGACTGCGTATCTGAAAGGTGAGAACACATCAGAGATCAGCCAGTGGCAAAGGACGTTCAGAGGGGCTATCTGGAAAGCACAGGCCGGGCAGGAGCTCACTTACTGAGGGTCGTGTTCCAGCATCACAGAAGCCTTCATGACATCCTTCTTATGCACGGGGCCGATGTTGATTCCGGCGTACTGTAAAAAGTGATTGCGGGTTTGCGTGTATCGGGTAACAAAACAGCACCACAGACCATGGCTACCACTGAGTGTGGGGCTGAGTGCAGTTACTTACGGGCACTTCTGAAGTTTTCAAAAATTCAAGTAGAGCTTCTAAAGAGCCCAGTGTGGAAGCCTGGACATAGACACCTTTTTCTTCCAGTTTGATAGCATTTAGTGTCTGCTTCAACTCATGGATCAGTTCATCCTTAAAGTAGGATTTACAAGCGTATCAGCACATCTCTTATTCTCGGTAGTTGAGAATTAAACTTTTTCTCTTAAGTACTTTAAGGGTTAGAGAGAAAAGTATAACCTGTGCCAGCAAGAGAGGAGGGGACCGGACAGCCATGTTTTAGGCGTCCCCCACTACACTTTTCATTTACTTCTGGCAATCCTAGGGGCTGAGTTCAGGGCCTTCTCCCTGAACCACCTCCCCAGTTTTTAAAATCTGAGTCAGGGTCTTGCTAAGTCGCTCAGGTCAGGCTCAAACTTTGGATCCTCCTGCCTCAGGTGTGCACCACTAGGCCTGACACCTTTGTTTTAGGCTAACTTTGAAAAATGTTTAACCTCTGCTCCAATATGGTTGATGGGTGGGCAGAATGAAGTATTACATAAAAATAACCTAAAATTTATTTTTATTTTTTAACCTAAAATTTACAAGTAAACATAAATCTTACAGCACTACAACTGCTTCACTGTTTCAAATCAGTGTAAAAATACACTGATTAATAATCTAAGCAGCTCTTGATTTCTGACCAAAAATAAGCATCACTACACTGTGGCCAGGGACCCCAGCCCTGCGGTGCTTCCCTGAGGGCTGCTAGGAGAGTAAAGGTGGTCCAGCACCAAAGAGGAGGCACAGGTGACCGTAATTTTTCTCTCCCTTTGTGAGACCACGCTGGATAGTGGCCAGCTGATCTGAAAAATGACAAGCTGGCACATACGACGGGGTTGTGTACGCATAACCATCCCATTGCGTGGCTGGTGTCATCGGATGGGATGACATGTAACCTGATGGGACAGGAATGCATGCTCCACCGGTTGTTGAAGCCAGCAGGAATGTGTTAAAAATGACCATATGTGGTACGATTCTCTTTAGCTCTGTGTACTACAGTGTCTAAAATGAAACATGAATAAACACTTTCTAGCTTTTGACTGCATTATACATGCCAATTCCTACAACTGTACAGACTCAGTAAATTCAAAGGAAAACTCACTAAGAGGCAGCAGGTGACAGGCTTTACTCACAAAGACTAAGGTGCTCATGTAGTCACCACTCCGAGCCTGTGCCCGCCTGAAACAGAAAATTCTCCTGGCTCTGGAGAAAAAATGAACAGTTAACTTACTTTAAGAACAGGAATTTCATCCTCTTTATAAGCCACCAGGAGAGGTAAACCAGCCAGTGTTTTCTCCAGGTCTTTTCCAAGAATCTTTACTCCCTGCGCTGCTTCCACTTCTTTATGCTTTTCGTACTGGTTCTACACAAACAAGATGTTTTCCAGTGTTTACTTGAAAAGTGATAGCACAGAGAGGTGATGAAATAACACTGTCATGCCCTTGGGGTAGAAAAGTTTTCTTTAGGCCCAACAACTATCACAAAATAAAAGACTGATGGATTCAATATTAAGTATTGCCACCTCACAAAATACAACAGAAAAAGTAGACAAGTCATAGAGTAAAAAAAGGTACTGAAACTTAAATTAACAACAGACTAGTACAGTACATCTCCAATTTACAAACATTCAAGCTGTGAACTTCCACAGCTACAAACAGACCTGGCATTACACACACGCACAGATGTGAACAAATCGCAGAAGTAGCTCAGGTGTCTGATGCACACTCAAGCTGTGCTGCTGTGTGCTCCCCGCACGGTGAGGCACTGCACAGCACTGCGGTGCTCAGGCAGAGCCCAGGGTGTCCAGAAGCAAGAGGAAAAGCAGTGGCAGTGCAGAGGGGACTGCTAAGAAGTACAAAGCCGTAACTATGGACACAAAAGTGAAAATAAAAGACTGGACTGAGGGGGAAAGATGGTAGACGCCACTCATTCTTATGAATCGTTCAACCATTGGCACAGTTTTCAAGAACAAGAGGATCATAAAACACATCATGTCTGCTATGCCAGTGAAGTCAACAAAATATCCAAAAAGCGTGGTACAGTGATGGAGGAGACAGAGAAACCTCACAGTGCATGGATGCAGGATCAGCATCAGCACTGAGTCCCACTCAGCTTAATGGTTATTCAAGAAAAAGCTAAAAGCTGGGCATGGTGCTGCACATCTGTAATCCTAGGACTCAGGAGGCTGAGGCAGGAGGATCACGGTCCTGAGTTCAAGGCCAGCCTCAGCTACATAGTGAGTTCAAGGCCGCCTGAACTGCAAAGTGAGACCCTGTCTCAAAAGGAAAAAAAGCCAAAAGCCTGTTTAAAGACTTTTAATAAAGAACAGGGTGAACAGGGTGTATCTTCTACCTAAGTCTAGCACGCTGTCAGACTGAAACACAAATCTGACCCAGCATGTTCCCCTGGAATGGAACTCATTCTTAAGTAGAGAACTTACTGTACCATAAATATATAAACAACTCATATAAATCTGTTTTAAAAAGTAAAACAATGAGGGAGAAAAGTGAGTTTTACAAAAGAGGATATAATAAACATAAATGCCCATTGTAGCTAAATACAAACAATGAGCTACAGACCCACGAGAAAGGCAAAAAAATTAAAAATCTTGTGGGATTAAAGTTCTGGTCAAAGATGTTTACTTTTACTTCTATGTGCTGCAAATGCACTAATACAAACTTTAGAATTTTAGAAACCAGATCTAGTGAAGACATGAAATGAGTAAAACTAAAACACTAACTGGGAGCGTGGCCTGCTCCGCTCGCTGCCGTGCATGGTGGCCTCATCTGGTGAGGTGTGTCCACCCAGCGCCCACTCAGCAATGCCCTCTGTGCGCCAGAGACTGGCACGAGCACCTCAAGGTGGAAGGAGGGTGTGCAAGGACAATGTGCACAGCCTCAGTCCTGCCGCCAATAAATGGGGCAGGCAACACTTCCTGCCAAAAGACCACGTAAATAAACTGTGCTGTATTCTCACAATGGAATAGAAACCTAGAAATTACTTTTCAAGTGAAAAGCCAGGTAAATGCTTTCTGAGAGATACATATTCAGTTACTGAAACTATAGTCAAGGATATTCCTATCAATAATGCAAACTGGGCTAACCTGGAGCAGAAGAAGTTTCTGGATGCAATCAGCAAGGTTCTGATAGTTGACATGGTTACTTCCTCAACTTCTAAGACCTTTTCTTCTATGCCTTATGCACTTTGCAGTATAAATGTCTTCTTTCAGCATAAGGCAATGGTAATAAAAAACTAGGCAGCTGGGTAGAGCACAGTGTAGGGAACGAGTGACACCGTGGCGCTTACCTTCACTCGCAATTCCTTCATAGGAGGAGGTAACAGCAGGCCGCGGATCTGAGTGACAATGGGCCCTTCTACTCCAGGAACAATGATCGTGTCTCCTTCCTTCAGACGACCATTGATCAATATGACATCTATAGTGGTGCCCATTCCCGGCAGAGCTTTAACCTAACAGACATTATTGCAAAGAGATTACAATGTACAACGTATCGTGATCATTACATCTCTGTGTTGCGTAGCACACGTCCTCCACCAAAGGCACACATCAGGAAGGGGACGGTTACCTCCATCACTTGGGCTCGCAGTTCTTCACAGTGTGCAAGTCTCTTGCTCAACATGGTCTGAGTTAACTCAACAAGAAGGCAGATCAAGCTTCCCATGCCATCACCAGTATGTGCAGAGGTAGGTACCAAGGACACAAAAGTGCGAGGATCTTTGTTCTCATAAAACAAAGCAGCATTCAAACCCTGGAAGTAAAGTCATTTCAACGTAGCAAGATATAAAAGGAGGTAGAAGGAAAAGCAAGACATGACTAAAGATGAGCAAATGGCTCATTCTTCTCAAACTCCTCACAGCAACTCTAGAGGGCTGAGCAGAGTCCAGTGGCAGCATGCTACCTAGCAAGCCCCGGGTTTGATCCTCAGCACCAAACAAAATATTGTAGAAGTGATCTTGTAAGCACTTAATACAGAAAATGAAGTGATTTCTATGTGGGCAATTTGTTCCACGCTACTATGCACTGGGTTAGAAATTTAAGTTCTTGGTAGATGATTGAAGTGTACACATGTAAAAGGGGAGAGCTAAAGTAATGCCTTTTGGGTAATTTTGGTGGGAGGATCTTTATTTAAGACAGGATCTTGCAATGTACATCAGGCTGGTCTTGAACTCACTACATAGCCCAGGCTGGGCCTCAAACAATCTTCTGCCTCAGCCTCCCACGTGCTGGGATTCCAGGCCTGCACCACATGTCTGACCCTTTAGTTGTTTTTGCTACTTCACAGGAATGGTTGCATGGTGAGAGTGCAACTATTATACCTGATGTCCTGGAGGAGCAACTGCTCCTGAGGGTGGTAGGGCAGGATGCCGAGAGGGACTCACCCATGAAGAGAGGTCAGACTGTATCTTAGCTCATTCTGGTGGGTATTACAGCAAAGTCTTAATGTCCAAATTATGTTAGAAGCAAAACAATCCCTGTATAAATATCTTTTAGTTTGTTTTTGGAAGAACCATGTTTTGCAAAATGACCTTGGTTAAAGCCAGCTCTTAGAGCTACGAAGATGTGGTCCTGAACTCAGTCCCTGGAGTGAAAGGGTCAGAGCACACAGGGCAGGGTTCTCTACTCGGACCCCCAGGTCTGGAAGGTGGTTTCAGATCATAATCACTGTTCTGTACGTGCATTCTGGGTAAAGTACAAGGTTCACACTCTACGGCACAACAGCTGAGCTATAAGCGCTGTCCCCAGGTGACACTGTATTGTACAATAAAAAGAACAACTAGTCAATTAGCCACCTTAAAAGTATCTTTTTCTTCTAAGTGCTGGAAAAGATGCACCGTGGACCTGGAGTTGTCACATCCTCTCTGGGCAGCACACACCAGGACCTGCCATCAGGCTGGCGGCCAAGGGGTGCCAAGAGGCACACAAAGCAGACAGTGCTGACACCTACATTCTGGTATCCTCTGCTGCACTGCGGAAATACGTGAGCAAGTCAATGAGAACACACTTCCTCACTGATATTTTATTAGCAGCCACCTGATAACTCCACTTGGCGTGCTCGGTGGCATTATTCTCTTTAACTGAGCATTAATGCAATGCACTGTTTTAACTGTAATGCTGCTACCACCAATACTTCTATCTAGAGGCCTGCTGCCACCTTTGTCTACAGTGAAATTTCCGTTCCCAAGAAAGTCAGGATTGTAATCTTTTCAAACAGAGTAAAATGCTGTAGTGTATTCCTGGGTTATCAAAAATACTCCCATTGCTTTGGGATTTTGAATTAGTGAACATGCACGATGCGTGGACCAGCACGATACACACCATATGATCTCAACCACACAAAATGACATACATCCATGTTGTGTATGCACACAAGGATGAAAAGGACACGGCCACCTAAGCTGCTATGACTGTGAATGCCTTTGCTCTTTCCTTCCTGTGCTTTTCCCTTTCCTGTGCATATGAACTTTTAAAAAGTTGTTCTTCTCCCTCCCCATCAAAGGAAACTCGTTTCTTTCTAAGTGAAATTATTATTTAAGATATTCAGACTGTACAGGGAAATCTGTGAAGTACTTGCTTTCTCAGATTAAGAAGGAAGCCAGACGCAGTGGTGCAGGGCCTGTATTCCCAACTAGGAGGCAGAGGAAGGGGTCAGTCCAGGAATGCAGGGCCAGCCTGGACAATATAGCAAGACCCCGTGTCAAGAAAAAGAAAGAAAGAAAGAAAGAGAGAGAAAGAGAAAGAAAAGGAGGGAAGGAGGGAAGGAAGGAAGGAAGGAAGGAAGGAAGGAAGGGAAAGAAAGAAAGAAAGAAAAAGAAAGAAAGAAAGAAAGAAAGAAAGAAAGAAAGAAAGAAAGAAAGAAAGAAAGAAAGACCCACAAAAATTAAAATTAAAAAAAAAACAATAAAGAAGAGTAAAAATAGAACAGAATCAAGACTAATAAAAGTGCTGACTTCATTATAAGCACGAGGAAGTATTCTGAGGGAGGCCCTTCACAAAGAAGAGAACATTTTCTTACCTGCTGTGCAAATTCTACAATAATGGCCTTTGCTCGCTCCTCAAATTCATCTCTTGTATTCTTTTTCTGCCTCTTTAAAGTAGCAGCTACATCACAGTCAGGACTCTTTTTCCAATCATATAACCTATCAATCTGGAAAAGGTTTTTCATAAGAATCATTTCCAAAATCTCTGAACATCCAAGAATTTAAGGTCAATGGCCATAGAAAATTCCTAATACATAGTTCACATATACAGAAGAGTACAAATTACTCAGATATTGTATCCTATCAAAAGCTCCAACTACACTGTAAAACTGCATTCTTAAATGTCAGCCTCTGGGGATCCATAAGAGGTTGCCGTTTGTCTGCAGAACCTGAAATCCTAAAATTATCCAATGCCCCTTAACCTCTGTTGTCTACATTCCAAAACAGTTTTGTAAAGCAGTGGACAGGAACAAGGATTAATTGCACTAAGTACCAACACTAGGAAAAGTACTTATCAAAAAAACTAGAAAACAAAAAACAAAATTATTTCCTGTTTTGGAACAGCTCATTTTAATTGTTTTAATGCTCTAATTTGGATCAAACCTGTTCAATTAATCACAGAATCTACCTCCCTCACTTTTCAACAATAATAAATGAGAAATGTTTGAGGTGGTAAAATATACTAATCACTCTAATTTGACTATAAATTGTACATATGTACTGAAACCCACGAACTTGGGCCAGATATGTACAAGCGCCTGCCTGGCAAGCAGAAGATCCTGAGTTTGATTCCTCGTACCAAAAAAAAAAAAAAAAAAAAAAAAAGAAACCCATGAACTAAAGCCCATAAAAATGAACAACTATGTATCAGTAAAAACAACACTGTTTTTCTTAAAAATTAGGAAAGAACAGGGAACTTGTAGCCCCCCACCCCAAGCCAAGACCTTAACAAAAGAAAATTACTTAACAGCCAACAAACTCAAACCAAAACATTACACACTCCAGGGGTGACATTGTAAAGACGTAAATTAATCTGAATGCTGATACTAGGAAGAAAAATGAATAAGAAACATGCTGAAACGACAAAGATGATGAAATTAGCATATGCTGTTCTTAAAGTAAAGGAAAAACCTAAAAAAGCAAGAAAGGAAAAACTTGAAATTTGTAGAGATATAATGAAAAATTCATGGATGAGCTTAACAAATTATATCTGCAAATATACAAATTTTATTGACAATACACAAAGGAATACAAAGCATAACAGGATTTAAAAGTAAGACTATTAAGTTAAAACTTTACATTGTAAACCAGGGTAGGGCAATCAATAATAAAATACAAAGAAATAACTAATAGTAATGGCAATAAATTGAAGTACTCAAAAATATGCCATTAACCACCCAAAAAGGGCAGGAAAATAAAAAAAGAAACACCTGAAATAACTAAAAAAAATGATAAGATGGTATAATTAAATCTAACTACTATATGCTGATAATATATACAATAAATGTAAATGGTTTAGACAGGGGTTACCGCCCCCAAACCAAAAAAGATCAAATATATGGTGTCTATAAGATATGCATTTTAAATATAAAGAGGGGATAAAGGGATGAAGGGATAAAGAAACTTTTGTATTTTACACACACACATACATAGTATTACACACACATTCTCTCTCTCTGAAATGTTGTCATTTGCAGGAAAATGCATGGATCTGGAGATCAGCATGTTGAACAAAATAAGCCAGACTCAGAAAAATAGCATGTTCTCCCTAACATATGGAATCTAGAAAAATAACACTGAAATAGAAGGGAGACTATTAAGTAAGAGGAAGAGGGTAAGGGTGGAGGGGAGTAAGGTCGGAAAATGGGAGGGAAGGATTGATCAAAATACTGTAATCACACTGGAACCCCCAGGTTCATCCACAGATGATATGCAATTTTCAGTCAAAATCTAGAAATCTACTTCTCACCTCATACACAAAAATTAATTCAAAACAAACCATCAATCTCAATGTAAAAGCCATGTTAAGGAAATTTTAACCAACTTGGGTTAGGAAAGATTACTTTTATAGAACATAAGAAACAGAAATTTTAGAAAAGAATTGGGTTTTGCTAAAATGAGAAATTTCTTCTCTTTAAAACAGACCATTAAATAAAATGAAAACCTAAGTGCTAGACTACAAGAATATAACTCCAATGCACGTGCCTGACAAAGACACTGACACACACGCACAGCTCTCCCATCTCGGCAGTAAGACTAATCCCATCCAGCACAGAGCAAAAGCTTTGGAACAGACTCTTCTGGGGGTGTGGCCATCACTAACTGTCATGGAAACATAAATTCACACCAGTGATTTAGCACCACACACCTATCAGAATGCTAAACACTGCGCAAGTGTTGGAGGATGTGCAAAACAAACTGTTACATAAACTGATGAAAGTGGTATAATCTCTAAAATAAGTTTGCATTTGTCATAAAGTTGAACTTTATGATGGGTTACCATATGATGGGACAATTTTTTTCCTAATTTACTCAAAGGAAACAAAATTAATGACTTCTCAAAGACTTGTATTGCTATGCCCTGGCCACTTTATTAATAAATTACCTGAAACCAGAATAGTCAAAATGTCCTAGAACAGGGGCTGGGGATTTAGCTCAGCAGCACAGCGCCTGCCTGGCAAGCGTAAGGTCGTGAGTTCAATTCCCGATACCGGGAGGGGGGGGGGGAATGTCCTAAAACAAGTGAATAGATAAAGTGTGCTGGCACTGTCCTGATGATGGAAAACACTTGGCAATGAAAAGGAACAAGTTATGCTACATGCAGCGATACGAATAAAGCTACACTAACATGAGTAACAAAAAGCAGACCTAAAAGATCACACACCACGTGGCTCTCTTAGCGGAAGTGTAAAGCAGGCAAAACTAGTCTAGAGTAAAAGGAAGAAGAGCAGTGTTCGCCTGGGGCTGGAGAGGAAGCCGAGTGACTATGCAGGAGCAGGAGGGAATGTTCTGGGTGACGTTCTGAACAGTTACGTATACGTCAGCAATACACATTAATCTGCACTTCTCATGCAGTGCGTTCTCCTTCATTAACGATACTGCACGCCCGGGGCGGGTGCATCCTAAAAAGTGAGTGTTCTGTGCTTCTGGCCATCATGACACAGGCAGCTCTGCTCCTCACCGTGCGTCCTGCCGTGAAGCTCTGCCACACCACAACCCAGATCACACAGCGAGAGCGCAGGGACAGAAACCGCTGAAATGAAGTCCAAGTACACTGTTCCTCCTGAGAAGCTGACTGTCTCATGCACTTTGTCACCACAATGAAAAGCTGACTATCACAGAAAGAAGTGTTTGAGAAAAATCTGATGTGGGTAAAATAAAAGGTATAAAAAGGGAACAGAAGATGATAGGGGAACAAAGTTAGGTTCATACTGTAAAGTGCTTGGAATTCCATACAAGAGGCTTGGATTGGAGCAACATACTTTTACTGGCATACTGTGATGCAACAAAACCAGAATTTTTCTAGAATATTAAGGTACATCATCTTTATCACCTAAAACTGAACTGCACTCAGCATCCACCATAAACGTGTGCCCCCACCCTCTGCCCCACCACACTGTCCACATGGCCATCTCTGTGCGGAATCAACCATCCTCCTTTCATGCTCTCTTCTGTCCTCTCAGTTTAACTCCAAGTTCTGCCAAACTGCTTCTACAGATACTTCTAAAATCCACGCCACTCACTGTCGAAACACTAAAGTGCAATAAACCTAGAGTTTAAGACCTGACTTGTTGACTGCAGGTCAGGAGACAGACACCTCACTGTAACACAAAGTGAGCGTTTGGATGAGCTGAGCAGAGCCAGTTAACTTAATATGCAGGAAAGCACTGAGAAAAGAAAAATCAAAAACAAAACCTAGGGCCGGGGATATAGTTCAGTGGCACAAATGCCTGCCTGTTAAACACAAGGTCCTGAGTTCGATTCCCAGTACCAAAGAAAAGAAGAAACAAAACCTACTTAATTTTAAAATCAAACTAATTAAGGAGCTTTTTTGACTATTTTTTGAGGAAGACTTACCTTATTGAGTGCAACAATGAAGGGACATTTTTTAGATTTGAGAAGGTTGATAGATTCAATTGTCTGGGGCTCCAAACCATGCATAATATCAACAACTAAAATGGCAATATCACAAAGAGAGCTTCCTCTGTTTCTAAGGTTACTGTTGGAAAGAGGGGGAAATGTATAAAAAAAAAAATCTTAAATCATTGTTTTTAATTTTAATTTCTAAAATCTAAATGAAAGAACAAGTAAGTCACCCTCGGGTATCCACAATGGATAGAGCTCAGGGCCCCTCAGGGATAAGATAATCCATGGTGCTTAAGTCCCTTACATAAAATGCTGTCACGTCTGCACAGAATCTACTAACAGCCTCCAATATACTTTATACCATCTCTAGATTATTTATACAGGCTAAGCATCCCTACTTTAAAATTCTAAAATCTGAAACTTCTATGGTGCCAACATGATACTCAAAAAGTTTGAGTTTGAAGCATTTTGGGCTTCAGATTTTTGGTTGAGGGAGGGATATTCCATCATAAAGTCTATGCAAATACTCGAACTCCCAAATCTGAAACACTTTTGGTCCCAAGCACTTAGCAAAGGGGTAATTATTCCTTAATGCCTTTACAATGTAAATGCTGTATAAAGAGTTGTCACATTGTATTACTGTTTACAGAATAGCAAAAAATTCTTTATACACATTCAGTATAAATGTGTAAAAATAAATGTATAAATGTGTAAAAAATTGTTTACACATTCAGTATAAATGCAGTTTTTCCATTATGTTTTATCCATAGCTGTTTGAATTCAGATATGGAACCAGTGGCTAAGTAACGCCAACTGTATTTACACTATATACAATGTATACATTAAATTATTCAAGTACCATTAACCCTAACTTGACAAATACCCATCTGACAGACACATAGAACCAACACCTGTTCAAATGAGTTAGTTCCAAAGGTTGCTCTAGGGAGCTGGGGATTTAGCTCAGTGGCACAGCGCCTACCTGGCAAGCATGAGGTCATGAGTTCAATTCCCAGTACCGGGAAAAAAAAAAAAAAAAAAGTTGCTCTAATATTTCTGCCAATTTTACCTAAACTAGTTTTCTGAGTAAGATAACAATAAAACATCCCCCTTGAAAGAGATGGACTACGTGTGGGTCAGGCTTTGCTCCAATTTCCTCATTAAGAAGATGCTCTTTCAAAGTAGAAGGGACTTTCTTCCACAAGGCTCCAAGCAAAACCTTACCAGATCAGTGATGCATAGAAGAAAAATTGCAGTTACCGGTACCTCAGATTTCAAACCACTACCCAAAGCTTAATGACTCCACTAAACCTTCAGAATTAATGGATTTCAAGCACTGGCCTTTGTCTTACCTGAAAGACTCATGTCCAGGAGTATCAATAATCAGCATTCCTGGAATTCGTACGTTCTCTCTATCAAACTAGAAAGGGTGGGAAAATGCAAGGGTAAGGAAATCAAAACAATGAAAGTTTCTTTAAAAAAATAATTCATCTGTCATGAAAATGAAAAAATACCACCAATTCCTTTTCCAAAGAAGTGGTTTTAAAAGTCAGTGAGTCGACTAGCAAACTGCAAGTTAATATTTTCATTAATATCACAAGATATTTTGCAGAAAAAAAGAGAATACCACATTCACTAAATCATAAAATTGTGGTATTGTCTATATTTGAGCATATTATTAAGTGTGATAAAAAATTTTGTTTTTAATACAAAGCTGATACAAAGAGGTTGTCCTCAGTATTTGAAAAATGTGTCTGACCAATTTTAAAGCAATTCTAGACCTAAAGTATGTTTTCAAGAAAATCAGCACACTGATCAAAAACATTAAAGAAGAAATGCGTATGTGCTTTACTAAAAGAATGCCATAAGCCCTCTGTTTTCTGGTCTGAAGCATTTACAATGAATGGAAACAACATTACAACAGACCTTGCACGTACTCCTTTCAGCCTAAAAGTAACGCACACTAACCAATAAAGCATACACACTCTTTCTTCCACAAAGCTTATCTATACTTTCTCCTAATCTTCAAGTGATTTTTCAAAATTTTACCTCCTGACTTACATCTAAATGATTCAGACGTGTAACGTTTTAAAGCTGCATTCTGATGGGTGTAAGCCAGCATTCACTGAGCACTGTAACTGTTTCACTCTAGCAGTTTGAATACAATCATGTAAAGGTAATATCAAGAACCTTATTACAGGCCTAATAATCTTTCTCTTTGTGTTCTAAAATAACACAAAATCTTAAGTTTTAGCAACTGCTGAATAAGCTATTAAGAACACTACAATGACTGATACACAGAAATACTATTTAAAATATAATGTCAAATAGAAATGTAAAAATCTGTAATTTTTTCAATTCTTAGATTCAAAACTACTTTTTGCAACACAGCATCATATAACTGGAAAATTTATGCAGAATAACCAACAACAAACTGTAAAATGACCACGCCTAAGAAGACGCAATTCTGCTTATGGTCAAACTTCATTATGCAGAAAGAAAAGTAACATTTAAGATACCTGAGCAAGAAAATGTGAACCAAAGATTTTACACGTGGCCAGCTGACGCTGCTGTATCAAGGTCACAAAGTATTCGATATTCAAACACTCAGGCAATATTATTCCCATAACCCTTTCTTAGGAATCCACTAGAAAATGAGCTTCATAAAATCCAATCTCAAACAAAAACCGTCACCAGTTTTCCATGTAGAACAAAGGCTAACTTGAGAGTAAAGTGAGACTCTCACATACAGCACAGGCTCTGCTCTTACCACTTTCGCTTGCTCTGTGATCATGGAACTGGGGAATTATTTACAAGGCCCAGTTTCGGGTCTGAAGGAGTTTCTAACTGAGGAGCTGGGACATCTTACTATATACCAGATAGCTTTGATGCAATCAAAAACTAGGATTACCAGAACTCTATCAAAATGACCCAGGAATCAAATAATGGGCAAAGTTGGGATTATCTCAGTATAATAGTAACAAGAACAGCTTGAGACAGTAAGTATGTTTAACTACACGAATCCATAATAGAAAACAAATTGGTCACTCTCTAATTGAAAAGCTGGTATATAAAAGGCAAAGGATTAGGTATTTTTTTCTACTTTTTTAAACATAACTAACACTAAATAATCAAACAGTAAATTAGATAAAAGTTTCTCTATGGAAGTAAAGCAAGATGGATGACAGAACTGGAGTATCAACATTTTGAACTCCAAAAACATTAAAAAAGAGAGACATGACTCTAAAAGTTCCTGTGGAGGGAAGGGTGAGTTTCTCATGGCAAGGGCCCTCTGGGAGACTGCTGAGGTTAACGATAGAGGCTCTATTTCCTAACAGTGACTTCAACAGTGCCTCTAATACAATGAATATCCACTAAGCTCTACATTTTATTGTGTTATAATTAATGTTTTAAAATTAGATACCTCCAAACAAGTTAGAAAATATGGTAGAGAGAAAAGAAGAGAGGGGCTGGGGATATAGCTCAGTGGTACAGCACCTGCCAGAGAGGCCGAGAGTTCGATTCCTGATACCAAAAAGAAAAGAAAAGAAAGAGAATCTTTAAAGTGGAGATCAACAGTATTGATGTTAAACCACAGAGGGAAATGATAAACGAACTTTGGAATACTGGTTGCCTTTGGGAAAAAAGAATGGGGAAAAAGTGTGACAATTTATTTTTTGGAAAGATGTAAAACAAAATAGGGCAAAATTCTGAATGGTGAACATATGGGTCTGACCTAATCATCTCTCTTCCCTTTTTCCAATGTTTGAAATATTTTACATCTTAATTTTTGTTAGAGGTTAAAATAGATGGCATACAATGTAACTTACATGTTTAATCATCTTAGTCTGCTCATTAATAGCTTCAAGGGGAACATTTGTGGCCCCAATTTGCTGTGTGATACCACCTGCTTCACCATCTTGGACATGGGTATGACGAAGCTAAGAGAAAATGGCAAATTTGGATTGATATTTTGATACAGCAAAAAATAACAGCAAAAGCAATGAAAAAATAGTTATTCCTTGCAAAGAGAATTGCCCATAATATGCTATGGGTTTTTGAAGACTTTTAAAAGGACCATTCATTTGTTTTCAAAGTTATTAATGCAGACAATATTTTCTTCTTACCTTATCTAGAATTTTTGTCTTCCCTGTATCCACATGGCCTAATACACAAATAATAGGGGCTCTTAGCTTTTCTGTATTTACAGTTTTACTATGTTCAAGTCGCCGTTTCTAGGTATGAAAAGAAAAAGCATCACAAAGCTAAATACTGAGTGAGTGAGAAGAAGGGGATCAAAAATGATTAAGACATCATATACATGTACCCCGCGCCCGAGACAAATGTACATTTCATGTACTGCAAACATATAATAAAAAAGTTAAGTATCATTCAAATCCTATCATTGCTTCTTTCATATTTTCCATGGCATGAGAATGACACAACTTGCACCAAAGTTCTTTAAAACCCAACTCTCCTCACAGCATATCTGGATAAGGAGAGACCTGTTAGGACAGATTTCAGAGCAGCACCGCTAACTGTGACTAGGAATGGTGGGAAATAGCATCTGCAATGTTCTCATCACTTCTGCATATAGCTGATTTAATGGAATGTAATAAATAGTAAGAGCCTCTCTCAAAAAATAAGAAGGGGCTGGAGTTGTAGCTCAGGGTAAAGGTCCTAGGTTCAACATAAGTACCACAAAAAAAGTAAAAGACACAAAGTAAAACTTCCATTATCCCAATCCATAGATTTGTTAAAAGTTCTGTGTATGGTCAAGTTTTTAAAAATGTCTAACTGAAAATCATTTTTAGATGTATTCTTTTTTCTTTTATGAGACAATAATGCTATGGGCCTCTTAGCAATAAATATGATCTCTGTTGAGATATAATTTACATACCAAGACTGGCCTGTTTTAAGAATATAATGCTACTTTATAATTTTACAATTTTATAATTTTTATAATTTTACAGAGCTGTGCAACCATCACTACTAGCAACCTTAGAATAGTTCCATCAACCCAAAAGACTCTTTGTCCCCATTTGCAGGCACTCCTCATTCCCAGCCCAGGCAACTATTATCCAT
This sequence comes from Chinchilla lanigera, assembly GCF_000276665.1. Taxonomy (NCBI): domain Eukaryota; kingdom Metazoa; phylum Chordata; class Mammalia; order Rodentia; family Chinchillidae; genus Chinchilla; species Chinchilla lanigera. Next base: position 5,656,617 of record NW_004955470.1, on the reverse strand, counting down.
TTTGTCTCTGCCAATTTGTCTTTTTGGGAATTCCACATAAAAGTAAGCATATAGTAAGTATGTGGTCTTTTGTGTTTGGACTTCTTTCCCTCAACCTTTTTTTGAGGCTCGTTTATATCATAACAAGTGTCAGTATTTAGTTTCTTTTTATGACCAAGTGGCATTTTCTTGTATAAATACATGGACTGAGCATTCGTAATCTGAAACTCTGAAGTGGTGAAGTCCAAAGCTTCTTAAGTACAGGTGACCTTGCCCAAGGGAGGCAAGTACTCTACCACTGAGTTGCATCCCTAGCCCAGAGTTCTTTGTTTTCAAGAGACGGGGTCCTTTGCTACGATGCCTGGGCTGGCTTTGACCTCATGGTGATCCTCCTGCCTCAGGCTCTTGAGTAGTTGGGATTACAGGTGCATGCTACCATACCCAACCTTGAGAATGTGTTTTTAAAAATGCTCCTACTCTGCTTTAATTGCAGAGTACAGTTCTAATGATCACAGAGACGTGGGGAGGGAAGGAGGAAAAGCGAACATAAATACCTCAATTCTCCGTTTTGCTTTGTCATACGCCCGTTCTTCTTTAGTTCGATCATCATCAGAGTCATACTCAGAGTCTGAGCTTATTTCTTTGCTTTGCTTGGTATCAGTTTTCCCTGAATCTTTCTCATCTGACATTTTTTCATCATCCTCATCACCTTCACTGGCTTCACTCTCTCCTTCCTCGTCCTCTTCTTCCTCACTCTCCTCCTCTTCATCTTCTTCTTCATCCTCTTCCTCCTCTTCTTCAGGATTTTCTTTTACTTCTATATGAATTGTGTTGCCTTCTTTAGGAGGCAAATAGATTTTAAATCAAATCAATTAACATTATAGATTTGCATTAAGGTAAAAGAAACCTTAAAATAGAAAATACTACTGAAATGCACTAATTAAGTTAGTAACATTTATTTTCATGCATCATAAATACAAAGTATTCGACTGTATGCTGCAATGAAGACTGTTGTGTAACAGTAAAAACCTCAGGCAGTAATTCATACTGAAGTTAATAAAACAGAAAAGCATCAGGAAGACAGATGCCGAAGGAGAAAAGAAACACAGGGAGCTGAGTCCAGTGTGTAGTTCTGCTTTTCCCTTAGAGATGCTGCTCATTCTGGAGGCAACAGTCGAAAGGCTGAGCTGCCACAACACCCAGGACAGCGCTGGGGACCAAGCCCTACTACGGCTGGAGGAGGAGAGCCGCACACTGGGCCACGCCCTTACGTGGGGTGCAAATGCCGAAGCACTGCACTCTAGGAGGAAGGATGAGTAACAAATGGACAGGACCTCCCTGTTACTGCAGACCACCTTCAGAGCCTCTCAACTGTAAAGTTAGAAGAAGATGGCTCCATATTGCTATTTCACTCAAAATTCCTGGTGGAAGTAAAGGTTAAATATTCCTAATCCAAAATCTCAAAGTCTAAAACTTTTAATTCCATTTCATGAAACTTTGTCTCATGCTCCGAAGTATTAAAAATACTGCATAAAATAACCTTTAGGGTCTGTGTATAAGGTACATTTAAAAGATTAATGGATTTCATCTTTGGACTTGGGTCCCATCCCTAAATAGCTCATGTAATGCAAATCTATCCAAAATCCAAAAATTTCTGACCCCAAGCATTTCAGATAAGAGCACTCTACCTATAGGTGTAAATCTGCTCTAAAGGTAACATAGTCCTTTGTTTCAAGTTATTTCTATACTGTTACAAGTAAAATAACAGTGTAATACATAAAAGTAAAAAGATATGAGGGGAAAACTTACATGAAAAAAATCAGTACGTAAGACAACCAGACAGTTTCTATACACTGAAGTTAGGAAACTAAAATTCTAAAATGACTATGCGTCTAACATTCACAAAATGGAATTAAAAGCCAACAATCCAAAAGACTGTTAGAAAGGGGAAAAAAAGAAACAACAGAGCAGAACGCCAATGAAACTTAACACCGATAGATTCCATTACCTGTATCACATGTTAAATGCAATAGGTTACAAATATTCTGAGTAAAAGATGAATAGCGACCAACTGTGCTTGCTATGGTTGACTGTGGTAACTTCTCCACAGTTCAGGTTGAAACACAGTCCCCACTGTGGCATTATTACAAGGCGGGGTCTTCTGAGAAACGACAAAACGCTTTTACAATGGAAGTCTCAAAAAGGGCCCGCCCCTAGTGCTTGCTCCCTTCCACCAGGTGAGGACAGAGTGCTCATCCCCTGTGGGTACGAGAGGAAAACCATGTCGAGGATGTGGCGCACAGCCCTCACCAGACGTCAGTGTCAGTGCCTTGATCTTGGACTCCCAGTTTCCACAACTGTAAGAAACTGCTGTTTTCTATGCATCACCCAAAATGTGGTACTTTGTTACAGCAGCATAAAAGGACTAAGGTAATGGTACTTATGGATACAGAGAAAGTAATAAAGATAGAACAGTCACATGAATCAGCTGGTATAGCTGTATGAGTATCAAACACAGAAGACTTTCATGGCAACAGGCACTGTTTGAAAAAAGCAGCAATGATAAAAGACTCAATTCATCAGGAAGGTCTACCACTGTGTTCGCCTAACAACAGCATCAAAATACATAAACCAAGAATTAACAGAATTCAGAGAAAAGCTATCTTCAATCACAGTGGGAGACGTCTATAACACAATGGTCTCAGTAACAGAGGAAAACAGCACACCAGGGAAAAAGCTCAGAGCAGCATAGAAGACTTTAAATTAAACATATAAAAGCAAAGCACCAAACTAGTGCAGACTATAAATCCTTTCTAATCATATATGAAACATAACTATTTGCTACCTTGTAATCCAGACAACAGATTTCAAAGGACACAATCACGTGTTCTCTGATCACCCACTTTGCAAATTAAGAAATACACTAAATAAACCATAGGTAAAAGTTAGTATGTCAAAATAAAAAATAGAAAATACTAACATATCAGAACTTGTAGAAGGTGATGAAAGCCAGGTTTAAAGAAAACTCAGATTTAAAACTAAGGGTGGTGTAGGGAAGAGGAGGCTAAAAATAAAGGTGCCGGGGATACAGCTCATCAGCACAGTGCTTGCCTGGCAAGCCTGAGGTTGTGAGTTCAAGTCCCGGTACCAAAAAAAAAGGAAGTTCCTCAGGCATGTCCAGAAGCCATTATTCCCAGCACTTAGGAGGCTGAGGCAGGAGGATTGTTATGAGTTTGAGGACAGCTTGGGCTAAAGTGAGATCAAGGCCAGCCTGAACTGCATAGTGAGACCCTGTCTCAAAAAGACAAAAAAAAAAAAAAAAAAAATTTTAAAAAGGCAAATAATGCTCTCAAGAATATAAAAAATCATAGGAAATTAAACCAAAGAGATTTTCATAAAAAACTAATGACAATAAAACATCTCCTATTCATTGTGAAGAGGAATTATACTATTCATCTTTTCATTGCATTTTAAGTTAACAGGATTTAGTAGGTTAGCTTTAATAACAACCCTATTCCTAACATCATCAGTCTGAAAAATGCATTCTAAACCACTAGGTACAATGCTCAAATGACCTCCTGAAAACCCATTCATTTGGATTTAGGAACCACACAACTGCCAGAGTAGGACTGGTCCCCATCCCCAGGAAGTTCATCTGTCTTTCAGGATGCAGGAACTGACCACTCTGAAATATGTGTGTCTCTAAGGACCACTGGGTTGTCAATGTGTTCTCATGAGTTACTCGCCTTTTTCTCTGTCCTCATCACTGGCCATGGCTTCCCAATCATCCAATCCACCATCCTCACTTTCTTCTTCTTCTTCTGTAAATAAAAGTTCTCATTTAAGATGCAGATATCACTCAGAAATATAAAGTTGCTTTAAGAAAACAGAGGGAAATTATGTTGACATAAAAAAGTGTTTTGATTATGCGTGCACCTTTGTTATTTTGTAACTGTCTTATCTTACTGTTACCAAACGCTTTAGCATCTCCTACTTCTATATATCATACTAAACTTAACCCAGATTTCAAAACTTGAAATTGAAACAGTAGATTCCAGACACTGAAATGTTTCTTTAGATCTTAGAAAGAGTATATGAGTGCATTCAGTTCTTGAAGCCAAATAAAATTTCATATCTATCTTCTTTTTCAATCTTCAACTCACTTTATGCACAGAATTTATTACTTATTCTGCCTTAAATTTTCTTGATATACCCAAATATTACTTCAGTTTCAAAGCTGGAGATATAAAACTGCCACTGTGACCGTAGCGCAAAGCAGCAACAGAATGCTGCGTTTACACCCCAAGTAGGCAGAACACTAAGACTTATCAGAATTTGAATATTAAGGGTTTAGGGCTACGAATGTAGCTCAAAGACACAGCGCCTGCCTGGCAAGGGCAAGGTCCTGAGTTTGATTCTCGATACCAAAAAAAAAAAAAGAAAAGAAAAAGAAAAAAAGATTTTAATACACTTTTAACAATAATGGCTTTTTATTGAAATCCAACCAGGCAAAATCATTAATAATGGAAAAGAGTTATAAAAGTATTTGCTTCCCTATAACAATTACTTACCAACAATTCTGAATAAGTAATTTTAAGGATGAAATGAGACTCAAAAACAGGTACCCAAACACTCCTCCTAATTAACAATTCTTTCTGGTGTTATAAATATGACCTACAATAGCAGACTGTAAGGGTATCAACTGAATTTCTCTAATTTCACCATAAAGACCAAGCTGAGACCTAGCCCAGTGAAATGATCTTATTCACTTGGAATAGGGGAGGCAAAGGATGGAAAGGAACTATCATTGTTCACCTGTGTGTCAATCCTGATATTCTGTAAGGCTGCTTCCCAGTCCTGATCCTGTATTTAAACACTGGAGATTCTCTTGAAAGACACACACATTTAGCTAGCCCTCCCTCTCTTATCTTCTGAATTTTAATGTTTAACTTGGAAAAAAAAAAGCCAGACTTCCTATAACACCTCCTCCACCAAATGAGTACGTTGCATCTTACTAATTTAACAAATGGAAGCTGACTTCTATGTAAGTTTTAAAATGCACATTTTGGCTGGGCATGATAGTGCACACCTGTAATCCCAGGCTAAGAGAGGCTAAGGAAGGAGGATCGCAGCAAGTTTGAGGCCACTCGGGGCTACATAATGAGTTCAAGGTCAGCCTGCGCTACAAAGCAAGACCCTGCCTCAGAAAAAAAAATAATAAAAAAATAAAATGCACACTTTTATGGCTTCTTAAATGTTCTAATTAAAGATGTTTCCAAAGGACTAAGTAAAGAACTTCAGGCCTTCTTTGGATTTCTGACCCATAAACAGAGAAAACCCAAAGCCTTTTTAATTTCTCCTTGAAACATTCACTGTCACTGTCGACAACAACAAAACTGATTCAAGTGTCACTGGGATATTTTCTCAAAGCGGAAATAAATAGCTAAGAACTATTAGGCAATAAGGCCGCTGACATTTATTTGGCCTCGAAGTTAATAACTAAGGTAACTTACGATACACCACAGTATTTCATAGGAATTAATGAACTGCAGAAGGCTACTGGCCTGGGTCAACAGGAGGTGGTGTTTCTTCTTTCTCTGGCACACTCTGTTCCACAACTTCAACAGTGGCACTTAATTCCACTGCTTCAGACACTGAAAAAGGCATAGGAACCAAGTTAACAACGGTTTTGCAGTGTACCGTGTCTGTTAAGGTATTCTGTTCGGTACAGGATAGAAATCTATAGTAAGAACCTATTTTCTTGTAAGTTTAGAAAATGTTTATCATCACATGTTGGAAAGGAAACTTTCTGTTCAAGAAATAGAATGTAACATCAGAGAACACTGGGAAAGAAAAAAATAACAGTTTTGCTTTTCAGAGTTAACAAAGGATAGGACCCAAATTTTTCAAGGTAAATTATTTTCCATTCGCCTCTCATTTGAATCAAATGAGAATGACAATCGTAATAAGAAAACAAGGTACAGCACAGGGAAGAAATTTCAAAATGCAGTTTTGGGGTTAGGGGTGTACCTAAGCTAAGTGGAGGAGCACATGCTTAGCATTTTTGAGGCCCTGGGATCAGTTCCTAGCAATACACACACACACACACACACACACACACACACACACACACACACACACACGGTGGAGAATTCTGATTTGTTGATTTCTTTTAAAAAGATAAGTCTGGGGCTGGGGATTTAGCTCAGCGGCAAAAGCGCCTGCCTGGCAAGTGCGAAGTCGTGAGTTCGGTTCCCGGTACCGGAGAAAAATCAAAAAAAAAAAGATAAGTCTACTTTGAAATTGCAAGGAAAAGCCAAACAAAATAGTTTCTAATCCATAGGCATCTTATATACAAACCTTCTTTATTTTCTAGCTGCTGTGGTGATTTTTTCTTCTTTTTATCTTCATAAATTGGCCTTTTCTTTGGCAAAGAATCTTTTGATGGCACTTCAACACCTATAGGATAATAAAGGGAAAACTTCAGGTTAAACTATCTGCATGTCACCTGAGAAAGTATTTAACAGGTAACATTTTATTTACACATACTATAAAATAGGACATTCATACAAAAACCTATCTTTGAAGACACAACACAATTATATCCCCGTGCCGGCCCATGGAGTCAAACACTCCTCAAATCTTAGTCCCTGGCCAACCAGTGATCTGCTCCCCACCCTTGAAGATTAGCTGTCCCCAAAATGTCGAACAAGTGGATCTTTCAGTCTGGCTCTGTCACCAGAACAGAGTCGAGCGTGGTCAGCCGGTGGTGTCTTATGGTTGAGTACCAAACCAGAGTCGGTACAGTCTGTTTATCCACTCACAAGCTACGGATTTGAGTGGTTTAGTTTCGGGCTATGGGAATAAAAATATGAACATTTTTATGCAAGTTTCTCCATACGCATTTCTCTTACGTAAGTATTTCAGAACAGGAATGAAACCTAAGGTAAATACGGATTTAATTGTACGTGAAGCTGCCAGTTGTTCTCCACAGCAGTCTTCCCACTTGATAAGGACACGTTTGTACTTCTCCAGGAGGCATTCTGCCATCTATGCAGCACTATTTCCCTGAAGTCTTCTTAAACTCCCTTAGTGGCTAACAACATTGAGCATTCTTTTCACGTATTTATGGCTTCTTGGTGAAAATGGGTATTTCAATGTCTTGCCTGCTTTTACATGGAGTTTGTTTTTTTATTATTGAATTTTGAGAGATCTTTATATATTCTGGATGTGTGATTGGAATACTCTTTGAATTCTCTTACTGGCGTCTTCTGAGAAAAGTTTTAACACATTCACAATGGGGCTGTAACTCCTATGTCTTGCTGCTGGGCAGTCTGAACCACTGGTGGTATATATGCATTTAATTTAGTTAAGTTTCTGCAAAAAAGTTCATGAGGAATCCTGGTCTATATTTCCTCTTTTGAAATTTTTACCCCATCCAGTAATAACGCTAATGCTGTCCACATAAAATTGAGTATTTCTGAAAGATGTCTCTAAGTGGTCCCATTTCCTCCTTAAATATTTGCTGGAATTCCCTCGTGAAATTATGGGGGCTTGGCATTTTCCTTCTTGGATATTAACTTAGATAAAAATTCAGTGGATATGGATATAGTTTAAATTAAATAGATACAGATTTTTAAAATAGAGATATGGCTATTCTGGCTACATTTGAGAGAAAGTTTAGGTAGTGTGCATGTTCCAAAATATGACTATTCCATCTAAGATTTGAAGAGCAACATTTTATCATTATTTTAATACCTATAATGATACTTCCCCTCTTCATTTCTTATACTGGCTTTGAGTTCCTTTCTCCTTAGTCATTGTAGCTAGTGTTTTATCCATTTTACAAATTATTTCAAAGAACTAGACCTTAGTTTCACTGATTCTCTATTATCTTTGTTTTCTATTTCACTACTATTTGAATTTTATTATTTCTTTCCTTCTGCTTACTTTGCTCTTTCAGATGAGAATAAAAGCTTGGCTTATAGAGGCCTTTTGTCTTTTCCTAAAATAAGCATGTATTACTATAAACTTCCCTCTATCCACTCTGTCATCTATAGCCCACAAATTTGGAGATGTTTTCATTCTATCCAAGATACTTTCTAATTTCCAATCACACTTTAACTCATGGGTTAATTAGAAGTACACTAATTAATTTGCAAATATTTTTGGACTTTCTTCAGATAGGGCATTTAGCATGACCTTGTCTCCAAAAAAATTGTTTTAAAAAGACTGGAGACACAGCTCACTGCAAAGGCCCTGGGCTCAATCCTCAATCTTAAAAAAAAAAAAAAAATGTGCACCATGGTGAAAGTTTGATACAAACTTTAGGTTGGGTACATGCACAATACACACACAGGTTCATTCCCTTGAAAAACTGACTTTGTAGTGTTAAATAAAATACCTTTCTCTAAGGTATACTGTGGAGGACCAGCTGGGCAACTCTCCTCGAAAGAGGAGCAATTGTCTCTATTTTGGCTGAGCCTGACCCTATTTCCATGTACTGACATGTACAGAGCTGGCTAGGACTTTTCCTTATCCCTTCAACTGGCTTTAAGCAACGCATATCAGTCCAGCTGAGGTGCTGAAGGTAGTCTTCGAAGACGACGGGCATGCGTGTTTCCCCGTAACCCCACCCCCACTGCTCCCATGTGAGCCTAGACCAGGCAGGGTGAAGAGCCAATGCTCCGTGCTGTCAGCTGGGATCAAGCTTTGGGAATAGAGGCTATGACTTCCTGGGGCTTGAAAGATTACACATCAGAGCTGAAGCATTGACCCCAAAACATTAGATACTATGTCCAATGTGCTCTGCAGGTGACTCTCTCTGGATCCTTCTCTCTGCACATGGCAGAGGTGATTTCAGGCATCCTACCTAGCCCAACTCACGGCACTCATCTACTTCCCACGGTTCTCACAGTCACTCATCCTCAAGCCACTTCCTTCATCATAAATGAGTAAAACCTGGGTTCAGCATTGTGTCGAGGCCTTTGTTCCGGGTGGCCATCATTGTGACTGGACTTAGAACCCCCTGGCTCCCCAGAAGACAAATATGCCTTAGTATCTTTATTCTCACCATGGGTTGCACTGGAAGTGGTAGACTGGAATTAACTCACTAGAATTCCAGTAACTTTTCCATGGGATCACAAATATAACTTCCTGGGCTGTGACAAGGACCAGGAAGGGCTCTCTATAGTACATGTCAGCTTAATGTAACAACTCCAACTTTCTAATGATTGTTAGCATTGTGTATGTCTCCATCCTCCTAATTATACCATTCTGTTTAAAAGTGAATTTTTAAGGCCTGCACATGGCTGGCTCTTGTTTTCAAATAACCTGCCCTTAACTGGTGCGTTCAGACTAAAACTAGCCATATGGCTGGGTTTAGGCCTATCATTAACCTCAAAGCGTTCACACAGAACCATACCCCTAGTTCTTCTTACTTTGAGGCAGAGTCTCACTCAGCTACTAAACTGCCGAGATTCTAACATGGGGACCTTCTACCTTGGTCTCCCAGAATTTAGGGAAATTATAGTCATGCACCACCAAGCCTAGCTACTGTTTGATTTCTATGTATTCGATCTGTGCTCTGTTCCTCTTTCTTTAGAATTAACTAATTTTTTAAATTATTTCACTTATTTACTGTTTTTGATTAAGTATAAAGTGGCTGCTATAGGAATCAGAATATTCATAGCTTTCCATACTATACACAGAATTATTATTTTATCAAGCTGATCAGTCACTCAAAACTCCTAAAGTCTTGTACTGGTTTATATGACAGTCCAGTTGTGGAAGCTGTGGCTGTGAGTCTCTGGATCTGTTTCAAGTGTACATGGCTCTCCAGTGAGCCTGGGAATTTTGTCAATTCCTAGACAAAATTGTAAGGCAATCTTTCTCTAGCTCTTGATCTCCACAGTTTCTCCTCCCCACCATGGCTCCCTGGACTTTTTTCTGGTTCCTCCCCCCAAAAAGATGAGGCTCTCTCAGAGTTTTATGTCTGGAGATTGTTGAGAAGCTCCACGCAGGGCCAAAGCAGTAAGAGACAAGGTAAAAACCAATGGGGAGTCCCCTCAAATGTTCAGACACCAAGGACCCCTTTCCCGTGTCCTCTGGCTGAAGTGAAGTAACCAAAAGGGAGCTTCATACCAGTGCTATAAACAATGCTTACACAACAATGCCCTCACTCAAGGGGAACAAAACAATTTAAACCTTTACAAATGAAAGGATAAAATTCTGGAACTCTTTTCCTCATCTCCCCTAAACAGACACAAAAATTACTATCATTATATACTCCACACATTTTGGCCTGTAAGTGACTGCACTAGAACATAAAAGTAAAAAAGTAGTATTAGCACAGAGTTACAAGAAAATTAACCTCTATGTTTAACCTATCTTTTCTTTCCAGTACCACTAAAACTCCTACAGGATTCCTGAAAGACACGAGCAGTTTCTATTTTTAACAAATAATCTTGCAAACAGTTCCTTACTAGTAAAGCAAACTTTGTTGGCATTTATCTCCTGATCACAGTTATGACTGACCAGCTATATTTTGCCTGGCATGCATATATAAAGTGACAAGACATATGCCTACAAGCAAATAAACAGCACCAAGTAATATCCTGCCCATTTCAAAATAATGTGTTAACTGACCTCTAACGAATTTTGGTCTTTAAAAGGTATGGTGAAAAATGACACAAATAAAATGTTTAAATCGCATTTAAGTTTAAAAAATAAGTTTGAAGTTTGTGGTAGGCAGAATAAAGACCCTCCCTGCAAAGATGTACAGGTCCTTGTCCCCACAGCATGTGAATACATGAGCGAATACAGCAGAAAAACATTGCAGGTGTGATGTAAGGTGAAGGACTCTGAGGTGCGGAAATTACTTCAATTATCCAGGCACCAGTAGGTCCAACCTAACCACATAGTTCTATAAGAATAAAGAGCTGTTCCTTGAGTAGAATCTAGTGTCAGAGGAAAATAAGACTATGAAGGAACGGCCACAGTAACGCAGTGCTGCTGCATTTGCAGATGGAGGAGTGAAGTTATGAGCTATGAATGAGGGTAGCCTTTCAAAGCTGGCATAGACAAGGGGATGTGCTCTTACCCCAGAGCCACTGGGGGGAAAGAAAACAGTCCTGCCAATATCTTATGCAGCCCACTGAGACCTGGCCACAGAACTGTAAGGTAATAAATGTAATTTTAAACTACAGTACTAAGTTTGTGATCATTTATCACAGTACCACTAGAAAACTAATACAAAGTAAAGAAGTTTTCACTATTATTATAAAACAGTAGTAACTTTTGTTCCCTTTGCCAGCTTAATAAGCAGTTAAAAGCATATGTAACAATAAAGTAACTCATCCAGATGAACTTTTAAAATCAAGTCAGTAGCGTGTTTCTGTTTGTGCTCAGTAGTGTGTTCATGGTTCTTCTTACCCTGTTTTAAATATGTGCTTTAATATTTTTTGCTAGAATAAACAGTCAAATTAAGATATGACAGCAAACCAGGGTCATGTCATTTGCAATATTACTAAAAATACATCTTTATCGGTCAACAGTTAATGGTACACTGCAGCAAAAGTACACAGCTACAGCTGCAATGGTTCGACAGTGCAGCCCTCCTCCTCTGTTCCTGTAAAAAACTGTTAGAGTCAGGTGACCCCTTATGCCAACTGGCAGCCTTTCACTGCAGGTAGTCAGAAGCTTTATAGTGAAAACAACAGTAGGAACTGCATAGCGTGGACCCCACCCCAGTAATGAAGGCTGAATGTAGGGCCTCGCACATGGTAGGCAAGTGTTCTACCACTGAGCTACATTGTGCAGGTACCACTGGTGGTTCAAAGCAACCTGGCAGCAAGACACACAAGTTACACCCCATTGTGAACATGTTAAACAAATCAAAGTGAGGATCAAGCCAGAGGAGAGTGCAGACAGAGATCATTAGGTTGACCAGAATTCTCCCTGCTAGGAGCCTACACCTACTAAGTCAAAAGCAAGGGTCTGCAAGAAAACTAGAGGATGGGTACCCTAAACTTTGTTCCCTACAGCACCCCACAATTAATCAACTGACTACTCTTCCAGTCAGGGGTTCCCAAATAAACTATTATATTTCTAGTCAGCACCAAGACTTACATCTGTTCCGATATCCTTTGCACTTTGCAAATTGAGAAACTACAATGAAGTTCTTACAGAAGCTCTTTTCCTGCAGTTTATTCCAAATTATTTCCGAAGTATCCTCTTAACAGGATATATTAAGACTGACTGAAAAGCTTATCTGTTGCATATTTCAGCATAATCACATGAAAAACTCTGCAACTAACAGCTAAGAATATATTCTGGGCTCACTGAGTAAGTTTTGCATCAATCTGGGTAATGAACACAGCAAATGATCTTTACCTAACAAGATTTGGGTAAAAGAGCACTACAGAATCTTTTCATGAGATGAGTCACATGAATGAACTGGGAAGGGCCTTTAAAGTCTGGTTAAGGAATTTTGACTTTTTTTTTTTTTTTTGAAACAAGAGTCTTGCTATGTAGTTCAGGCTGTCCTTGAACTTGGAGGAATCCTCCGGCCTTAGCCTCCTGAATGGTTGGTTTACAAGAGTGTACAACCATGCCCCACTGGACTTTTATTACTGGACAATGGGCAATTGATAAGATGCCAAACATTTAGCAACAATACAAATAAAAGAGAAAAAGAAATCAGAGTCAGAGATGCCACTAGAGAAACCATCTCTTTCAACTGTGCTCTAAAGACTGATGCTAAGATCATTTTAAACTGTAATTTTCATCTAATTACCATAACTACTAGTCTACTCCTTAGGAGCATTTCAGAGACAGGCCAACCATTCCCTGCTTGTCTCATCCCAATGTCTTCATGAGAATTTTTAGCCTTTCACATACTCACCAATCCTATTTGGTATTTGGGTCTAGCTCTATTCAAATTTATTCTCTAATTTCATTTTTTTAAAAGCTAGTTTCCTAATAAAAATTTCTGAAATCTAAGTACTATGTTTCTCTACACCTCTTGCTCCTAATCAAGTATGTAATGTAAAATAAAGACTTAGTCAGACCAATTTAAATGTCAACTCTGGGAGGCTATAAGCTCTGAGTCACTATTTCCTCATCTACACTTCAGGCATGAAATCTCTTTTGAGTTTTTTTTTTTTTTTTAATGAAGGAAAAGCATACAATGTCAAAGGTTTATTATAGTATCAGTTATAAACCAAGTACACAATAAAAAGTAGCTATTATTGTAATTATAAGCCCCAAAATAACTAAGATAAAAACCTGTGAGACATAAGAGGGATAGGAAATTAAGCGATGAATCACTATATTCTTTTTAATGAAGGGAAGATATTATTTTAAATTGTCCTACCTATCAAAAATATAATTAATTACATGCCCAGATTGTGATCACTAAACACCATTAGCCACTAAAGGGAATCCAGGCTCCCCATGGAAACAGCGGATACCAGACCATACCTAAGGTAGAAAATGTACGAGACAAAGCTGGAAATCATGTTGGGTCAGAAAGCAAAGAAGAGGTCAAAGACACTGTGGCTATCTATAAAAGTCACAGGAACCAACCCAATTGCTCTCCCACTAGCCAAAGATGGCACAATTTCAGTATCAAAAATGGACAGATCCCTCGCAAATGGGGAGGGGTCCAGGAGGCCAAGCGCAAGGGGAGAGAGGGAAGGGAAAGGGAAGTAAAAAGAACTAAGAAACCCCATGCACAGAAATCAAATAAACTCAATGAATGCAAACACTGTATGTCACAAACACGAGCTAAGAATAATAAGAATTAAAATGGGGAGAGGGGATTTAAAGGCAGAAGAAGAGAAGTGAGAAGGAAGGGGAAGGGGATTTTAAAAATGAGCTTTATTATGTACACATACTATTCCCCAAGATGTATGTAAGCTTTAGGTACTGCCAACATGTACTAATAAACAGCACATAAAAAAGTGCAATGCGTTCAAGAGACAAGAACACATCAATTACATAAAACTCCATTAAATTAAAATAATACCCATACAACAAAAAAATTAAAACTTATAATTAAGCCTTGGAAGTTGCAGGGGTATCAACTTACTAGTTTAAAAACTTTTAAGGAAGAACTGAAGCATATACTTTGGCATTCCTATGTGAACTGTGTTTCAACAAATGTCTCTCTTTAGAGAGCCTAGCTAATTAAACACAGAAGAACTGAAAAAATTAGATTACCATTCTGAAATTCCTAGGGAACAGTGGATATAAGATCACCACCAATGAAACAATAAAACTGTGGGCTTAAAAGTCAATGTAGGGAGGAGGCTGGGGATTTAGCTCAGCGTCACAGCGCCTGCCTGGCAAGCACAAGGTCGTGAGTTCAATTCCTAGTACCTGAAAAAAACCAAAAAAAAAAAAAAAAAACAACGAAACATCAATAGGGAGCTGGGCACAGTGGTGCATACCAACAATCCCAGCACCCTGTGAGGGTCAGGCAGAAGAATCACAAGTTCAAGCCCAGCCTCGACAAGTAAGACTTCACAAGACACTGTCTCAAAATAACAAATAAAAAGGAAGGGAGACACAGCTCAGTGTAAAAGCCACTGGTTTGATCCTCTGCACCACAAAAAAAAAACCAAAAACCAAAAAACAAAAAAAAGGCACGTCGGGGCCAGGGATATAGCTCAGTGGTATAGTACCTGTCCAGCAAGCACAAGGTCCTGAGTTCAATTCCCCGCACCCCCCGCCCCAAAAAAACTCAAACAAAAAAGGCATGTCACCAGGGAACTTTTATAATAAATAAGGCTGCCAATCCACTGACCAATCTTAACATCACTACAAGTCAGAGAACCAAATTATATGTCTCTGGCATGAGTACTCCTGCGAAGCAGGGACTGTTGGATCTACACAGGACAGAAAATATATTGACCAACACTAGGAAAATGTAGTTAAACAAGTCCAAAATATAAGAAATTCTAAATTATCCAGTATTTTCAACAAATAAATGGCATGCTGAAATGGAGGGTGGGTGAGAGACAAACATATCAACCAAATGCAATTTGTGGACTTCCCCTGGATCCAGATTTGAATTAACCATCTCAAGTGCCATTTGGAAGACAAAGGCCAAATATTAAACACGAAGAGAAAATCAGGTATCAAAAATTTTGTTCGACGTAAAAATATGTATTCTACTAATGATAAAAAAGCAGAAAGTCCTTATCTGTTAGATATAGACTATACAAGTATCTGTGGGTTTTTAAAAATATGCTGTCTGGAATTCACTTTTAAGTACTCCAGAAACAAGTGTTATAACAAACGCCTGTACCCCAGAATGCAGAAGGCTAAGGCAGGAAGATCATTAATTAGTTTAAGGACAGTTTGGTCTATGCAATGAGTCCGAGGCAAGCCTCGTGAGACCCTGTCTCAAAAATAACAACAGCAAAAAGTGGCAGAGGAATACAAAACAAAATATGGAAAACGCTGATAACTGTTGACACTAGTTGAAACTTATAGAGAGCCCTTCCCGGTCCTCGTTGCAGCCCAGAAAGTTTGTATTTGCAATCCCATAAAAAGTTATTGGAATTCTAGTGAGTTAATTCCAATCTACCACTTCCAGTGCAACCCACGGCAAGAATAAAGCCACTAAGGCATATTTGTCTTCTGGGGAGCCAAGAGGTGCTAAGTCCAGCCACAATGATGGCCACCCGGAACAAAGGCCTCGACACAATGCTGAACCCAGGTTTTATTCATTCATGACGAAGGGAGTGGCTTGAGGATGAGTGACTGTGAGAACCGTGGGAAGTAGATGAGTGCCGTGAGCTGGGCTAGGTAGAAGGCCTGAAATCACCTCTGCCATGTGCAGAGAGAAGGATCCAGAGAGAGTCACCTGCAGAGCGCATTGGACATAGTATCTAATGTTTTGGGGTCAATGCTTCAGCTCTGATGTGTAATCTTTCAAGCCCCAGGAAGTCATAGCCTCTATTCCCAAAGCTTGATCCCAGTTGACAGCATGGAGCATTGGCTCACACATGCCGCCTCCTCCTGACTCACTTGAGGGAGCAAAGAGGGTTCTGGGGAAACACACCTGCCACCTCCAAAGATTACCATCAGCACCTGGCTAGACCGATATGCATTGCTTAAAGCCAGTTGAAGGGATAAGGAAAAGTCCTAGCCAGCTCTGTACATGTCAGCACATGGAAATAGGGTCAGGCTCAGCCAAAACAGAAGCAATTGCTCCTCTTTCAAGGAGAGTCGCCTAAGTGGTCCTCCACAGATACTGATTTTATTACCTCATTTTTTGCTTGGGGGGTTATTTAGAGAAATACATTACTGTATTTACACACATTTGGGATAGGGGGCTTTCTGTGTTCCCCAGGCCAGTCTCCAATGCCTCAGCTTCAGCAATCTTTCCAAGTTCTGGGACACAGGTATGCACCAACTGCACTCAGGTACAAATAACACTTCTGTCCAAGAACAGAAGTTGTCTTTGTCAATAATGAAATTAGAGTCACATCTCTTATCCCTTACATTTTTACGGGACTTTTTCACAGCACATTCACAGGAAGCCTCCTGCCTTCGGACTCAATTCCACTCTCCCTCTGAGCACCACCTATTCCAATTACGAGTACTGCTTACCCTGAGCTTGTAGAAGTTTAAGGGTAGCTTCAGCTCTGGCTCTAGCTTCTTTCTGGGATTTAGTTAAAAGTTTCCCTTCTTTTTTCAAGCGTTCTTTTCTTTCTTTTTCTTTTTGCTTTTTCCTTTCTCTTTTTTCTTGTTCCAATCGTTCCTATGAAAGTATATGTATTAGCTTAAGGAAATATAAAATTTAAATGTAAATAACTCAAACTTTAAAGGCCTCTGAGGTACTCAAAGTATTGTATTAAGAATTTCAAATAAAATACTTTTAATATTGTACACTATTATGTACAATGTCAGTTGGCGATGATAACACAAACTTCTATCTCTACATGAGAAAATAAACTACGACTTCCTGTACATCTTCATTTAATTATCTATACCAGCACAATAGCATAACTAAATTATTATATGACCATGAATTTTTAGCATTAGAAGATTACAAATATTTAACAGAATGGAGATATGAGCTAAGCAAAGTATCAACATTGTCAATTTCATGAAAAACAAACCTCTTCTTTTCGCTTGGCTTCTAACTCTTCAAGTCGTTTTATGCGTTCTTCCTCTTCTCTCTTCTGTCTTTCTTCTTCTTCTTTAAGCTTAGCCAGAGCTTCTTGCATAGCTTTAACAGTAGCTTTGCTAGGTCCTTTTTTCTTTTCTTTCTCTTTATCTTCCTTTTCTGTTTTCTTTTTTTTCTTATCTTTCTTCTTTTTATCTCCTTCATTGTCATCTAGCAAGTAAAATAAAGGCAAAATAATGAAAGTTCATTCTTATGGCAGAACAAAAGGACCAAAATAGGGCACAGCTAATGCTATCAGTGGGATAGATCTGTGTGCACTGAAGCATCCTGAGCACTTAGAAGACCACAGAATCGCATACATATGTCTGCAGAGGATGTACAATGCTGGTGTTGAGGTGAGTTGCCCTGGTGAACCCAAGTAGTTGGAAGAGGGTAATACTTTATATCAGTATCTCTTAATCCACAGTACCAGGGCAGTGTGGCTTGCAAACATTTGTTTGAAATTCTAAAGAACAGAATGAGCTCAAAAAAAGAAAATAGAATGAACTAATTTTCATTTAAATTCTATAGCTAGTTTCACTTGGGGGTGATAAGGGTAATGTCTACTGTGAGGGGCTATTAGAAGAACCAAATATATAAATATAGTGGAGTACAGCAAGTTTGAGACCAGTCTGGGTAACATAGTGAGACCTTGCCTCAAAATAAAATTAAAAAGGGCTGGGGATGTAACTCCATGGTACAGTGTGTGCTTAGCATGTGTGAGGTTCTGTGATCAATTTCCACTACCACAAAGAAAAACAGAGATAGATAGATAGATAGATAGACAGACAGATAGATGAAAGACAGGCAGACAATGAAAAGAAAGAAAGAAAATGAATGAGCCTTGAAGAACTCTAAAGACTCAAAAGGTCTCAAACTCCTTCCATGGTGTTTCTTTGCAGAGATACCCAAATAAAAATTTCAAAGGTTAAACAACTATATCGTCATTTCCAGTACACGTTTTCTAGTCTAAACAAAAACTATTCTAAGTTTTAAGAACACAGGCTTTCCATGCAAATTGTTGCATCTCTACCTTTTTAATTCTAAGGAAGAGGACATTAATGAGAATGTGTATTTTTTCTTAGCTGGTTCTAGTAAAAGAAAATGGCTCATTATCACTTAGAAGATGTTAACTGATTCTGGTATATAAATCTTACTTTCCTATTTCATAGATTGACCTGCGTTTTAAAAGAAGGAATTTAAAAGTATTATCTAAAAGAAAAATAAACTTTTCCTTGGCAACTTGTTTCATTTATTTTTCTGAGGCAGGGTCTCGCCATGTCACCCAGGCTGGCCTCAAGGTCACGATCCTCCTGCCTCCCAAGCAGCTGGAATTACAGGCCTGCACCCCCGCACCCAGCCTAAACAGTCTGTTAATGGCAAAAAATAATTCTCGCGATGAAACTCTGTAAAACATGCAGTGTTCACAGAAACCACTTGGAGGATAACTTTATATGTGTACGTAAATGGTCAGAGTGGAAATCACTTTTTTGGTGAGGAGAGGATGGCACTAGGGATCGAGTCCAGGACCTTCACCTAGCCCTTTTGAGACAGGTCTTGCTAAACTGCCCGGGCTGGGCTTCAACTTGTCATCTTCCTGCCTTACTCAGCCTCCCAATGTAGTAGGATTACAGGTATGTATACACCACCACGCCTGGTTGATTTGTTTTTTTTTTTTTTTTAATTAAGAAATTAGGTCTGGCTGTGTTGTCCAGGCTGGCCTTAAATTCCTAGGCTGAAAGCAATCCTGTTTCAGCTTCCCAAATACATAAATTGGCACTGCATTGGCTCTTTAGAGGTAATTTTTTAAAGGCTCCTATAATTAAATTCTTTTATAAGCAAGGACAAATAACAAAATGACTCTAGGGTATAGGGGTCACAACCTAAGACTCCCTAAAAATCAAGAAGATCCTTGGCACAGCAGAGGTTCTTGGAGTGCATGAGCATCTGGTATCAGGAAAATGGCAGTGGCTACAATCAAGGATGAACAGAAGCAGATTAACCTTAACCTCAGAAACCCTGTCTGGCTGACAGATTTCAAAAAAAAAAATTAAATTAAAAAAAAAATCAAGAACCTTTGCACTTTTTGCTGTGACCACATCACCAACCTTCTGCAGCAGGGGGTGTCTCTCCTTTCTCTACCGAGGCAGGGGCAGCACCGGCATCAGCGGTCACTTTGGATCTGACAGCTTCCTCTTCAGGTTTCTTTTGAGGTTCTTTTTGCTTACCCTGATCCTTTTTACTTGTTTCTAACTCTTCTTTTTCTTTCAGCTTCCGCAGTTTTGCTTTTTCTTCATCTCGCTTCTTTCTCTCACGCTCTTTCTTCTCTGCCTTCTTTTGGGCCACTGTCTTAATTTTAAAGGAAGAGTCATCATCTTCATTTGCACCATCAACATTAGGACCTGGCTTATTTTTTTGATTTTTTTTCTGTCCTTTTCTAGAAAATTCATCAGCCTCATCACCACTTTCACCTGAAGAGTTCACTCTGGAAGGCTCTTTGATTCTTTTACTGTGCTCATCCTCCTCCTCTGAGCCATCCCACTTTTTATTAGACTTCTGAGCTCTGCCTTTAGCTTGTTTAGACAGTTTATCATCATCATCACTCCCAGAGTGTACTTCCACTTTGGGTTTTACAGTCTTTTTTGACTTTGAATCTTCTGATTCTTCACTATCGTTATCATCAAAACTTTGTTTTTTGCTCTTCTGTCCTTTCTTTTTTTTATCTTGTTTTGAGGTGGAGTCTTCTTCATTGTTTTCTGTTGGCTAAAAAATTTCCACTGTTAGAAATATGAACAGAATTACTTTCAATTCATCAAAGTAACTAAGACCCGTCAGAGTAATGGAATTTGCTAAGTACACATTTAAAATAAATAGATAGTAAATAAAGTTTAAAGCCTCTCAAAATAATTTCAAAATAAGATCTTTTCACAAGAACACAAAATTCAACCAAGGCCCAGAAGCTGGTTCAGGACTCTCACTTCTCACATTCACTACACATTTCAAATTCCAGGTGCTCTGAAACATGTACTAACTTCAAATGGCACACAAAACGTAAGCAGGGAATTGAAAGGAGAAGAACAGCTATCACTGTCCCCTTACTCTGCGGCTCATCTCAAACTCAAACAAATGATGAAAACACACAGAAAATTCAAGGTGGCAACATGAGACGCTACCATACCACCAAATGTACCAGGTTTTATGAACAGGCAACATACTGTAAATATCTTTAGAGTCCTACATAAAACATCTTGTATCTGTCAAAGGTGTTAAAATGCACTATTTCTTTCCTTAAAATGTCTGTTCTTTTAGGCATCAGATTTTAATGAAACTTTTAACTAACATATATACAAGTGTTTCTAAATGTAACTCCAAGAACCAGCACTGGGAAACATGAACCCTGAGAGAATAACAATCTTTCACCTTCACTGCAACAGTTTCTTTGTCTGCTTTGATGCCTTGAGCTTCCAAAGACAATTCTTCCAGTTCTTTCAGAATATCATCTTCACTAGAAAAGAAAAAGCAAATTTTGAAGCATTGGAATAGTTTATTAAGTGAATCCAGTACTTAAATTAATAACAATCCAACACATTTAAAATATACTCACTCAAAGTCCTGCTTCTTTTTCTCTTTTTTCTTCTTCCCCTTTGTCTTTTGAGGTTCCTGTTCTTTGGCAGCACCAGCTCCTTCTATTTCTGCAGCCAAGGCATCAACATCAATATCATCCTTGGCACTTAAATGAAAATAAAGAAGATCTACGTGTTACTCAGGCGTGCATAATTTAGCACATTCACACAGAAATTCTTATCTTTCTAACCTTTTGCACCTACTGCCAGTACACTATCATTCGGCAGGGTCCTTCACAGCAATGTGAGTCTGTACTTAGCATCCTCTCTGCATCTGCTTCCATAGTTTCTGGGTCATACTCAAATCACACAGCTATAATGAAGAAGTCAAGCAAAAAATCTACCTCCTTGAGATGAGAAAATTAACTTCTTGGGAAACCAAAGTCTTTTTATGTACTGAATGGAGTTATCTATAAAGCAAAAAGAACTTAAAAGATAAAACAAGTCTTATTCCTTAACTATCAATAACATCTAATTGGACCTTTGTGCATTTTTACTTGTACTAGCAGAAATTATGAGGTGAGAAGGAACTTTAGAGACTATCAATCTATTGCTTCATTTTATCAATGGGAAAACTAAAACGCACGAAGATCGCCTTCAGAAAGACACAGCTACACACCTACACCTATACAAAATATATGCGGCTCATTAAATAAAATACATAAACCCACCAAATAGGTGGAAGGAAACCTGCTCACAACCTTCCTCATTTTCATTAGGGTTCTACCATGTAATGTTCTCACCCACCCATACTGGTTAGGGTAACCAAACTAAGTTTCAGTTAAAATCTATAGAAAATCAAGATGGTCACTCAGTCTGAAATGAACAAACAGAAAAGGGAGATAAATCCAATTGAATGACACAGCAAGAAAACAAAGAACTCACACAACAGATGGGTACCTCATAAAAAGTTGTGCTATTTTGACAAAGATAATTTGTAAGAAAAATACTGATGACTGATTTTCTAACTATATAATGTAAAGATTATATAAATGACATGGAGCGTATAAGATTTATCCTCAAAGAGCTTAGTAAAGAAGACACACACA
>NW_004955470.1:5622771-5634684 GCF_000276665.1 Chinchilla lanigera | reverse complement strand
AAACAAACAAACAAAAACCCCAAGGAGGTAAGACAGCAAACCAGAAAAACAGGAACTGTAACACATTAAGTACCACGAAGTTTAATGTTTTTGTAAATAGTTGGCTAGAACTGAAATATGCTCCCTATCATCCTGTATTTTAACAGTGGATGTGCCACTGAACTGCTGCAATGGTAGCCACATGCTACTGCACCAAATCCATAATGGGAAAATCAGAGCTTCCCAGCAGAGTCTGAGAAGCCCTGGAAGCCAAGTACCAAGGGAAAGAGGCACAGTAAGCATAGAAAGGCAACAGGGTACATTACAGACAGACAAAAGGTCCCCCCAAGGGGATCACAGCCTTTGGAGAAGGTTCCACTCGTAATGAATTTCCTGGCTCCACTCAAGAAATAGAGAAGCTAGAAACAAAAACCAGGAGGTGGGCAGTGTATTTTTAGCAGTATTTCCAGGCTATTGTGGGCCATTTTTGAACAGAAATTCTTTTTTGTTGTTTGTTTGTTTGTTTTTAATGCAGACAAAGTAACTGAAGCATACATGCATTTACCCAGGATTACACAAAACAGTTGTGGGATTTGTCACAAAGTCTGACTCCAGTCAGTGGTGTTAAGTGGCAGGGTTGAATCTTGACTAGTCAGGAAGATGGGAGACCAGCTAGAAAGCTTCTTGCAGTGACAGTCAACCTTTTAGAGCTTTGGAATATACAAATAGCCCTATTTCAAAGAGTAACTGAAATTAAAAAAAAAAAAAGTAACTGAAATGTCACATTTGACAAGTGGTTCACTAGTTACCCACTGATGATACATTTGCTAAAAGAACACCAATTGACCAGCACAGAAACTATACACAAGAACAACAATAAAAAACCTCTATTGCAAGTTCATAATAGAGTAATGTATAGTACAACCTTTGAATTTCAGAAAGACATAACCTCAGCCTTCTATATCGTGAAGAAATACAAAGAAGTATTGACACTGTCAACATTACACTATGATTGTAAGATTGATAGTGAGGCCAGGCATGGTGATAAGCATCTGTAATCCCAGCCTGTGATCCCAGCACTTGGGAGGATTCTAAGGCAGGAGGATCCTGTGAGTTCAAGATCAGCCTGTGCTACACAGCTGAGTCAAAGCTAGCCTGGACTACATACTCAGACCCAGTCTTAAAAAAACAAAAACAAAAAAGATAGCAAAGCTTCAACACAAATGAAGCCAGAAATAGTCACATTTTACAAGAAAAACAAAAGGTAGAATAGATGTTGTAGACAAGTTACACAGTAACTATGTCACTCAAAACACAAAGCACTGGCCAATGGTTGTGTTTTACTTCATCCTAAACATAGTTTCATAGTTTACGAGGACAATAAGAAATACAAAATGTCACAAAGAAATTTTCTTAGAGGATTGGAACTGGAACTGATAAATGATCAATTACAACAGAGGAAGAACAATATTTATCTGCCCAAAGAACTCCGCAGAAGAATTTTGGAGCAGACCTGTGAACAGACATGTGAATTATCACAAGAACCTCCTAAGGAAACAGGAAAACAGGCAAGATGTCAAGTAGGTCCTACCAAAGAAGACAGGAAAACAAAACACATGTGCTATCAGTGTAAGTGATACTTCTATACAGAACATGCTGTTTTCATGTGTGAAAACTGCCTTAAGTGTGATAATTGAGATAAAGGTTATTTTTGTGGTAGTTTTAATTAAATCTTCACTGTAGTTCATACTGGAATGTATTTCTCTTATTTTATAGATTTAGTAAGCTAACAGCTCCAAATGTTGATGTTTATGCTAAACTTATCACATATCTGATATTTTAATAACATTTTATTTTGCTACTAAAGTGCACATACTATGATATAACAGGAAGCTCCTGACCAAAGAGGAAGACAAGAGAGGTGACAAATACAGCCTGCCAAACAGGAAAGGAAAGCCAAGTACACGTGCTGTCAGTATAAGCAAGACTTACGTATGGAACACACTGTTGGCATGTATGAAGACTATCTTGGGTGTGATAACTGAAGCAAAGGTTATGTCTGAGGTAGAGTTTTATTTGTATTCTCATTACAGTTCACATAGGAATTTAATTCCATTATTTTGTAGATTTAGTAGGCAAACCATTGATGTAGAAAATATTGATGTTTATTCTAAACACTCATTACATATTTGATATTTTATTTTATTGATATTTCATTTTCCTGGCAAGTGCACACTGTATAATATTGTAATATTCATAAAAGTAAAATTAATAATTCATCAATAGAAATACATCTAAAAAAAATAAACATGGGGATTATACATTCCCCATAATGCATCTTTCAAAAAATTTACCATGATACCCTACAGTTTTAAGATGATTCCACCTCTGCCACCACCTGACTGCAACCACAGGAAAGCACAAGCAAAAACTGCTAAATTGGAGATCAGGAACCCAGACACTGTAAAACAACTTGTTGAAGAAGAAAAAAGAACCAAATCATTGGGAAGTGGGAAGGAACTGTCAGAAAAAATTACAAGCTACTACGAAGTTAGAAAGACAGTCTGCAATGCAGAGACAAGAAAAACAAGTTAGACTCTCTTCCCAGCTCTCATAGGTAATAACAATATGATGTGTGCTCAAAGTAAGGAGAGTATTTTGAGGATGATTAAAGACAATACAGTATGTCTCTCTTACTGTAATAATTTTTTAAAAATTTAGCTGGGTGTCGTGGCACACACCTATAACCCCACAACTCAGGACTAAGGTAGCAGGACTGCCAGCAACTCAAGGCCACGCTGGGCTACATAATGAATTCAAAGCCAGTCTAAACTGTGAGACCCTGTCTCAAAAAAATCAATCAAGCAAGCAACAGAAACTTACAGCATTTCTCAATCACACTTTATCTCTAAAACAACCTCTTCAAAAAATTTACAATTGAACATTTTAAGTGTTAAGTGAATTTCCTCTCAAATTCATGAAACAGATAATACTTTATACCAATCATAATAGGAGAAATTAATATATAACACTCTTTTCATCATTCAGAAGAACATTAGTTTAGAAGTGTGCAAGAAGGATCGTCTTTAAACGATAATACACAATGCAACTGTCACTTATGAGCCTAGTAGTTTCCTTCCATTTTAATTATTATTATTACTATTATTTTGTCTTTTTGAGACAGGTCTCACTGTGCAGTTCAGGCTGGCCTTGAGGTCACTTTGTAGCCCAGGCTGGTCTCGAACTCGCAACAATCCTCCTGCCTCAGCCTCCCGAGTGCTGGGATTACAGATGTGCACCACCACACCTGGCTCCTTCCATTTTAATTATTAATAGGCTAGAATAACTAAGTTTTCAGAACTCAAAATAAGTTTAGACTGTGAAAGGCAGATTTACATAGGAAAAAGAACAATAATTTTCCAGACACCTATAATGAAGGTGTGACTTTTAAAAATTGAAAACCACACCAAATTCAATGCAGTGCAAACTGCAATGTGACTTGGACACATCAACTGCAAAAGGCTATGGCAAAACTGAGTCCAGGAAAGGAATGACACCCGAGGAAGTCAGGAGGCAGTGAACAGCTTTACTTTACATGCGTGGTCCTGGCTGGAATAACTTCCAACAAAAGCCAGGCCACGAGTGCCTATGAGCCAGCATTTTTATGAGACAGAAGCAAGACAGCATTTTTATGAGGCAAAGGCAGGACAGAACAGCCTGGCATTTCTTCTGATTAGCTAGCAGGGTGAGATCATCAGTTACAAGGCTAGATTAATGTTCATGCAGCTTGGTACAATCAGGCACCCTGCATGTTTGGCTATGCTCTTATGGTTACAGGGATCAAGAAAGTAATTACAAAGCCCTGAAGCAGTTACAGAGCTAAGCAGTTTCAAAACAACACAAGTTTTTAAAAAGGACTAATTTTTCTGGTACAGTTTTTCCCTTTCAGCTATTTTGGAGCTAAAAGTGCAAATGTGAAATATGGACTGGATATCAGATTTTGGAGAATTTATGTTAATTGTATTAGGTGGGATGAGGACACTATGGGTATATAAGAAAGCACTTCTATAAAATAAGATAGCAAATATGAGTTCAAAAGGCCAATAATGATTAAATCCAGATAATGTGTACAAATGGGGGTTCACTGTGTGTTTGAAATAGTGTATAATAAAATATTAAAGTTCAATTTAAAAAATTATGAGTTACACAAACAAAAAACTTTTGATGGGACAAATAAAATTTCATAATAAAACAGAATAACAATAGTTAATATACTGTATATTGTTATCTTCAAAGTAGTGATTCAGAGTACACGATATAGGCATAAAAAATTCCCCAAAGAATATTAGCACAAACCTTTCTTTTCAATGAACTAAAATAATTAGTTACTTTATAGCTATCTTATATATATTTTTCCTTTTCTCTTCCTTCCTTTCCCTCTTCCCCCATCCTAGTTCCTCTGTCCTTTTGAACAATTTCTTCCCATTTCACAATATCTATTGTACATTTTGGTCCCTATGTACTCTTTCAGTTTCTCACACCAGGGAAACAGACAGTACAATGTTTACACATGTGAGTCTGATTTATTTCACTTATGAGTATGGTCTCCAGTTGCAACTGTTTACCTATAAATGTCTCAAGTTTATTCTTCTTTATGGCTGAGTAATATACCACTGTATAAAAAGACCACATCTTTTTTATCCATTCCTCAGTTGATAGGCATTTGGGTTATTTCCAAGATTTACCTATTACAAATTGTGCTGCTATAAACAGGGGTGCACGTATATCACGGTGGTATGATGTTTTTAATTCCAGAAGGGGAATAGCTGGGTCAAATGGGACCTCCAATCCTAGTTTTTTGAGGAAATCTCCAATTTCCAGTGGTTGTACCAGTCTACACTTCCACCAACAGTGGAAAACAGTTCCTTTTTCCCCACAGCCCTCCACCATTTGTTACTGGATGATTTCTTGATGATAGCCATTCTTTCTGGAGATGGAACTTTGGTTTGAATCAGTTACATACTACTTTTGACTCCTAATTTCCAGACCCTGAGATGGAAATAATTTCTCAGTATCTCATTTCTTCAAGATTTTTGTTGGCTATTAACAAGTCTATAAGAGCAAATCAAATTAAAAAAGAAAAAAAGAGGAAAAGAAAACAAATAAAAAAAGAGCAAATCACTTTACATAATTATTATGACATGACAGCAAATTAAATTCCCAAGAGAACAACTGAAAATTCCACCAAATAGATAACCTACTTTTGCAGGTTCAGTCTTGACAAGTAATGATTTTGAAGTAGGTAATATCCAACCTTAACATAAAAGGTCACTGACCTGGAGTGGGAGATTATAAAATATGAGTAACACGAACATGAATAACTCACTGCACTGCGATGTTATAAAGGCTATCAACCACCAGGAGTTTTTCAGCTCCATTTTAACCTTAAGGACTCCATGGTATATGTAGTACATGGCTGATCAAAACGTAGTGATGCAGTACATAACTGTCTATAATCCCTCCCAAGCAAAGCTAGAGACTTTAAATTCTCCAGTTAAACACTGTCAAAGTGTTTTTTTAAATCCAACTTTAAACTGTTCAGCAAAAGACACACCTAACTCAATTCATTACATAAAGATTAAAGGAAAAAAAAAAAAAAGACTGGACTTCTCAACACCATTCAACCAAATCCTACCAATCATAACCAAAGTAGGATCTATCCCAGGACTTCAACTTTAGTTCAACAGAGAAAAATCAATCAAGGAAGGTAATCTACCAGCATGTGTAGGATAAAAGACAAACCCACACTGATTATCTCAGTAAGTAGAAGAAATATTTGACTAAATCCAACGCCCTGAAGGCAAAAACACAACAAAGGCAAAGTCCTCAACCTGATAAAGGGCATCTATAGAAAATACAACCAACAGCATATTTACTGGTGAAAAAGCTGAAAGTTTTCCCCCCTCAAGATTACCAACAAAGGGCGGGGGATATAGCTCAGTGGCACAGTGCCTGCCTGGCAAGCACGAGGTCATGAGCCCAATTCCCAGTACTCAAAAAAAAAAAAAAAAAAGATTACCAACAAAAGCTGGGCATAGTAGCACATGCCTATAATCCTAGCACTCATGAGGCTGAGGCAGGAGGGTTTGAGTTGAGTCCAGCCTGGTCTACAAAGTGAGTTCAAGGTCAGCCTGAACTATATAGTGAATTTCTATCTCAAAAAGGCAAAAAAAAACATTACCAACAAATTAAGAACATCTACTCTCACTTCTATTTAGTACTTCTATTCAACAATTTTCTGGAAGCTCCAGCCAGAGGATTAAGCAAGACCAAGAGATAAAAGGCATCCAAGGTTAGTAAAGAACTCTGATTTTGACATGGCCATGGATATAGGAAATCTTAAGGAATTCATGGTACAAAAAGCCATCAGTGCTAAAAAAAATGAGTCCAGCAAGATTCCAGAACAGATCAATACACAAAAATCAATTATATTTCTGTGCACTAGCAGTGAAATTAAGAAAAATTCTATTTATAATAGCATTAAAAGGAAACACAGGAATGATTTAAACAAAGAACCATAAATCATATACTCTGAAAACTACAAGGAAGGAAGGATGGACGGATGGTCAGATGCACAAACACCCATGATCACAGGTCAGAGAGCATAATACTGACATTATTCCTCTTCAAAATGATCTACAAATTCAACATAACCCACATCCAAATCTCTGGTGGACACCCACCCCCTATGCCCATCCTAGTTTGTGGAGAAATTGAGAAGCTGATCCTAAAATCTTTATGGTAATTCCTGAAAAGAAAGTTAAACTCCTTGGCAGTTCCTCAAAAAGTTAAACACAGAGTCAACCTTGACCCTTCAATTTTATTCCTACATCTAAGTATACCCAAGGGAACTGAAAACGTGTCCACACACACAAAAATGCTTATAGAAGTATCATGCATAATAGCCAAGTCTAATGTCCATGAACTGATGAATAAATAAAATGTGTTTTATTCACATAATAGAATCTTACTTAGGACATGTAATTCCAGGCTTAGAAAAATTTCTCTTCAGTATCTTCAGTCACATCCATTAGCTTTACCGGTTCAATACTGGAAACTTAATAACTTAAATTTAATTAAGTTAAAAGAGTAATCATGCAGGAACTGTTATTCAAAGTTCCTGGCTTATATGAAGCTTCAGAAACAAAAAATTAAAACAAGTAATTTATATCACAGTACAAGAGTTTGTTTCTTTTTTATTATTGTTTTTGTTGGTACTGAGGATCAAGCCCAGGACTTAACACATGCTAGGCAAGAGTACCACTGAACTACATTTCCCAGCCCAAGAGAGATTTTAGTAACCAAAGGAAGGTTTGAAACCAGTGAGTCTAAAAAATGACTGTCACCTGGGTTAAAAAGGATTACTCAAGAAAATGTAGCTTAAGCTTCACTTCATGTATGAAAGAAGGAAGAAACACCATGTTATCACTGCTTGCACTTTAGACAGACGAGATAGGTGGCTATTCAATTAAGGTTAAGGGAGAAAGGAACTTGTAAAGAATTTTGGCACTCGTTGACCTATACACAATGGCTATTTTTCTGTTCTCCCTCTTTTGCTAACCCCTTAATAACTTTTAACAGTTTCTTCACCAGTGAAGATCTTATTTAGATATTAATTTATCTTTGGAAAGTCTATATTTTGAGATAAAAGGGTTTTTTACATCAGCAAGTA
Organism: Chinchilla lanigera; assembly: GCF_000276665.1. Classification (NCBI taxonomy): domain Eukaryota; kingdom Metazoa; phylum Chordata; class Mammalia; order Rodentia; family Chinchillidae; genus Chinchilla; species Chinchilla lanigera. The sequence continues at coordinate 5,626,973 of NW_004955470.1, read as the reverse complement.
CACTAAATATTTCTCCCTCAAACAAGTTATAGCATTCATTCTACATTCAATATTATCACTACTGAAATTATGTACAGGTTGTGGTCACTGCTAGGGCAAGCAGTGCACTGTGATTTCAATAAATACTGCTTCATGAGATACCTGTATATTTTGTACTGTAATTTGTCAATGGTACATGTTTGTTACAAGACATAAACTAGGAAAGGAAGGAAAAGAAGTCACTGTGTGTCACCAAATAAAACATTCTGAACTCTGCTGGCATGTATATACTCTCTTTATTTTTGACACATTATACAAACTAGTAATTCACTCAAAATTTATTTCTCATCCTTTAGACTATTTTTAATAATAATAGGGTTCACTAAGTTGCTCAGTCATAGATAACCATTTTGAAAAGCTACACTATCACAAGGGAAAATTATAACATTAACAGCTACCAAAAACTTGACACCTAGGAATAAGCCAAAGAATATTCTCAAGATTTAAATGAAGAAAACAAAATGATTCTACTCTGTAATTAAATTAACTAAAGAAGCAGACAGTATTTTCTTGTTCATCACTATATTTACAGCACCCAGAACAGCTGGCACAACAACATGCTTACACCCAATATATTTCCTGAGTGGAATGATTCAACACCATAAAGATGTCAAATGTTCCAAATAATCAAAAACTTAATGGACTTCCAAGTAAAATCAATCCCAAGACATTTTTAATAGAACTTGGTAAGTTCAACTACATTAAAAAAGAAAAACTGTAAGTGGTTAAAACATTAAGAGCATTAACATGTCCATATATGTCTTAAATTGTCCTTAAGTGATTGTCAAGCATCCTACACACTTGTAAAACAAACATTAATGATGCTCAAATAGCTTGGAAAATGTTTATTTTCAAACAATACCAAAAGGCCAGGAATCTTTTTCATTTTCATTTTCTCACTACTGTACAGTGGAGTTTAAAGCTACATGATGTGTAAAAATGCTACAGATAAAATGCATAAGCTAACCTGAGAATCTTTATCTTCTCTTAAATCAGATGATAAGAAGTCTGCAAAAATGCTTAACAATGTCGTTCTCATGACTTTTTTGAAGATAAGACCTACTATTATTTATATTATTATGTAATGTATTTTTGTGTTATGTGTGGTTTTTTTGTTTGTCTAGTTTTCTGAGATAGGGTCTGGCTGGTAGTTCAGAGTGGTGATGTAGTTCACTATGGAGGCCCAGGCTGGTCTTGAACTTGCTGCTATCCTCCTACCTCAGATTCCTGAGTGCTAGAATTACAGCCATGTGTCACCACACCCAGGTGTATTATTACATTTTTAAAAACTATTTTTTAAAATTTTTTTAAAAAACTATTTTAAGAACTTCTCAATTTTAGTCTGTAATATGGTAAGTACCAAAACATATAATGCACATAAATGAGAAACTTTTTTTTATTCAAGAATTTAAACATGTAAAACAGTTCCAGAACCAAAAAGTTTAAGAATTGCTATCCTAACCTAACTGTTCCTTAGTAAAAATATGCTGTGCCCAGCTTCCACCTCACCTGCAAGGTTGGAACTAGCTGACAAGAAAAGATAAAACACATAAATGAGCAGGTAACGCTCAAAGTGGTTAAATGTGCTTCCCGGAGAGCCTAAGCACGGAAGGCAGAGAGGTTACTACCAACAAGAGTCTGTAATCTGCTTTCTTCCTCACTTATGTCAAATGAGGACTTCTTCCCCTATCAAGTTCTTAAGTGTCTGTACTGGAACAAAGAAAACCACAAGAACTATCATCAGCTTACGCATTTGCAATCTAATGTATGCACATACGAGTTTTTAAAAATCAACTGAGATATATGTAAATGAAAAATGATTGCTTTGATAAGTCTAGACTATTTGAACTACAAACTGAGAGTCCCTTATCCAAAGCACTTGGGACCAGAAGTGTTTTAGATTTCCCAAATATTTGCATATACATGATGAGAAGTCTTGGGGATGTAACCCAAGTTTAAATATGAAATTCGCTTATGTTTCATGATACATAAAGCATGAAATATCTGTACAATATTCTCAGTGCACCTATTTTTGTTTTGGTGGCAGTAGGTTCATGCATGCTAGGCAAGTTCTCTATCACTGAGCCACATCCCCAGCCCTTTTTTGAGGCTCGGTGTCTCACTAAATTCTCCAGGCTGACCTCAAATCTGTGATCATCCTGCTTCAGCCTGCCACATGTTGGGATTATGGGCACCTCTGTTTTGACTGTGACCCTGGTGAGCTTTCCATTATGTCATTTCAGTGCTCAAAAAGTTTCAGATTTTGGAGTATTTCAGATTTTAGATTTCTCAGACTATGGATAGTAAGCCTGTTATGTTCAACTTGCACTGTTCCCACCTTAAGCAGCTTTATAGTGCCTGCTATAGTCAGAAATCCTTCTGGAATAGGTTCCTTAAGCAGATCACTAGGTTCTTCATCACAGGGACACTGCTACTGACTAGAATGAAGGTTTGACACTAATGCAATCACCTGAAGCAGTGATGGTGAACCTTTTAGAGACCGAGTGCCAAAGAGCAACCCAAAAGCCAGTTATTGCAAAGTGCCAATACTGCGATTAAACCCGAATACCGAGGTTTTACTTTAGAAAAAACAACTCATACATTAATATCTTTTGTCTTAAAAGAAAAACACAGTAACACGTGTGCCATAAATTCACTACCGCTAACCCAAAGGTTCAGCAGCAGTCTCAGAGATAGCTCAAACAGGAAGGAATTTGTTGGCAATGCCAGGGCAGTGGTCTGCAGCTAAAATAATGGAGTCACTGGGACACCACCAACACCACACCAACAACAACCTCCTGCTGAAGACCCCAGAACACTACTGAACCCCAAAGACCACCCACCTCCAAATGACACCCTCACCACACAAGAATAAAGCTCACCACTCCCAATACTTCTTTTCCACTGCAAGAGCCTGGAAAGTAAAAAATGGAACCAGAATAACAAATAATGTATTTTTTACCTTAACTTGTATCAGCAATCCTCAACCAAACAAATGAACTGAAAAAGAATTTTTTAAAAATAAGACAATCAAGGATATTCCAAAACTGACTGGATATTCAAAAGTAAGAAATTACTATTCCTTAGGCTTGAGGATAGCATTGTGATGGTCTTTTATGCTTCTGTGGAGCTTTCCCCCAACTGCTTGTCCTTCAGCTTCACCCGGTGGATTAATTTAGAGATGAAAGGCCAGAGATGTGCTTTAGAATATTCAACAGGTGGATAAAACAAGAGTTGGGCATGTGCTAATAACAGCTGAAGACGAGTAACTGATAAATGAGACTTTATTAATATATGCGCACCTTTCTCTATTTTTTGCATATGGTTGAAAGCTGTCCTCAGGCAAGGAAAAGGTATCATCTACATCAGAAAGTCCTGTCAAAGCACAGAAGTTTTTATTTCACTAAACCTCCCAAAATTCTACTTTTTTCTCATGCATGTGGCTTGATTAGTAATTTCCATTCTCCAAACGAATTAACTGCCTCCAACAGACTAAAAACGGAAATACAAAAATCTTTGTCGACTTTTAACTCCACTCACCAGGTTAGTGCTGAGAAACAACTTACAATTCCAACTTATATTTAATCACATTATTTAATTCCAAGACCATTTACGTTTTGAGTTAAGACGATGAAGAGGCATAGGGTCTGTTTTATTTTAGATTTACCTCACTCCTCCCCTAGGATTAAACTAAGTTTGGCGGACAGGGCACAAAGCTGGAAATGTAACAGATGTTGGCTCACTCCCCGGAAGCAAACTTCCCCAGAAGAGGAGAAAAGAACTCACTCGAACGTGACACACAGAAACATTCCAAAATCTCCGGTAACCCACGTACGCGCTGACAGTCGCCCTACTAGCCTCTCGAGTGGTTAGCACGCAGCGAGCCCGGTTGGTCGGTGCCACCTCCGCCCTCCTCAGGGGAGGGGCTCGGGAGCCGAGAAATGGCCAAAGACAGGCCGGAAGGAGGAGAGCGAGACGCATGGAGTCCGGACAATCGGCGCTCAGACACCGAGAGAAGTGCGCTGGGAGCGGACCGCGGGACGAGGGAGTGGGCGGCCTCACACGCCCCGCGCCCCCCTCGTGCCTGGGAACCCGGAGGGCAGGGCTCGCTGCTGGCCGCCACTCCTCCCGACCCTCGCCCAGCGAGTGCCGGAACTCGGACC
>NW_004955470.1:5617904-5622520 GCF_000276665.1 Chinchilla lanigera | reverse complement strand
CCGGGTCCCTCCCCGCGCTGCGGGACCGGAGCTCCCGGAGCCGCGGCGGCCGCGGCGGCACGGACGCAGCCACTGCCTACCTGTCTTCGTTCTTGTTTTTCTGTTTCTTCCCCATGGCTTGTCAGCGGCGCTCACGACCCCTCGCCTCCCTACTCGGTCTCTCCCGGAGCCACCGTCCCCCGGCCGACTTCGGGCTCCGCTCAGCTCGGTCCCTCCGCACCGCCACCTCTCGCACCCGGCTCTCCACAGACCCGCGCACTGGGACAGGGCACATATGGTGTGAAGCCTCAGTGCGCACGCGCACCGCCCCGCCGCCTCGGCGTGGGGACGCAGGACGCGGCGCATAGAGAGCTGCGCTTGGAGTAGAGCGTCTCCAGTACAGAGTCTGGCCCCTCAGGATCCCGAGCGCCCCCTGGCCGCAGGCGTCCGCAGCGCACCGACGCCCGCCTGGTTTCCAGGTTCTAGAACGCAGAGGTGGACAATGAGACTGTTCATTCTCCACTTCGCACCTTTTCCGTAAGGAATGCAGGCTTCGGGGACTGGCATTTGGCTCAGAAGCGGGCAGAAGACTTACTTCCCATAGGCATTTAAATTCTTAGCCGCATCAAGTTCATTACCATCATGAGGTTTCAGAAGATGAAGGCCGGACAAAATTGGAACCTCTCGGGGACGACCATAGATTATAAACTATACACAGTCACGAAGGAAACACACAAGGCCATCTCCATTCCATTCCCTAGTTTAGGGCTTAATCTTCACACTCAAAGCAAGAGCCAGTTCTTAAAATTCTCGTGCTAGGGAAGCCAGGAAGGAAGCTACTGGGATGGTGAAAATGTTCTGGGTGTGGACGGTATAACATATGTAATATATGGAAGGACGGGAACCAGCAGAGACCACCAGGCTTGTGTAAAGTGAACATGGCATGGGATTTACTGTGCCTAGGTGCAGGCAGGCAGAGAGCATGATAAGACAGTCTGCTGTGAACAAAAATAAGTGTGTCCCTTTTTATAGGGACGGAGAGAAGAAGGCAGGGGACATTAGGTAGGAAGATCCTAACAAACATCTGTAGTCAAAGTTCTCTGGCAGTCTTGCACCTTAGTGGACGGAGTCCTTGAAGTGTGTGATGTACATTCTCGGGTCTCCAGATGTCCCCAGATCCTGCAAAATTTCTTGTCCTGTCTTATCTGCTCTACAACATCCTGTGCTTGGGGACGACAGCCACGAGTGCTGAGCTGAATTCTCTGCAGAGAGTAGTGCTTCTGGTGACAAAGCGGACTAGGAGCTGGGTGAGTCAGGTTCGGTTGGAGCCTTACAGATAGTAGAGCAGACATGCTTCGTTTAATGACCAAGACTCATTCCTGCGACCAAATGAACTGGTCTACATGAGTAACTGTATATAGTTTGTACATTACAATACAGTATTTAGATCAAAGAAATGGTCAAAGGAAACTCCAATCTGATGCCTTTGCTTTTACTTGCACCAGTGCGGTAATATATAATAGCACATAAAACTACAGTACTGTACATTACAATCAGCAAGGATTACACTACTGTACAAACAAGTTGTGCTCTGCAAAAAAGACACGGAAGCTTTATCAACAAGATGTACAGAACTGTACAAAAAATAAAAACCCATGGGTCGTAAGTTGCTAAACAGATCGTTAAGCAAGGGAAGTCTGTATGTATTCGGAGAGTTACTGATTCATTGTTTTAAATATATGTTTTATATATAATATGTTTTATACCTCAAATTTCTTGATAATACTATTTTGAGAAATATATACATATACATATGTATACCTATATATTAGATTAGATTTATAATATGTTTTATATATAATATAAATTATACCTCAAACTTAGAAAAGGGGAAATGTTCCATACACATGTTAACGAAGTTCAGGTGTCACCGCTGAGCAACATCCTTGCTATCGCGTTTCTCATGTAACGTAAGTAATGACCAGTGCCTAAGAAGTCGAACAAGTCCAGCCTGGGCACAACGAAACTACAACTCCCAGCATAACTTCTTCCTTTTCCCGCCGGACTGTTTTACCCGGAGGGAAACAAAGGCTCGGGAACTTCTAGTTCCGGAAGACTAGAGAGCCGTGCAAGCGCAGTAGCCCTCGACGCACGCCCCCACAGTTTCCTCTCGCGTCGCACGTTGTGTCGCAAGAGAACCGTAGCCAATAAGGAGGCGGGAGTGAGCGCCGATTAGCAGTCGCCGGCACCTTCTGCGATCCTCAAGACAGTTTTCTGGTGCTGCTTCTCCTTCGTTTGTCAGGCATTGCGGAGAGTTCAGGTGAGCAGTGGATGGTGATATCTGCGGCCACCGAGTCCCGGTACTGATGGGCCTGTAGGCGCTCAACATCGGGCTAGGTCGGGGGAAGGGTGCGGCCCGGATGCCGTTGTCTGTGCCGCGGCGGGCCGAGGCTGTGGCGCATGCGCTCCAGGAGGCCTTGAAGTTGGGGGCCCCCCGAAACTGCCCTCATCTGTCTCCAGGGAGGCGAGGGTGGTAGCGTTGGGAAGATTCCGGGGGGGCATTTAAGGACGAGGCCCTTGGTTGGGCGGGTGTTTGTGGGGGAATCCAGAAATGGTTAGGGAATTTGAGAACACGCGGTGTCCCTTTCCATCCTTGCATTTGATCCGTAAAAAGGAATTAGAAGCTGTGGTTTGAAGAAGGAAAAGTTGTCGGGACCGCGACACCATCTCCTGAGCCCTTCCTGAATGCAGTGGGCCCCACCCTCTGCGCCCACAACAGCTCTTCCTACTCTCTTCTGTTCCCAGTTCTCTCAATTAAATTCTAGGCATATACTGTAGACCTTGAAGGATAAGCATTTGCTGTGCTTTAAGAGCAGATTCTGACATTCTTCAGCCAGTCCCACCCTATATGCACTCCCAGGGTCTCAGTCCTATGACATTTTTCTTGGGAGGTAAGGAGTATAGAAATCTGGTATTTTTTGTGTTGTTGGATTGTTGTTGTTTTTGAGACAGGGTCTCGCTATGCAGTTCAGGCTGGCCTTGAGCTCACGTTGTAGCCCAGGCTGGCCTCCAGCTTACAACGATCTTCCTGCCTCAGCCTCCCCAGTGCTGGGATTACACGCATGCGCCACCACGCCTGGCTATAGTTTGGTTTTTAAACTCAGATACTTTTGCACTTAATGATTTGAACAGAAACTAAATTTTAAAATACATGAATGTTTAAATACTTTAATGATTTAAACATACATGAATGTTTAAAATTTTAAAATGTATTACACTAAAAGACACATTGCCGTGAATCCCTCAGAATTCTCTCCTTCACTTCAGACTCACTTGCCCCGTTGTTCTTGCCATTTTCTGAAGTGGCTCTGGACATCCTCCTTGGGTGTCTTTAGTTACACTGTGGGGAGTGCTTGGATCCCTGAACTGACTATATGTTTACCTTGTCTAGTCATTTTGACTTTGGGGAGAAAGCCAGAAGTCAAATAGCGCCAGATCCAGTGAATAAGGCGGATGAGGATACACTGTTATGTTTTTATTGGACAGAAATTGCTGTAAACGTTTGATGAATGCAGGGTGATCATAAATTGTGGTGAATATTTAAATTTAAAAATTTATTATATATACTCTGGCTTCTCTTTGGATCATATAAATCTTTCGCCTTTGACTAAAAATGTATTATCGTAAAAGACATTCCCATTAATCCGCTTCGCTTTTTTTTGAGACAGGGTGTTGCTCTGTATCCCAGGCCACCCTCAAACTCTCAGCAGTCCTCCTGCCTCAGTCAGCCTCCCAAGTGCTGGGATTGCAGGCATGCACCACCACAAAGGCTTTCACCCTCATTTTGAACAGTTATCCCCTCATTCTTGGCAGTGCGTCTTTTACTGTAATAAGATTTTTTAAATTTAAACACCATATATTTGATTACTCCTTGTATGTCCATTCAACATTAAATGTTGAGTTTAAAACACCTGTGTTCTAAGCACTGCTAGTTCTGGGAATACAAGTATGAAATGAATTTTGCTTTTACTTACCTGCTTTTTCTATAAAGAAAATGAAATCAAGAGTGAAGTTTGCAATAATAGTTCTCTTAATGTCAACATTTATAGAAGGTCTGTGTGTCCAGCTTTGAGTTAGAATCTGAGAATGAGTTCACAGTCCATATTTTTCAGGTGCTTTAGTAGTATTTGCAGAACTATCAATAGTTTATTGAGATGCAACAGCTTCCTGCTTTAGTAGGCAAATTATAAATCATTTCTGTGGTAATAACCGAGGGATACACATAAAATTGCTTCTGTTGCCAGTAGAAAATACTCCATTTATTGAAAAATATAGAATTGAGAGATCTTTTGTCTAATCTGCAGTTGTTTTAAAACCTAGATTGCACAAAAGAATGCTGTATATTTCAAAAAGTAAGCTAGGTGTAGTGACACTCACCTGTGATCCCAGCACTCAGGAGGCTGAGGCAAGAAGATCACAGTGAGTTCAAATCCCACCTAACCCTGTCTCAAAAAAAAATTTTTTTTTAAAGTATTTGAAGTTGGGCTGGGGATTTAGCTCAGCGGCAAAAGCGCCTGCTTGGCAAGCGCAAGGTCGTGAGTTTGGTTCCCGGTACCGGAGAAAAACCAAAAAAAAAA
>NW_004955470.1:5600374-5617804 GCF_000276665.1 Chinchilla lanigera | reverse complement strand
GATTTAGCTCAGCGGCAAAAGCGCCTGCTTGGCAAGCGCAAGGTCGTGAGTTTGGTTCCCGGTACCGGAGAAAAACCAAAAAAAAAAAAAAAAAGTATTTGAAGTTTAGGGGCTGGGGTTTTAGCTCAGCGGCACAGCGCCTGCCTGGCAAGCGCAAGGTCATGAGTTCGATTCCCGGTACGGGGGGGGGGGGTTAAAGTATTTGAAGTTTTATGTCAAAGTTAAGAGCACTGTTATTAGTACATGGGAACCAGTATCAGTTTTTGGAACCTTGGAGATTGTGTTAGGTAATACAATAGGAGAGGACAAACTCTGTGGCAGTGACCACAGAAAAGCTATCTTTTGCTCAAGTCAGTGGTCAATGAAATTTTGACATGTATTTACGTGGAAAACCCACTAGTTATACCCTCTCATGGTGAAGTCATTTCTGCTCTGCTTCCTCTGTGCTGGTTATGAGCACAGAGCACAGCTCATTTCTCTGTGGTCTGTGATGGCCTTAGAGATCTGTTTTGCCTTTAGGATGGTAAAACAAGCTAGATGTTTGTATTAGTTCTAACATGTTCCCACCAGCTTGAATCACCACTCATGTACTAAGCGCATGAGGGTCCTGTTGGGCAGCTTCTACCGCGTAATGGGACTGTCCATGCCCCCTGATGGGGCAGCTGTGCACGGGCCACAGTGGCTTAGAGCCAATTGGCAGAGAGACATATGAATCACAGCCCCACCACGAACATGTTAAGTTACTGGGAATACGTTAGTGCCAGCCCTGGTTTCTCTCCAGTTGGTTATGACTAAAACATGAGGCTTAACTTTCCTGAAATTTTGGTGTGACTGTAACCTACTGAAAATTAAATTTAGGAACACTTAAGTAAAGATCCATGCCAGGGATATAGCTCAGCGCCTGCCTACAAGTGCAAGGTCATGAGTTCGATTCCCAGTAACAAAAATAGAACCAACTTCCCAAATATTCCTAAGCATAAGTCGAGCTGTTGGTGGGACACTCTATGGAGTACACATAACTGGAAAAGAAAACATTGCTTCATGTTTTAAGTTTTGTAAACCTTCTCCTCAGCACAAAGGAACTGTACCATTTAGAAGAATGGAAGCAGATGCATCTGTCGAAATGTTTTCCAAAGTCTTGGAGAGCCAGCTCCTGCAGACTACCAAACTAGTGGAGGAACATTTGGATTCTGAAATTCAGAAACTGGATCAGATGGATGAAGATGAATTGGAACGGCTCAAAGAGAAGCGACTGGAGGCCCTAAAGAAAGCTCAGCAGCAGAAACAAGTAACCTCCCTGCCCTGCTTTCTGACGTTGCTGTAGTAGTATGCTCCTAACACCTTACATACATGTGCTCTACTGGGTACATTTGGGTCCTCAGTTCTAGAATTTTCTGAATTCAAAGTTTCTATCATTGTTAATTTGTCCAGGAAGCCTGGGGTGTAGCCCAGTGGTAGAGGGTTGGCCTAGCATGTGCAAGGCCCTAAGATCAATCCCCAGCACCATTTTTTTAGAAAGTTTAAATTTTTCCAGGAAAAAAAAATTAGGGAAAAAGATGTGACATATGAAGGGCTGCCGTGTGATAGACTAAAACTTGAATCTTAATCCAAGCTGAGATCGGCAGACCAAATTTGTGAATATAGCATAGTTCTATGTAAGACAAACTTTCTTTTTCTTTTTTTTTGGTCTTTCTGAGACAGGGTCTAACTATGCAGCTCAGGCTGGCCTTGAGCTCACTTTGTAGCCCATGCTGGCCTGGAACTTGCAATGATCTGCCTGCCTCAGCCTCCCAAGGGGTGGGATTACAGAGTGCTGGGATTATAGGTGTGCGCCACCACAACCTTTCTAAAGGTGATCTAGTGTGAAGCTGGCCGTGGTGGCGCACATCTGTAATCCCAGCACTCGGGAGGCTGAGGCAGGAGGATCACTGCAAGTTCGAGGCCAGCCGAGGCTACAAAGTTTTGCAGGGCTGGGGTGTAGCTCGGTGGTAGAGTATTCACTTGCTCTGCGCAAGGCCTAAGGTTCCGTCCACAGCATCACAAAAAGAAGCAGCTTTGTAGTAAATTAAATGCTTTGTATTTTAGTAGTTTAAGAGCACACACACACACACACACACAAGCTGGGTGTGGTGGCCCCTGCCTATGATTCCAGCATTCAGGAGGCTGAGACAGGAAGATCACCATGAGTTTGAGGCCACCCTGAACGACATAGTGAGTTCAAAGCCAGCCTGAAACTACATAGTGAGACCCTGTCTGAACCAAAAAACAAAACAAAACAGAGGAAAGTAAACAGCCAAAAGAAATAAAGTTTCTCTACCAGATAACATTGACTTGATTACACAATAATTGTGATATTTGATATCAAGTGGTGCTGAATGAAATATACATCTGTAATATTTGACTTCTGTCCAAATTAGGAATGGCTTTCGAAAGGACATGGGGAATACAGAGAAATCCCTAGTGAGAGAGACTTTTTTCAAGAAGTCAAGGAGAGTAAGAAGGTGGTTTGCCATTTCTACAGAGACTCCACGTTCAGGTAACTCTGTTCCCGCTGTTTCCTGAAAACATGATGAAATGTTTGCATAGAGATGCATTGGCTTAATGGAGACATTTAACCACTGCCTGCCCAACTATTTAGATACAGGATGAGTTAGCAGGGCGTGGTGGTAGTTGGGTGTGGTGGCACACACCTGTAATCCCAGCACTCAGGAGGCTGAGCAGGAGGATCCTTGTGAGTTCCAGACCAGCCTGGGCTACAAAATGAGCTCAAGGCTGGCATAGCAAGAACCTACCTCAAAAAGATAGATAGATAGATTCGATAGATAGATAGGTACAGGATAACCAAAAATTGCACATTTTTAGTTAATTTTTATAAAACAACAGAATAAAAAATGACAGTTTCATCAGACTCATTCAGTAATTTTTTGTGTAGGGTGTATCGTAAAACATTCAGTATACAATGCAGAGTCGCAGTCTGGACAGTGTCATCCAGGCTCTTTCCAAGCTCTCTTTGCATTATTGTCTTTGAACAATGCACTTCATGCTGTTGCGCTGGCCTCTCCTTTTCTCCTGCGGGGAAGGGGTACGGTTTTAATAAAAAGCCCACCCAGTAAACGTCATGGTGAGGACTGCGGTGATGGATGCCCTGGTTGGCGTTTCATTACCCTGTATTCTTCAGTTACTTGGTCTCTTAGACCTAATGTAAGTTGTAAACGGCTGCTTAAACCCCTTGTTGTGCATAAGTAACAAACAAGTCCCATGTTATTTGGTCCAGAAGGTGCATCAATAGTTTATAGTATTTTTTCTCACTTGTTGATTACAGGGTCGCTTGTTAGGTGTTGGTCCCCTCTGGCAACGCCACCCACAGAATTACTATACTTGTTGACCACTAATGGAAGTTTCTGAGTTTTGTTTCTTCTTCCAGGTTCTGTCATTTCTGTATTGTAAGTAGTTGGCAGTAAGGCAGCGGCTTCTCTTTCCGTTTCATAGCACAGACTTTCCCTCTGACAGGCTTACCATTTCTCCCTTTTCTGCTTCTTCTTTGGCAGATTCTATACTTCCTTCCTTCTCGGTCTCAGGGTCCCAGTGTCCATTTTGTATTGTAAAAGGTTGTCACTGAGTTCAGGAGAAGTGTAAAGATTATATCTAATGTGCTTATGAAAAGAGCTTTTATGGATTGTAGCACAAAATTAGATTATTTTTCACAGAAATAGACATGAATTAATAAACAAAAACAACCAGAACTTACGTTAGATTTCATTGGAAATAAATACCAAAGGCAAATACAACATTCTAAATAAAATGCATGCAAAGAATAGTCTACATAAAACAAATAGATATACAAGTGTATCTCGTGCAAACAAGAATCAGCTAGTTGAGGTGACACCTGCCCGAGCAGCACACAGGACAGTAGGACATAAACGCGCTGCCCGGGTGACACTGGGCTAAACTGCTAAGTAGTTAAGAAAACTGAAAGGAACAGCTTCCTAAGCTGTGTCACGGGACCCTGTTGTGCTTTTCAGTGTTCTGGTTAGCATGTTAAACACCTGCAGCTTAAAGGCCAGTGACATGCAAACAAATAAGAGAATATTATAGAAAGTCAATAATGTTCCGTAAAAGTTGCTTGCATTTCCTGAATTATTTTCTTGGTAACTCCAAGAACATCTTAGCAGTGTCTACTTAAAATTCTTACCAGAACAAATTCTTTGAGCTTTTTTTTCCTCCTGGGATGTTCAGGTTTAAGCCATGATGTTGGGAATTGGGCGGTGGGCGGGGGACAGCTTTCATTGTTGGTGTTGAGCCAGTCACTCCTTCATTTTTATTTTTGGTTTTTGAAACGTTCTTGCTCTGAGTTCAGGGCTGGCCACATGCTGAGATCACAGGCTCGCGCTATCGCCCCTGGCTTGCCTTCTCTTTTTGAGAACTGTAGCCACCATAATGATTTAAAGATTATTAGTAATCCTGAAGCTTAGCATGCTTCTCACTGACAGAGGTGCAGAGTTGGAGGACTTATTTCTGAGCAACGCCCATCTTTGAAGTTTCCAAATATAACAGCATGTGTGCATTTGAGTCTGAAAAGTCTAGGTTCTAGTGGGGCATAGTGGCGTACGCCTGTAATCTCTGCATTTGGGAGGTTGAGGCAGGAGGATTGCCGCAAGTTCAGGGCCACCCTAGGCTACGTAGTGAGTCCAGGCCAGCCTGAACTAAATAAATAGCAAGACGCTGGCTCAAAAAAATAAAAAAGTCCAAGTTCTGTCAGGTGCACATTTGTCCCTCTCTACTTTCCTGTACGAGATAGCAGGCAACAGGCCTAAGAGAAACAGAACCTTAATGTTTCGCTCTTAACTGTGATACTGACAACTTGGGAACCCCTTTGTGGCCTAAAGCCTGTATTTAATATTTTGGTATTTTGTTTTAATAAATATCATTCGGTCAAATGTGACTTTCTACAACACTGGAGTTTTTATGCCTCTCATATTACTTACGATCTAGAAATGAGGTCAGCTGATATAAGCACAAGTTAGCTGCCAGTTTTGAGACTCACACAGAAAACTATGAAGTCAGATGTACAATGATATTTTTAAGTCAGACGTGGTGGTGCACACTTGTAATCTCAGCACTCAGGATGCTGAGGCAGGAGGGTCGCCATGAGTTCAAGGCCAGCCTAAAACATAGTGAAAACCTGTCTCAAAAAACACCAAAAATCTCTTTTTAACTAAGTCTGTTGCTTTGTTTTTTGCCTGCTGTGTGTTGTTATTACAGGTGTAAAATATTAGACAGACACTTGTTGATCCTGTCCAAGAAACATCTTGAGACCAAGTTTTTGAAGCTGAATGTGGAAAAAGCACCCTTCCTCTGTGAGAGACTGCATATCAAAGTCCTCCCCACGCTAGCGCTCGTGAAAGACGGCAAAACACAAGATTACGTTGTGGGATTCACTGACCTGGGCAATACCGACGACTTCACCACAGAAACTTTGGAGTGGAGGCTGGGCTGTGCTGACATCCTCAACTACAGGTGACCTGCAGCCAGAGAACGTGTTCATTAAGAGTCTTATCCATGCAGCTTTTTTTTTTTTATCTTAAGATTCATGAAATGAAGGCTTGTGGCTGAGGTAGTTTCAAGGAAAAGCGTGATGTTTTAAAGAATACATTAGCATAAGCCTGTAGCAAAATTAGATTCACAGATAAAATTGAGTCTGGCTGTGCACCTGCCTATAAAATGTTTCAACTTAGATGATGTTACTGAAATTAATTCTGTATCGGCCTGGTAACCCAAAACGACACTTAGAACAGATACTTCCCAACTTTTTCCCCCTATACTGGGGATCTAACCTGGGACTTCACACACTCTATAGAGTGTAGGCACCTTGCCACTGAGCTACCCCCAGCCCACTTCTGCAGTTCACTGCTGACCTAAGTGATTCTCTTTGATGAAATTAAAATTAAAAGCAAACTGCAGAAGGTTATATTTTTGTTTGTTTTGTGGTGCTGGAGATCTGAGCCGGGGCCTCACAAATGCCAGGCAAGCCCTGTACCGCTGAGCTGTACCCCGATCCCTGAAGTTTATATTTTAAAATATTAGGTCTCACGTGTAGAATCTGAAAAACACAAAAAGTTTTACTTACTGTGGGGATCGTCTCACTTGGGGAAACAATCTGAAATTCAACTTGCATTTGTCAGTCATCTCCGTCTGTAATGCCAGCACTTGGGAGACTGAGGCAGGACGATTGTCCAAGTTTAAGGCCAGCCTAGGTTATGTAGAGTTCAGAGTCAACCTGAAGTACATAGCAAGACTCTGTCTCAAAAAAAAAAAAAAAAGAAAAAAATCACCTGAACTGTCTTGTGTTCCGTGCCTGTTCTTTTCATGTTTTGTTTTTTTTGGTATTAAACCCAATGCCTCTGCCCTGAGCTACGTCCTAGCCCTTCTCTTGAGGCAGGATCTTGCTCCATTGCGTTTGAGCTTGCATTTGTAATCCTCCTGCCTCAGCCTCTGTGACTATTTTTGACTTGAAAAATAACAGGTCAAATAGTACAGTTAGCTTTCTAGTCACAGTGCCTTTCTGTTAGTAGAAAATTCATCTTTTTCTCTCCCGCTTCCTAGCCCCTTTTCTTCAAATCTCTTCTTGACAGGGAGCCACAGGAAATTATTAAAATAGAAATTACTATGTCATTACAGATCTTCAAATGTTACCATCATCCCTTTAACGTCCTTTGGATCAATAATATTCTCCGTATTATGTCTTTAGTACCTACTAACCAGCAATAACGTGCCGCCGCAGTACCTTCTGTTCTCTTTTGTCTTGCTTTCCAAGACTGACGTTTCACTTCTGTCCGGTGATATCTGTATGGGCTGTCCACTTTTCTCAGTGTGTTGCACACTGTTGCCACTCTGAGGTTCAGACCGCTCCACTTTTGGGCACTGAGAGCCCTTTCCCAGTGGGCGCTGTCCCCGTAACCCTTGAGCCCTTCTTCTCCAGTCCAAGCAAGCTGTTTCAGGAAGGCTCACGTCATGCTCTCCTAGAATTAGCTATTTCTCCAAGGAACTGTACTGCCTTCCAGCAGCAAAGGATAGTTCAAAACCAAGATCTGGGTGCCAGGGATAACTTTCCAGACACTTGCAAAAGAGGAAATTTCAATTATTTCTCAAGTGTCATTGAAAAGAGTTTTTAAAAAAATTGTGAAAACAGTGTTCACGCCAACTGCAGGTTACTGATAATGAATTCCAAGAGTTTTGCTAGTGTCTGTAGAGATCAAAGTTCTAAAAATATTAAATAGGAAGATATTGAATAAAAATAATCAAAGAATGTTATGTGCATGTGTGAACTGGCCAGAATGAAACCCATCTATCTGCATAACCAAGCTGGGCATGCACTCAGGAGGCTGAGGCAGGAGGATTGCCATGAGTTCAAGGCCAGCCTGGGCTACGTAAATGAGTTTCAGGCCAGTCTGCACTACATAATGAGACCCTATCTCAAAAAAAAAAAAAAGCAAAAAACCTGTGTAACCAATATGCACTTTAAAAAAATGAAAAAAAATTCAACAGGACCAACATAGTCATAGCAGGCTGTCAGGAATAGAGCAGCAGCATCTGTCATTCTCTCACAGAAAAAAAAACACATAACACAGGCTCAGCATTATCAAGCCAGTTACAGAATATTTAACCTCTTTCTGTGCTTCGTGGTGAGAAATTGTGTTGTTACAGCTTATAAATGGTAAAAGAGAAAAAAACCCTGATCTAAAACGTGAATCAAGGGGCTGGGGATTCAGCTCAGCGGCAAAAGCGCCTGCCTGACAAGTGCAAGGTCATGAGTTCGGTTCCCGAAAAAAAAATAAAATAAAATTTTAAAAAATGTGAATCATTCAAATAAGGTATAAAGTTGATTAATGTATTAATATTGTACTTCTACCTTGATCAGAGGCATTTTAAAGAAAATTTTCTATATTTGTGTGTTCTTTATTATAATGAGGACAGTTTTTCTTTGCAATTTAGGGTACCAAACATAGTAAATGCTTCTGATACTTGTTTTCTTTTTAGTGGAAATTTAATGGACCCACCGTTTCAGAGCCAGAAGAAAAACTTCACAAAGCTGGAAAAGAAAACGATCCGAGGAAAGAAATATGACTCAGATTCGGATGATGACTAGAGCTCAGTTACAGTTCTTTGTAAATTGTCTGTTAATTTCTGTTTACTTCAGACTGAATGTGTTTCTAAAACTCTATGATTTTAATATAACGTTGATCGTCTAATACTCACATCCCAGATTTTTATACGGCCCCACAACCCCGAAAGGCACCTTTCCAGTTTTCTGTGTGGCTGACGGCTTCAAGTTGAGGGAAACTTCTGAATTCTCAAATTACCTGGGGAGGGGCTAGATTCCCTGTCGTTGGAATTAGTTTTTATCACAGTGTGATTCTTACATCTTTATACCATTCACAATTGTGTTTTTAATCTGCTGAGCTAGAAATAGAAATTCAACAAACTATTCCAGGACTGAATATTACTCAGTGCTATTTACATCACAGGTCCAGGAACATTTACTGGTGTGGCACACTGCACTTGTAAATGAACGTGAATTATAAGCACTTCACCTGTGGAATTTATTTAAATAACTATTAAAGAACTACTTGTTCTGGACGCTGCATGTTGATGTTGAATCAGCTGATGCAGCAGAAAGCTATTTCAGGTTGTGAACATATTGCCTTACTTAACGGGTCCTCATGGCTTAGATTTGAAGACAGGCATTTAAAAGTAATCAGGAAACACTTGGAATGGCAGCATGAGGAAATCCACTGACTCAATAAAACAACCATAACTGGTAAAAATTGTCTTAAAGTTTAAGTCTGTTGGAAGTGTCGCAAGGGCATACAGCGAACATTTAAGAAAATCTCAGGCTAAATTTAGTCCTGGGCATGGTGGCACACGCCTGTAATCCCAGCTCTTGGGAGGCTGAGGCAGGAGGTTTGCTGCAAGTTTGAGGCCAGCCTGGACTATATAGTTAGTTCAGGGGCAGCTTGAACTATACAGCAAGACTGTGTCTCAAAAAACCAAAAAAGAGAAAGAAAATCTTAGGGCTGTGATGTAGCTCAGTGGTAGAACACTTGCCAATCATGTGCAAGACAATCCTTAGTACTACAGAAAGAATGGAAATCTTAGTAAAATAGTCTGTGACTTTTGAGCCATGACCCCATTCCACTTCTGTGCATTCTCCCAGCTCTCGGTCCCAGGAGCTCTTTTCCCAGCAAGAGTAGCAAGAAGTGTGGAACCCTCCTTCTCCCCAGGCCCCAGCGCGGCATAGAGCCGTTCTGGAATAGCTTGCTGAGAGTGCAGGCCTCCGATTGTCCTGCCCCAGCTCATTGGTTAGGGT
This sequence comes from Chinchilla lanigera, assembly GCF_000276665.1. Taxonomy (NCBI): domain Eukaryota; kingdom Metazoa; phylum Chordata; class Mammalia; order Rodentia; family Chinchillidae; genus Chinchilla; species Chinchilla lanigera. Next base: position 5,608,437 of record NW_004955470.1, on the reverse strand, counting down.
GAACTTTGCAGGGAAAGTAGAAAAGATGAAAGGACCACTGCCCCATGCGGAGTCTGTGGTGTCAGTCCTCGGAGAGCAAGCTGCTTTGCTGTCCGGAGCAAGGGCGCTGAGCTGCTGTCCAGGGGAAGTGGCAGGCCATCAGAACAGCTCCGTGTTAAACCTGAAGGGACTAACTCACTTCGTTTAGGGCAGAGTGAAGGAGGAAAAGGTTACATATGCTGATCTTCCACATACAGTGGATATTGGCCTTAGGGGAGGACAAGAAGGCTGGTAGCTCCATGATAGCAGCAAGCAAAAAAAAATCAGTGAAGTTCAACACAGACAGGCAGCTGTGTAGTAAATCATAGGGTTAGAAGCTGGGGAAATGCTTAACAGGAGTCGGCAGGTCCGAGTGCCATGCGGAACCTAAGGCTCTGCCCCGTGGTTTGCGGTCCCTTTTTACAGTGTTGGAGAAGCTGGCTTTTGTGTCTGCACTTGCATATCCCCACAACTTCAAAGTTCTTTGGGTAGTGTGGGAGGATGCAGGAAACCATGCAGGAAAGTTCTATCTATCTGTCTATCTATACTTGAATTTAGTTGGATCAGACTGCTGCTGAGGCTGGGGGTGTAGCTCAGTGGCAGAGTCCTTTCAGAAATAATAACATGCTCCAGAGCACTGTCAAAAATAGTAAAGGTTGCTGGGAGTGGTGGCACATGCCTGTAATCCCAGCACTCGGGAGGCTGAGGCAGGAGGATCATTCAGAGTTTGAGGCCAGCCTGGGCTACAAAGTGAGTTTAAGACCAGCCTGAACGGCATAATGAGACCCGGTCTCAAAAACAAAAAAAAAAAGTAGAGGTTAGCTAGCAATAAGTGGATGCTTATAGCAGGATGTGATCACAGCAGAGGCAGACGAACCAGAGCCTTTGTGGGTAGCTTGGGAAAGACAGTCACTGTCAGTGGGGATGGAAGGAAGAATCTGAGTGACTGCACCCTGAGGAGGAGCATCAGGCCGCCTGCGTCGTGCACTTAACCCTATAGCCACGTAGCTAAAGCACACAAGGGGCTTGGGAGAGGGGTGGGTTCAGAGCAAAGTGCTTATTACGGAAATTATGCTGGAGGTTAAAAAAAAAAAAGTATGGTGGAAATACTCCATCAAACATCAATAAGAGAAGTACCTTAAAAAACCAGATGGCAATCCTGGAGTTCAGAAGCACAACTGCAGTGAAAAATTGATTATAAGAGCTGAACAGTAGATGTAAGCTTGCAGTGGAATCAGCAAACGTAGATGTCTGTGCAGACGAAGCTGTCGAAAAAACAGGACAAGGGGGCTGGGGATTTAGCTCAGTGGCAAAGCACCTGCCTAGCAAGCGCAAAGTCGTGAGTTCAGTTCCTGGTACCGGAGGAAAAAAAAAAAAAACCAGGACAAGTGAGAATGAAAAACATGCAAAGATAAATATGGACTTCCCACTGCACATAATAGGAGTGTTGGAAGAATAAAGAAAAAGTTATTGAGGCTGGAGTGCAGCTCAGTGCTAGGCTGCTTGCCTAGCATGCCAGAGGCTCAGAATCCGCTCCCCAACGCTGGAAAAAATGATGAAGAAATAATGCCTGAAAATCCCAAATTCAATTAAAACTATTAACCCAAGATCAGCTAGTTCTAAAAATTGTAACAGATCCATACCCAAACATAGCAAAACTGATAAAATATGGAGCAAAAATCTTGAGAACAGAAAAAAAAATTTATGGTGTACAAGAAAACCCCACTAACACATTCCCACGGGCTTGAACCACTGGGGATACAAATGGATCTGATCATTTTTCTGTCTTTTCACCAATAAAATTAATGGCCTATATATGGGTTAGATCAAGTTGGTTGCTTGAATTTGAATAATTATTGCCCAAATATAAATATTAATACTACTCAGACCAGATAAAATTACAATAATCAAATTTAATTAAAAGAAATTTTGTATTTGTGAATTTCTTTAAAACACATAAAGCTGGGCTGGGGATTCAGCTCAGTGGCACAGCGCCTGCCTGGAAAGCGCAAGGTCGTGAGTTTGATTCCTGGTACTGGAAGAAAAGCAAAACAAAATGAACAACAGCAAAAATAAAACACATAAAGCTGGCTGATTTGTGCAGAGTGCACAAAACATAATGTGTTTGGCGATTTTAAGGCCACAGCAACACCATTTCTTCAGATAAATTTTCAGTAACATTCTCTACATCACTCACACATTCTTGCGACTCCTAAATAAGCTTCTGTACAGTGGGTGTTTTTTCAAGTAATTTGCACCTTCGGCGTTTCTTCATGGGTTAATAGTTGATCAATAATTCTCCAGGTTTTAACGTGGAAATCTTACAAGTATCCCATTGCTGGTGTGTCTCATATGCATTTGCGACTGCTGTACCACACACCATCTGCATTACAGTTGTTATGCCATTGACTGTTCCCCCTAAGGAACTATAGTAGGATGACTTCCGGTTTGCTCAGTCAAAAACAAAATCAGGTTTTGTTTCCAAGTTTTCCTTCGCTCAGTGTACATGTATGATTTTTCGAAGTCGTTCATATACTAATGGTTAATTTATTAGTCCATTTCATATATGTTACACCAGGATAATGGGACAGTCATGTAGCTTCCACCCATGGTTCAAGCCAGAGGGAACGATCCAGCTGAAGTCAGAATCACCTGCAGTGAGACATACGAATTACAGCCCTGTCGTGAGCGTGTTAAAGGTTACAGTTTACATCTAGATGTCCCCCTAAAGCCTCCTGGGGTCATAGCAGGACTTGTGGGAGGTGACTGGTTTGCAGGTTTTATAGCTGAGGTGCTGTTCGGTCTGTGCTAGTCAGAAGAGGTGGGTCACTGACCACATGGCCTTCCTCAGCTCCTTCTCTCTGTGCTCCCCAGATGCCCTGAGGTGGGCATCATCTGTGTCAGGCCCCTCTGCGATGCCACCCTGCCTTGGAGCCTGCGCATCACAGTAAGCCAAAATCAACTTTCTTCAACTTGTGGGTGCCACGTATTTTGTCACAGTGACAAAGAAAGTGACGAAGAAATTAAGATTACCTGTTAACTTCTCAAAACAGTGGAGGTCTGAAGACACATGATAGAAAAATCTAAAAAAAAAAATCTGTCAGCCAAAATTTTATACCTAGCAAAATCATCTTCCAGAAATCTCAGATGAAGACCTATTTCTGAGTCTGTTTAAGGGGGTGTGGTAGAAAATTGTTCCTGGAAAACTTCAAGGAAGTCTTTCAGGTTGAAAACAAGCTCACATAGTAACTTAACCTTCCCTGCCAAAAAACAATACTACAAATACTGATAACTATATAGGAACTTTAAAAATGTATGTAATCACCTAATTCACTTTTCTTCTTGAGCTGATTTAGAAAGCAGCTCTGTAAAACAATATATAATTTTAGTGGTTTACCTATAACCTAGAAATACATGTTTGTGACAATGAAGCATGTGAAAGTAAAGCTATATTAAAGTGATGAATCCTCCAAAAGAAATGAGAAGCCAGGTGTGGTGGCACATGTAATCGCAGAACTCGGGAGGCTGAGGCAGGAGGATTGCTGCGAGTTTGAGACCAGCCTGGGCTACAAAGTGAGCTCAAGGCGAGCCTGAACTGCATAGTGAGACCCTGTCACACACACACAAAAAAAAAGTCAATAAAAAGGTTAACAGAAACTATATATACTGGCTCTCCAACTATTTTAAATGACACAAAAGCATTAAAATATAGCCTTTTTATCATCATTTATGTGTTCAGTGTAAACATTTGTAATACAGATGTAATATGTATAAGGAAAAGAGAAGAATAGACCATAGAGTTACTATCTCTATGTTTTGCTGGAATTTACCATGAAGCCTAAGGAGAGTTTGACAAAATGTAGACTATAAAGCCCTAGAGTAATCACTATGAAGATAGTTCAGATAAATATATATTCATATATATATATATATATATATATATATGTGAATGATAGATTTGATTGAACTATCATTCAAATATACATATATTTGAACTTCATATATATATTTGAACTATCTTCATAGTGATATAGATATATAGATACATAGATATATATTGAAAAAATCATTAAGGGAATTTAAAATTACAGTACAAAATGTGTACTTGTAGAAACCAGAAGAGGAACAAAACATATGAGCTATATGGGAATCAAAAAGCAAAAGGGAGCCAGCCATGGTGGCACTCACCTATAATCCCAGCACTCTGGAGGCTGAGACAGGAGGATCACCATGAGTTTGAGGCCAGCCTGGGCTACATAGTGAATTCAAGACCTGGCTGAACTACATAGTGAGACCCTGTCTCCAAAACAAACAAAAAAAAGCAAAATGGCATATAAGTCCAGTCATATCAACAGTACAATTAAACATGGATGGTTAAAACGATCATAAGGCAAAACTGTCCAGGTTGGGTTTAGAAAACAAGATCCAACTATTCACTGTCTACAGGCAACATACTTTAGATTCAAGGGCAATAGTGCAATAAAAACAATGCCAGTGAGGGCCCAGCAGTAGATCAAGGGCAGAGCTCCACCCAAACACGCCATAGTCCTCCTTCTCTATAAAGTAGCCCCCTCGGCAATGACGTCCTTACATCAGCATGTCGTGGGGTGCGTGTTAGGTCCTCACACAGGCAGGTAGGTGGGATCTGGCGGTTTGAATAAATTGCAGACAAAATTGGAGCTACATGGGAGCTGTGGACCCGGTTCCCCCAGAGAGAAGGTGGCATCCTGGATTTCAGTCACCTACATCGATGTGACGTGCTGACTGGGCCCCTGAGTCCCTGCCTTTGAGTCTGAGGAAGTTGGAACAGCTGTGCACAGGGGCTGCCGCTGTCAGGCTGTGAACATACTCTTCCCTGGCTCTGCAGCCTTGAAGACCAAATTCCAAGCTCAGCTAGCACAGGAATAGATCCAGAGCTGTAGAGTCCTACAGGCAGGCTTTAAAGGAAAGTTTCAGCACAATTTTGAATTTGTTCAGTGTTTCAAGAAGTTTTTTGAACCACTATGAGGGTAAAACTATGACCCTGTAGCTGCTATACAGGTGCAGGAAACTGCAGTCCCTCCTTCCCTGGTGGCTCCAGCTCCAAAGAAACCTAACAAACCTCTCAGCTCTACCAGTGCAGCTCCACGGAGACCCACTTCAACACAGGATGCTGGACTCTCAAAGCCAGCCCAGAGGTGGTGCAAAGAATCTGGGTGCGGACAGCAGGGACCACAAAGCGGTTGAGCTGATGTGGCAAGTCAACACAGCTGACTTGGGAAGAGGGCAGTCTGTACTTCATAAAGCTAAGGAGCAGTGAACTGATTTGCCAGCAGATTTGATGAAGACCACTATGAAGCAGCCTTGAGCAGGACTTAAATTAATTGGCTTTTCAGTTCACTGGTGAATCTGTCCAAGACCTAGGCTCCTTGTCTGGAAATGGACGACAGACTCATAGTAAGTGAACCTCTGTGAGTCACTATTCCCTACTAAAACCTGTAATAGCAGATGAAGCCCAAAAGCCTCAAAGGATGACACAAGATCACAGCCAAGGACACCTGGATCCAACCTCAACTAGATGAGAAGCATAGCCCCAGGCATCTCACTCTTTGGTGGATTAATTTAATACCTTATTTGCAGAAGTCCTTGAGTAATTCCACCCTTCTTTCATAGTCCCCTCCCTTCTGATAACCAGATAAATATGGCCACCCAGAGAAGGTCTTGGTCTTAGCCCTGAGAGAATCTCAAATTCTGTAAAGGGCTTTGATCCTCCTGGAGCCCTGAAATCATTCCATTTGCCTCTTTTCACTTATCCTTGACCGTACACTCATTTGGGAGATTGCAGACCTGATCAGTCTGTGATAACTAATGGATATTATTAACCCGATACACAATGAGTGGAGAAACAACCCTGTATGCAGAGGATTGCAGACCTTTTCCATGCCACAGTCCAAGGCTTTGGGATACTGGAGGAAGGTCCCTCCAGAGTAGAAAAATAGTAACTAAGGGACTGGACCAGAATAGCAGCATCTGAATTCTTCTCTCCAGATCATGTGCTTACCTGTGAAATATTCCCTTTTATTATTCTTAGAGGAGTCGCTAGTTTCTTCTCATAAGCAAAATGTACCTCTTTTTCAAGAGTGCAATTTCCAGAAGTTTCACTCTTTTTGTAAAAAATTTGAATTAGGAGTGTTTACCTCGTAGCAAAGCAGTACCGACTCTAATTGGCTGAGCTAGGACCCAGAGGCTAACCATGGGCCTTAGCAAGTGGATGCTGGTCACGCTGATTGCTGTTGGTGTTTTTATGTAATGCATGGAGGTGGCAGCCTCAATAGAGAAGTGTAAAAATCCAACTGAATTTTACCCTAATGTGAAATCTCGGAGGAGAATGTGTTAACAGCTGGAAAGGTTGCCACACACCTATAATCCCAGTTCTCAGGAAGCTGAGACAGGATTGTCACAAATTCAAGGTTAGATTGAGCTACATAGTGATTCAAGGTCAGGTTACAATACATAGCCAGACCCTGTAACAGAAAAACAAAAAAAGAAGAGGAGGAAGAGGAAGAGAGAGAGAGAGAAGGTATTAAAAATGCCTTAAAAATATTTTTTAAAAGATATAACATGCAAACAGCAATCATTAGCAGAAGTGACTAAATTAATATCAGACTTGAAAATTAAAAGCTCACTACAGAGGGTCATTTAGTAGTGGTAAAAGAGTCAATTCATCAAGTTATAGCAATTATAACTGTGCACTTCACAGCAGAGTCCTTAATTCTGTTTTGCGTCAAAATTCTAAAGTAAAAATGGCTGCACTAGGGATATAGCTCAGTGTAGAGCATATACCTAGAATGTGAGGCCCCAGGTTCAATTTTCAGCACCCCAAAATTTTTTTTCTGACAATTAAGTAAGAAATAAACAATTTAGCAATTTTTGGAGGTTTGATAAAGAACAGAAAAACTAGGCAGAAAATCCCCCAGCAAAGAAACAGAGCACTTTAATAACACTATGAACTACACCTAAAATATAGAACGGTCTACCTGTTTTAGTTACTTTTCTCTCTCATTGCTGAGACAAAGTAACACCCAAAGTTAAGGAAGGAAAGGTTTGTTTAGCTCAGTTTGTAGAGGTTTCAGTCCATAATTAGCTGGCGCCAAGGCAGGGTGGCAACAGTTCATGGGGGCCGAAGATACCAAAAGCTTCAAGCGCTAAAGGGAAGAGCAAACCTCTTTCCTTCCCTTATACTGTATGCAGGCCACTCACCCTAGAGCTGGTGTAGCACTCATGTCCCCAATCCCAGCACTAGACCATGAACCAACCACAAACTCTAGATTCAGGTGCCTGGAAAGAGCCCGCCCCCTATGGCCACATGAGGCTTTGGGGGGACATCCAGACACAAACCATAACACCACCCCATAATAACAGCACACATTCTCCTCAAGGGCCTATGGAGCTTCCTCTAAGAGAAGCCATATACTAGGCCGTAAAACAAGACTCAATAAATTCTAAGTTTTTAAATCATACAATTATGAAATCATGTCTTCTCTGAACCCAACAATGAAAATACAACTTAGTAACAGAAAGAAAGCTAGGAAATTAGAGAATATTATTGTGGTACTAGGGATTGAATCCAGGGCCTTCTCACTGAGCAATATCTGTAGATCTTTTGTTTTGTTTCTGTGTGTTTGGAGTTTTTTGGATTTTTTTGGCCTTTGAGACAGGGTCTCAATATGCAGCTCAGGCTGGCCTTGAGCTCACTTTGTAGCCCAGGCTGGTCTCAAACTCGCAACAATCTTCCTGCCTCAGCCTCCTGAGTGCTGGGAGTACAGGCGTGTGCCACCATGCCCTGCCTTTGTTTGTTTTTTGAGACAGAGTTTTTCTAAGTCACTAAATTGTCCAGGCTGGTCTCAAATTTGTGATCTTCCTGCCTCAGCCTCCCAGAGTACTGGGATTATAAGGATGTGCTACCACACCAGGGGTGATTATTTCCTATTTTAAACATTAAAAAAAGAAAATTTAATCCAGAGAAAGGCAATAAAGACAACAGCACAGACACCAACTAGGTGTCT
>NW_004955470.1:5591865-5593521 GCF_000276665.1 Chinchilla lanigera | reverse complement strand
CAAGCCTCAGGTCAAATTCCTTATACCTTCGCTCCATACCTTGACCCCTGCACACAGACAACCTGGGTAGACCAATCCCTCCTCTCACTGTTGCATGAAGATATGCTGCAGCACTCTGGAATAAGTTCCCTAATAAAAGCTTTGGGCTCCTCGCACCAGCACTTAAGGGCTTCTTTCTTTGGAATCCCAACCAGCCCTGTCTCCGCATAATTTAGGGCACTCCCTGGTGGGAATTCCACTGCTCTGATCCAGGAGGACAATGTTTCTTACTGAGTCCCCCAATTCCAAGGCTAATCTCATCTGGAAACACCCTTCTTGGACACACCCAAGAGTGTTTAACTGGGGATCTGGCAGTCCTTGAGTCAGTCGGGTTGACACACAGGACTATCATTGTCCTCAGAAGACTACAGATAGAGATGCCATTGGATCCAGCGTACCACAGTGATGCGTGCACACCCATGTTTATAGCAGCATGACTCCTAGTAGCTAAATCTTGGAAGCAGCCTAGATACCTGTCAGGAATGAATGAGTAAAGAAAATGTACTTGTACACAGAGAAGTACTACTGTGTCATTAAGAAGGGTACACTTGAGTCACTTGCAGGAAAATGGATGCAACTTGAAACCATCATGTTAAGTGAAATAAATCAGACACATAAGCTTAAAGATTGCAGTTCATCTGATGTGAGAAACCTGAAGTATAAATAATTTCAAAAGCAAAATTAAAGATAGATGATAGGAATCAGGGAGATAAAGTGTATGGAGATGGGAAGGGAATCTGCACATGGGAGAAAATGGGAGGGAGAGGAGAGGAGGAAGGGGAAGTGAAAAGAATCAACATGTGATACATATCCGCACAAATTCCCCACGATGAATACATTTATTATGTTTTGCAGACATGCTACAAGAGTAGGGGGAAAAAGACTACTACCATATCATCCATCTAAAGAACATAGCTCAAAGGTTGGCGTGGTGATGCAAGCCTGTAATCTTACCATTCTGGGAAGCTGAGGCAGGAAAATTGCAAATTTGAACATTGCCTAGAGAATTTAGCAACTTAGTGAGAAACTGTCTCAAAATTAAAGAGGACTGGAGACATAGCTCAGGTTGAAGGTACTGAATTTGATCCCTGGTGGGGGAGAAGGGGGACAGGGAGGGAGGGAAGGACAGAGAACAGTTTGGTTTTAGTATATTCTCAGATATGATCATATGTGGATAGGAAACACCACCAGAGCCCACTCCTTTTAGGTGGTCAAAGAGTAAGACCAAGGTCCTATCCAATCTTGCCCAGGAAGAGCATCATGACTGATAGCCACGTCTGCTATGGAGATGTGATTGAAGGATGGTGGAACTGATGTCATTTCTTTGTCACAACTATACCTAATCTTATCTTGGATATATTTAGGCAAGCTACAGAATCTGACTGACTGAAAACAAAACAAGAAAAATAAGTACCTTCAGGCTACAAAAGGAGCCCAACCCTAATCTTGAAACTTTTGGAGGCAATTCTGTGTGGGAGTGGATTGACTCAGCCTGTGTTGTTATATTGGGGCTGTAGCTCAGTAGTAGAGCACTTCTAGCAGGTGTGAGGTCCTGGGTGCAATACCAGCACAGGAGAAAACAAAAAGAACACATTGCTAGTGTTTTTTGTTTTTTTG
>NW_004955470.1:5561530-5589755 GCF_000276665.1 Chinchilla lanigera | reverse complement strand
TGGGGATTTAGCTCAGTGGCAAAGCGCCTGCCTGGCAAGCGCAAGGTCGTGAGTTCGGTTCCTGGTACCGGAGAAAAACCAAAAAAAAAAACAAACAAAGACTCAGATCAGGTTTTCTGCTGGGAACGGTAGAAAAGGTGGGTTTTTCAGGTAGTGAGCACAGGAATGGGGATACTGAATACTAAAAGTAGACGGGCTAGCATCAGGTTGCTTTCCTTGCTAGGGTTAACCCAGCGGGATGTTATTATCACGCCCAATGAGGCTGACTGAGCCCTTTCTGATTATTTGCTGCTGATCTTATTTTTAGGAAAAGCTGGTCTGTTTGGGAATTTTCCTGCTTCTTTACTGTATAGCTCTTGCCAGGCCTGGTGGCACATACCTGTAATTCCTGCACTCAGTAAGCTGAGGCAGGAGGATCACTGCTAGTTCAAGACCAGCTCAGGCTACAGAGTGAGACTCTGTCTCAAAACAAAACAACCTTATGACACAGAATGTCACGAGTGAGTCTTCAGTTTGGTCCACTGGAGCCTAGTTCAGTACTCAGATCAGACACAATGGACTTCATTTAACTGTGGTTTTAACCCTGGCTTTACGTAAAGCGATGAGGTCATAGTCGGTAAGATGCACGTAGATCTCTTCATGTTTTACAGGTGCTTTTACAGAAGTTTTTCCACTTCAACCTGGAAAGTGTGTTCGGTAATTAGAGAAAGGTTACTCCCATTTTGCAAATGGAGAAACTGAAATGCCAGGAAGTTAAATCATTTTTTTCATTTACACTTGCAAGTTACAAATTCCTGGCTCCCGATTTGCTCATTTGTAAAGAGGTCAGGGTTGGAGGTGGGTGGGGGACCTTATATTGTCTTGTTTTGTTTTTTTGTTGTTTTTCTTCCGGTACCGGGAATCGAACTCATGAGCTTGCACTTGCCAGGCAAGCTCTTTGCCACTGAGCTAAATCCCCAGCTCCAACCTTATATTGTCTATAAGCCTCATTCCTTTTCCTATATTAAGATTTAACTTGCTCATGGTGCACAGGCCCGTAATCCCAGTACTGACAAGGAAGGCTGAGGCAGCAACTTTGAGGCCAACCTGGGCAACACAGTGCGTTCAAGGCCAGCCTGAAATAGACCGAGACCCTGTCTCAAAAAACAAGAATAAAAACCCCCAAAAAGTTCAATGCTGGGAGTGTGGCTCGGCGGTAGAGGGCTTGCCTGGCATGTACAAGATCCCGGGTTGGATTCCTAACACTGCAAACCAAAACAAAGCAGTATTATCTCACAGTTCTGGAGGTCAAAAATCCAAGATGGTGCTCACTGAGCTGAAATGGAAGTGTGGAAACTTCCTCCAGAAACTCTAGAGAGATTCCACTCCCTGCCTTTTCCAGCTTCCTGAAGCTGCTGCGCTGCCAGCTGCGCCTCTTTCCCGTCTCCCGAGGAGCCCAGGGCTGCTCACCCCTCACAGCCCCCCACCACACCCGACTCTTCCACCTCCTGTTCCTCTCCGCATTAAAGGACCCCATGATTGATTACATTGGGCACACTTGGGCTGTCCAGGGCCCGCTACCCTTTCAGGCCAGCTGATTAGCAATGTGAATTCCCTCTACCCTGTGACATAACCCACTCACCCGTCCCAGGGAAGAGGGTGGAGAATTATTTGGAAGGCTGTAGTTCTGCTCACTACATACAGGGAGCTTTAAGGAGTACTAATGATCGGGCCCACGACTGTAATCCCAGGACTCTGGAGGCTGAGGCAGGAGGACTGCCAGTCTGGGCTATATAGTGAGACCCTGTCTCAAAAAACCAAGGAAAGAAAGAAAGAAAGAAACAAAGAAACAAAGAAACAAAGAAAGAAACAAAGAAACAAAGAAACAAAGAAAGAAAGAAACAAAGAAAGAGAGAGAGAGAAAGAAAGAAAAAGAAAGAAAAAGTATATACACATATTTGATACAGTCCCACATGTTCTTGTTATTAATGAGCCTTTGTTTTTTTAAATTTATGTTTTGAGTCGGGATTTCTTATGTCACCCAAACTGGCTTCAAACACCTGGGCTCAATGAATCTTCCTGCCTCAGCCTCTCCAGGAGCTGGAACTACAGGTGCACCACTATACCCAGCTGATGCTTTTTTATTTTCAACCATTTAACTTTCCCAGAAACTTGTTTTTAGCTAACAACTAACATTTCTATGCCAGGCATTGTGATAAGTTAGTTGTGGTAATATGGTAATGATATTGTACCCGTGTTTTATCACAGGTAGTCTTCATGACAACCCTATGAAATAGGCACTCTTCTTTCCCCCATTTTATTTACTTTTTATTTTTTGTGAGGATCTTATTCTGTGGCCCAGGCTGGCCTTGAACTCACAACTTTCCTCCCTCAGCCTCCCATGGACTGGGGTTACAGCTGTCACCATCAGTCCTGGCTTTCTTTCCCCCATTTTGCAAAGGAGAAAAAAAAGTCTCAGAAATTTGTCCCAGGTCATGTGATGATAAACGGTGGAGCGAGGACTGGGTCCCAATTCTGCCCGACTGGTAACTTCCGCACAACTGTATCTCTGGAGGAGAGGGTGCTCAGAGGCACTGGAGTTTAGAATGGGAGCAAACAAGGGTGAATTAGATATTTAACATCTGCTGAGCATGGTGGCACACACCTGTAATCCTAGCACTCAGGAGGCTGAGGCAGGAGGATCGCTGGGAGCTTGAGAGCAGCCTGGGCTTAGTGAGACCCTGTCTCCAAAAAAAAAAAAAAAAAAGATATTTAACATCTAAGTTCCGGGAGGAGCAGTTGGAGTGACAGCAGGACAATGACCTCAGGTCTGTCACTGAACATCTTGTAAGCCTCAAATGCAGCCCTGCACAATGTGGAGGGGTCCCAGCCTTCCGAACTTCAGTGAGGCAATACCTTCTAGGAAGTGATATCAACATGTGAACAAGCCATGTGGTGCCACATGCCTGTAATCCCACCACTCAGGAGGCTGAGGCAGGAGGACTGTTGTGAGTTGAGGCCAGCCTGGGCTACATAGTGAGTTCAAGGCCAGCCTGGATTGCATAGCAAGAACCTATCTCAGAAAACAAAGAAAAGGGCGGGTGATATAGCTCAGTAGCACAGCACCTGCCTGGCAAGCACAAGGTCCTGAGTTCAATTTACGATACAAAAAACCCCCAAGACCACAGAGCTGCGTATACATCTACAGCCCTGAGGCAGGACTCTCATCAATCCAAGTCTGGGAAGCTGAGTGATTTAGTGAGACCCTGTCTCAAAATAAAAAACTAAAATTTCAAAGGGCTGAACTGTAGCTCAGGGTTAAGGCCTTGGATTCAATCCGCAGAATACCACCACCAAAAACAGAGAAAGAAATCAGTAGACTGAGTAGGGCAGATGGGCCTCCATGGCGTGGGAGGGGCATCACCCTGTGAACGGAAGCCTGCAGGAACAAAAGACCCACTGACCACCACAGCAGCAAGAGGCAGTTCTGCCAGCAGGAAGCTGAAGACTTGAACTGCAGCACTGGCTCTTTCTGGGTCTCCAACCTGCACCTTTTGGACTTGTCAGCTTCTATAACTATGGGAGCAATTCCTTAAAATAAATCTCAGAGATTGGTGTGATGGGGCCACCTGTAATCCGAGCTACTGTGGAGGCTGAGGCAGGATTGTGAGTTCAAGACCAGCCTGGGCAACATAGTGAGACACCCCGTTTCAAAGAAGAAAAATCAGAAAAGCTAGATTACAATAGACTAAACATATTTGAATGATACTAATAATAATAAATAGAAATTTCTCTTTCTCTGTGTATCCTGTTGGTTCTGTTTTCCTGGGGTACTGTGACTGATGCTGGCCCTTAGATGATTCTACTACTGCCACCGACCATCCCTCTGACACAACAAAGATCCCGGGGCTCAAATTTATGGGGCAAACATACCCCTGTTGTCCCGGGGGCCAACGCATGTGAAAACTGGCACCAAGTGCCCTCTGGTGCCCCTCCTGAAAGGCCAGCGGACCCTACACTCTGTCTGGCTCACTGCAAAGCAGACTGACAGCCATGCGGGTGAGTGCACGGGCCCAGGGAAACAGGCACACCGCATCCGCACCCCAGAACGCCCAGGCGCCCTCCCTCCTTCCATGGGGCGTGCACGGTGTGGAAAGTGGCCCTGTACCATCTCGTACCTCATGGAGACACCACTTAGAGAACCATAAATTGTTCTGTCTCAATGTTTGTCTTACTCATGGAACGCCCCAGGGGACAGGAGGCCCCATCCAGCCCTGGGACCCAACGTGCTGGGAGCTGAGTGGCCACTACGGAAGAGGCCCTGCACAGGGTGAAACTGTGCCTGCTGGTGAGGAGCTCTCAAGTCTCCCAAGGGAACACATCCTGCCGTTGAGGTCAGAATTTCCAGGGTCACCCACCAGCATCTCGGGACCCTCAGGAAAAGACCAAGCTCTGGAGACTCTGTGGCTGGGGCTTCCATCATGATCAATTTGGGTTAAGAACCCCAGGAGTGGAATACTGAGCATCCAGTCTGAATGCAATACCCAGGCTGCAGGACCCACTGCCCCTTTCCCTCGCCTGAGCCAATGACAAAGCCCCGAGCCTCATTGGACAGGCATGACCCAGCCCCCAAGGAGAACCACCCCATATGGACAGGGTGGGCCACTGGCCTCACAGAAGACCCAACCTTGCACGGCCACACTTAATACTGGTTCCCAGATCCTGGTACTCCCTAGAGATCCCAGTACATGTAAGGGAGGAGCTCTCCCTGCCCTCTGGGGAGTCACATCACCTCCGACTGAAGGCAAACAAGTCTCCCTCACCAACCACTGGCCCCCTGCTGGTTTGCTAACTGGACACATCATTTTGCTATGGAGTACCACAATTTCCTCACATATAAATGCATAATTATTATCCCTGCCTGCCCTGTGTCACAGCATCCCCAAAAGTGCTTTGTAGCCTGGGACGTGATCAACAACCATGAGGTATGGTTGGGCGATCCTCTGTCAGGTGCCCATATTTGAGGTATTTCAGCCAAACTGCCTGAGTCACAGCGGGTAGGGTGGTTTTATTGGTTCCTGGGTAAGTCTCACACCTTCCATTCCTGTGGACAATAAAGAACTTTACATAGCGTGACTTCGGCAGAGGCTGGCCGCTGACAGACTCCAGGGAGTTTTATGATCACACATGAAGGGTTTGATGTCAGCTCCAGCAAGAGCCAGCAGTTTAACCCTTTAGTCCATCATAAAATGGGAAAATATCAGCAAATATGAGTTCCCCGCCATCTTGAGGGTACAAGCTACATGTTGGTTGACTTTTATTCCTGGCGGTTAGCTCAGTGTAGATACTAAATTAATATTTAATGGACACATAGGAATATTTCAGAAGAGATAAAGTTGTTACTTCCTGGAACTGCTTTTCATAGCCAATTTAAGCACTTGTATACTATTTGTCTTGTTTTTGTATTGTTCTTTTCATCACATGGGGTCAATATTTTATTTCATACTTAATCGAGAAAAGGTGCCATACAAATATAAATTGAAAATGCACTCACACTACCTATTTGAGGTTCATCATTCAAATCCCCATTCTTTCTCTGAGTGTAAACTAGAAGAAATCTAAAAGAAATTAAAAGTAAAGCCTTCATTCATGGCTGTTCTCCCTAATGGTTTCAGCTAAAGTTCTTTCAGATCCATGAAATTTAAGATTTTGGACTACTGGGGCTGGGGATTTAGCTCAGCAGCACAACACCTGCCTGGCAAGCGTGAGGTCATGAGTTCGATTCCCGGTACTGGGAAAAAAAAATATTTTGGACTATTAAAAAATATTGCCTTTGGAGACTTCATTAAGTACAAGAGAAAAGTCCAAAGAAGGCACATGTTTATGTGTCTAAATTTATGTAAACACACATTTGTAATCATTGCTCTTAACACAGAAGGGAATTTGCATAGGTTAGAGATGTACGTTAGTCAGTGATGAAAAGTAGAAATGCAAAATGGAAGATTTTCAAAAATCAAACAAATGAACACGGTAGAACCTCTCAATTAAGCGGAGTCTGAGTACTAAGAAAAGTCAGCTCTTCTGGCAGGAAGTTTTCCTGCGCCAGAGTGACCGACCTACTCCTCCTCTTCCAGGACTTGCTCACAAGACAAGCAGCGAGAGGTTTTTAGCTTTTCACCTGTGCATGCACCAGCATCCATCCTTCCCCATCTGACAATTTAAGAACCTGAAACAATTTCAAGAACCTGAAACAATTTCACTCACCCCTCGCCTGCGTTGATTTTATTTTTCATTTATTTATTTTTTAGGTTTAGAAACTATTTATTAACGGAGAAGGCCTACAGCCTCGTTTCTTCTTGGACACACCCACAGTGGGCCACGGTGCCCAGTGGTCTTGGTGTGCTGGCCTCAGACCCGAAGGCCCCAGGAGTGGCGCAGCCCGCTGTGGGCTCTGATCTTCCTCAGTCGCTCCGGTCTTTGAGAAGCTTGTCGTCCAGGCCGTTGGCCAGAACCTGGCAGTACTTCCCATCCTTTGCATCCTTCTGTCTGCTCAGGAACCAGCCTGGGACCGTGTACTGGTGCGGATTCTGGGTGGCAGTGACCACACGCTCCACCTCACCCTCACTGAGCTCTGCAGCCTCTTGGTGAGGTCGATGTCTTCTTTCCTCAACCCCGTGAGCGTATCTTCGCCCCACACCGTCACTGGCAGTGACAGCAAAGGCTGTTTTCCGCCGCCCCTCGATGTTGGTGTTGCGTCCTCACAAAATGTGCTGGAGTTTCTCAGGGATCGCTAGAGACGTGGGGACAGCAGCAACGGTAGCGTGTAGGCCTCCTGTGGAAGAGCCATTGGTTTTAATGAAAACGGAAATAGGTTTTTTGTTTTTGCAGTGAGAACGCTTGACCACGTGTAGACTTTTGATTCTGAAGGTGCGAGAGAAGAACATAAAAAAAATCCACACATTCTGTGGTCAACGTTTGAAAGAGTCATGTAGATTTTATTGTTCCTGGTGTTTTGAGTCACCTATGACAAAGGGCACTGGTGAGGGTTATATGACCAGAGTCCCTGTAAATAAGTCCAAGGGTTTTATCAGCGCAGTGGTCTAGATTGGGTCCGTTCCTTCTTTTGCTCTCCGGAAACACTGACAAGGTCTTTCTCAGACTTGCAAGTGTGGAGAAGGACATTCTATAGTTTACCTTTCAGTGTATTACCTATGTGGGACTTTGAGCCTGACCAAGCCATATGATTGTTTGTGGAGGAAGTCTAGCAAAAGCACTAGTGTAAAAGGCAATGAAAGCAGGACCTGTGTCCCCGTGGAAAGCTGCTGGGACAGCACCAGACGCTTTGCTGAGATATATCGCGAGGAATGATGACATATGGCTGGCTAAGTCAAAGTTCGGTTCCCAGGATAATTAAGCTGTACTGCCCTTGCTAATCCTGTTAATGATTCCTCCCGTTTCCCCTGTGCCTGCTTCTTGTGAGAATCCTAATGAAAGGCTAAAGAAAATTGTTGTTGAAACTTCAGTCCTAGAGGCTATAGCCCCCTGATCCCACAACTTTCTGTCTTGCTTTTCTTTTCATCTGCTGCACCTCATTCTCGGGACCTGTCGCCCCACACAGAAACTGATATTTTACCGACATGGAAGCAGAAAAGTCCCCTTGGCTCTGCCCGCCACACCAGGTGGGTGAGTGAATGCACACCACACCCAGTACTTACTGGGTCCGCGCAGAGACAGAGCGTGCTGGGTCCCAGCCTGTGTCTGGGACCAGCCTCAGCAGAAGGGAAGGACTGCCAGCTCATTTTCTCCCAGAGACATTGGCAGAGCAGGAGGTGTCACAGCAGTGTCTGTGCCGTGCTGTCACCTCTTGTAAAAAACCCCTGGGAGCATTCCTGGACTCTGCCACGTGCAGTAACACAGAGCGTGCAGACCTGGCCCAGCTGAGGCTTCCCGCAAAGCACAGCTAACAGCGTATCTCCAGGGGCCACCGAATACCAGCAACCACCCCAGGACTGTGACAACACAAAAGACCCTAATTTCCAAACACCCTCAGTTGAAAACAATTCAGCCCATTCCGGTGAGCCAAGTAGGAAGGAGCTCTGGTTTCATTTGGCTTTTTGTTTTGTTTAATGGGTTTTTTTCCTTTGTCGCTAAAGGAAAAACTAGACAAGAGATTCAGTGATTTCCAAAAGGAAGCACAGCAAGTCAGTGGGGTCCAAAGCCAGTACTACTAGCTCACTCTCGGCCCCTCTTTTCTGAGTTCTGTCCTTCTGCTTGCTTCCTGGCATCTGTGGCCAGAACTGCCCATATCCTAGTGGTTCTGTGGGCAGAACCAAAGGTGACAGGAGCAGTGACTTCCGGGTCCCTCCTTTATCTGGGAAGAGGACGCTGCTGACAGCTCTCTTTTCTGGGCAGCCAGCATCCTTGTCAGCAGGACATATTTAATTGCCATCTCCACGAGCTCCACAAAGACTTGGTTGATTCTCTGGCAAAGAACTAGGAGGCATTTGATGAAAACAGCTTTGGCTTTGCAGATAGAACTTCAAAGTGTCTTTTTTTCTCTCCATTTCCATGGCCCTTTTGTGTGTTCCTAGGTCCCACACACCCAAAAATCAACCCAACATTTAACTAGGTTGTTGTCACTGGCTTAAAATGATTGGAAGTTGGACAGGAGGCAGGAAGATTTGAATGAAGCTTAGAAATATCACTGAGTCAGTTACAAATGTTATCTCATTTAATTTTCACAATATCCCCATTTTAGAAGGCAAGGAGACCAGCTCAAAGAGATGAGCTTCCCCAGGGCCACCCAGAATCCTCAGATTTCAAAGACAGTGCCCTTAGGCACGCCGCCCACTCCCAGTAGGAGCCAGGCCATCACCCAAGCTCAGGGCCTCACAGCCTCTTGCCTTCTTGATGTGTTTGCAACCTCTTCCGCTGCTGGATCCTCCCTTTTAGCATTCAGAGATACTCTAGTAGCTCCTCTTGAAAAATAAATAATAAAAGCCAGTGGGTGGTACATGCCAATAATCCCAGCTATCTGGGAGGCTGAGGCAGGAGGATCACACATTTGAGTCATGCTTTCACAATTTAGAATATGTCTCAAAGTTAAAAAATAAAAAAGACCTACAGACATAGCTCAATGTGAAGGCCCTCGGTTCAATCCCCTGTACCTCCGTGCTCCACAAATCATAATAAAAATAAAAATGTTTCCCTCTCCAAATCTGTCCATTACCACATTATCTCCCTTCACTGCAACTAACCTGATTTTTCTTGACTTATCTAATGTGACAGAGTTTAGGTGCTTTGGAAGGATCCGACTCCATCTTAGACTCCTTTCCTGTCCATGGTCTAAACCCAGAGCTTAGCTAATGATATATACAATGCTCCCTCATTCCAGTTATGTCGGTTCTTTATAACCAGTGTGGGATGGATACAAGACTCTATGGGAGCAAATGAGACACAAGGAAAGCTTTGCTGGTTTCGTGGGTGGTGAGCTGGGGAAGAAAGAACCTTAGGGTGAAGCTGACACCCAAGAAAGCAGAGTGGGGAGACAAAAGGACTCCGGTACCTAATGATATTGTTAAGCCACTGAATTAAGCCACCCCTGAAACTCGTCCTACCCCCGGGCTTTGTGTTGTATGACTGAAGAAATCTTCCTTAGTGTTGAAATCAATCCGAGTCAAGTTTCTGGTTACTTACAAAACATCCATATGCACTTGTATAAAAAATTGTTCTGCCTTAGTTAATAAATAGCATCTATGTAGCTAAAGACAATGACCTATTTTCAGTCTCGACCTTCTTTCTCAGCAGCATTTGATAAATATACAATTTACTCCCCAGACAATCTCTTAGCTCCACTTTTATGTTTTCATGTTCTACTGGGTTTTCATCTCAGTAGCCTTTCTTATTCACCCTTTTGTTTTATTTTGATTTTATTTTTGAGACAGGGTCTCACTGTGCAGTTCAAGTTGGCTTAAAACTCACAATGTAGCTCAGGCTGGCCTCAAACTTGCAGCGATCTTCCTGCTTCAGCCTCCTGTGTGCTGGGGTTACAGATGTGCACTCTTATTCATTCCCTTTTACCAAACCTTCTTCCTCCATTCAGTTCCTAAATATTGGAGTTCCTAGGGGACTGGTCATGAACACATTTCGGTTCTCACTTGACACCCTTTCCTCAGGCAATGCCTTCTTTTCCCTGTCATTAAATCCCCTCATATAGCACTGACTCCCAAATCATACTCTTCGTCTTAGTTACTTTTCTTGTTGCTGAGACTAAATACCCAACACCCAAAGTTAAAGGGAGAAAGGTTTATTTAGCTCATAGTTTGTGATGTTTATTTAGCTCCAAGGCAGGATGGCACCTGGCAGAGGGGCAGCCATTCATGCTGGTGGAAGACAAAAAGCAACAAGGCGGTGTGAGATAAGCCTCCTGCTTCTCTTGTATGTGTGTGGTTTTTTTTTTGTTTGTTTTTTTGTTTTTCTCCCTGTACCGGGAATCGAACTCATGACCTTGTGCTTGCCAGGCAGGCGCTGTGCCACTGAGCTAAATCCCCAGCCCCGCCTCCTGCTTCTCTTGTATTCAATCTACCAGGATTATGGTGGTGCCAATCCAGTCAGTGGACTGGTCCAGCAATCATCCACACTTAATCCCAGCACCCTTAATCCTAGCATTGAACCACGACTCAATCATACACCCTAGATTCAGCTACCTCTGAAAAAGCCCCATCTAAATGTGTATAAGGCTTCAGGGAGACATCTAGACACAAATCAAATAGTCTTCAGTCCAGACCTCATTTCTGGGCCGCAGCTGCCATTGTGACATCTTTACTTGGCTGTCTCAAGACACTCAAAATCCATCTCGTTATACTGGGACATAAATTTATATATATTTATTTATGTATCCACTAAATTTTTGAATGACCAAACAAGGGATGGGTGAGTAAGTCAGACAGCGGTGTCCTTGGGTTGCAAATAACAGTCTGATTCAAACCAGCTTGAATAGAAAGAGGATTTCAGTAGGAGCCCACTGAGGTATTTCCATTGAGTTGAGGACAGGAATGTGATTGGACCTCAAGACCATTTGGAACTTTGTCTTTGGATGCTACCAGGATTCTTCAATTCTTGCTCCTTCTTCTTCCTGAGCATCTACTTCATCTTTCTCTCCAGTTGTTTTTCTTTGTTCCTCAGATCAAATGGAGATTCTAGAGCTGGGATCAGCAAGGTCCAGATCGGCTCATGGGCTATGCAATCTCTCTGCTGCAACTGGTGTCTCCTCTGCTCCTTGTAGCACGAAAGTAGCCTTAGACAGTGTGTGAGTGAGGGGCCTTGCTAGTGGTCCAGTGGTGTGTATGGATAAGACAGTTTGGGGCCATAGGTTGCTGATCTCTGCTCTTAACTAACAATAGATAAAAGATCCACATGGCTGCTTGGCAGTTTGGTTCTGCGCTGTCTCTTAAGCCAGCTCAGGTCATTAACCCTCCTTGATTGGAGAGACTGTGACGGAGGAGCAGGCTCATGGGGCAGTGCGACTACTACCATGGCACTCACCTGTGTTGCAAGAAGATGGAAAATAGACGGGTAATTCCTGGGATGAGTGGGGGACATGCTACAGAATTCCAGTGTCCGAAAGTTAATTCTCAATCTGCTTGTTCAGATCCATTCCAGCTCCAATATTTCAGACTCGGCACTATTCTCTCAGGCTTATGTGTGCTCCCTCTCCTTCACCCTTGGTATCTAGCTCCACACTAAGCCTTGTCAATCCTCCTCGTCCTCCTCCACCTCCTCTTCCTCCTTCTTCCATGCTGGGGATCGAATCCAGAACTTCATGCGTGCTAGGAAACCCTCCACCCCTGAGCCGTGTTCCTAGCCCTCAGTTCCACTTCTCAAATACATTGCAACATGTACGGCAATGCCTACTCTTAATTCAACCAACCATTGTCTTAGTTCAACTGTCGCCTCTCCTCTGGTCCTCTGCCATGTCTCCTAACTAGTGCCTTTGCTCTTCCTTATCTCCAGTCCAATTGGCAGCCAGAGGACACTTTTGAAAACCAAATATAACTGGCATTTATCTGTAGAAGATCCAGGAGGCTGCATGGAATGTGCCCCTTAGGCCACTGGGGTTCTTAGGTTTGGGGGACCCACGTGCAGTAGCTGAATTGTTGCAAGTCACCCCAGAGAGGCAGAGTCCATGAGAAGCCATTTCTTAGCGACCAAATGGCAACCAAAGACGGTAGCTCCCCTTAGGGCTAAAGACATCCGGATGGAAGGTCCAACCGAGGAGGGTGGGGACTGCACAACATGAGGCCAGGGAACACCTGCCTTTAGGAATCATCTGGAATTTAAGGCCCAAGGGCCCCTAGGCAGCGTCCAAGAGAGGAGAGGCACTGTCACCAGCCAAGACATCAGTTTGTCAGCTCAGAGGATTATACGTGGGAAAAGAGAGGAGGCGTTTGCGAAAGATCCAATAAGTTCAAAAAATGCTTTCCACTTGTACACAGAGATATTTACATATGATTTTGGGGGGAGGGTACCAGGACTTGAACTCAGGACTTTGTGCTTGCCAGGAAGACACTTGTGCCATTGAGCTATATCCCCAGCCCCTACTACATATGATATTTGTGTGCACAGTATGTTGACATTTCTTCCATTCCTGGAGTAACAGGTGGAAAGCCTGGGTAAGAGGGTGTCGTTTAGGAGTCTCCTTAGAGGAGAAATCATGAGTGGGCACCGATACTTCGGACACTCTGGAGAGAAAGGCGAGCAAAGAGGGCTTTAGAAAGTGTGGTCTTGCGATGTGTGAATGATTTTCTTTTTGAGCCCCTCAAGGTAATTTCCTGTAAAACTCTATGTTCATTTCAGGAGCTTGGGGTGACTGATGTGTACTGCTTTGGGTGAGAATAAGATGGCTGAGTTTATTTGAGACACAGACTCAAACTGAGTACACAATCCCGTCCAAGTCTGGCCTGGGGTGTGAAGGGGAATAGCTCGAGCTGTTTCTGTGATATTTAGTCTTACTTAAGTCCAGATGTGCTCTCGCTCTCTCTCGCTCTCTCTGTCTCCCTGTCTCGTCCCTCCCTCCCTTCCATCCTTCCCCCTTCCTTCTTGCAGTGTGGGAATTGAACCCAGGGCCTTCACAGTGAGCTACATCTCCACCCTTTTTATTCTTTGACACAAGGTCTTGCTAAATTGCTCAGGCAAGATTTGAATTTGTGACCCACCTGCCTCAGCCTCCCAAGTTTTCTTTCTTACTTTCTGTCTTTCTTCCTTCCTTCCTTTCTTGTTATGTTGCCCAGGTTGGACTTAAACTCCTGGCCTCAAACAATACTCCTACCCTAGCCTCCCGAGCAGCTGATACTATGGATGTCACTATATAGAGTCACTATATAGATGTCACTATAGAGGCCACTCTGTGGCCAGCTAAGCTTTCTTTACAATACCTCTGGTACTTTCCCCACTGGCTTCTAGGAGCCTCTTTTTGTCTGGGACAGGACTTGTGAGTATGTATATCAGGTCTTTGAAAAGATTTTCCATAAAGGGACTGGCAGAGAACTGAACAAAGCTGAGGACACAAGTGGACATCATTTCTGTGGAGCAGTTGCCAGGCAACACGCTGGTTGCTGACCAGGGAGAAATTTCCAGGACGCTAACATGGGCCTCAGTGCTGATGACATGGTGCCTTTGTAGACGAGGGCAGGGAATCCCCAGATTTCCTCACACTGTCCTCCATTTTAATTGTCGGTGTGTGCTAATCATTGTTTGACAAAATAGAGAGAAAGGAACCCATGGGGAGGGGATATGGCACGGTTTTTAATGTGGTATATTATTTCTGTACTTTTTGCTCCAGGTTTGTCTGTCACAAAGAGGAGCCAAGAATTCTCCTACTCGCCTCCCACATTTAGAGTGTGGGGACTCCCTGGGTAGCGGGGTCTGGATTGTCGCTCCTGGTGCTACGCCTTTGCGGCCTCACCATCTCAGCCATGGGTAGAGAACAGTGACATCCTCATCAAAGTCTGGGCCACAGATGTGGAATCAGTGATCCCTGACCTAGAAGTCTGCTAGATCCAAGTAGCAATTCCCTCCTTCCTCCTATGCTTCCTTTTTTTCCTTCCTTCCTTCCTTCCTCCCTCCCACTCTTCCTTCTTCTTCCTGTTTTCTCTCTCTCTGTCTTCTATGTCTCTCCCTTCTTATCTCCCGACCCTTCTCTTTCTTTCTCCATTCCTTCCTTTCTTTCTTACCTGGCCCCTTTCCTGGAAACTGGTGTGAATAAAGACAAATGCCAGACCTAAAGTCTCAACAGGAACCTACAATTAGGATCTGCTCTCTGAGGTGTGGTAAGAAACTTATTGGTTAATGTTTGCAAAATGCCAGGACATTCTTGAATAAAAGCCCTTATATAAGTTCAAAGTATTTGTAATTATTATGATTATTACTATAATTTATGGGGTTTAGCTGTAAATCTCATAATAGGATGAGGTCAACACTTCCAAAACGCAGCAGCAGGATGGGGCCGTATATAAAGCCCTGTGGATGCACTGCCTCTAAGGACAAGAGCTCACTGAAGACAGGTGAGTGTGGAATAGGCATAGAACCTGCGCTGGGCTGGGGTTGCTTACAGTGAAAAAATCCACTGAACGGTGATGGACTGATATTGATTGTGTTCTGCGGCCAAGTAAATAATAAAGGTCAGATCAGATGAAACTTACAGTCTTTGCAACGAAAACCCAAGCTTTAGAAGATATGTAAATGTTAGAATGATTTTATTTTCCTGTTCATTACAATACTTAGACAAATTTATACTTCTTTTAATGCAAATATGTGCTTTCTTTTGGATTTGGGTGCATGTGCGAAACAAATAATAGGAGAAGAGAAGTATATGTGCATTGCAGTCGTAGCTCAAATGGGATGGCTTGTCTGTGAATTCAAAGCCAAAAGACTAAGGTGTGAGGGCCAGTGATACAGCTCAGTGGCACAGCGCCTGCCTGACAAGCTCAGGGTCCTAAGTTTGATTCCAGGTACCAAAAAAACAACCTAAGGTGTTTGTATTTTGCCATATGGCAAATCTCTTCCCCACCCTCACATTCGATGTTGCCAGTGTTACATGAACCCGGACACTGTTAGTGGCGGGTCTGTAACAGAGTCCTATTTTCTCCAGAAGCTGTGAAAGACTAAGGCTAGCATGTCTAACAGTTTAAGCATTGACTAGCAGAGTAAAAGGACAGATAGGCTTCAAGAGTCTATCGATGGGACAGAGAGGCAAAGTCTCTTTGATTTGTTCTTTGTTAAGAAGGGGAAGTTCCAGGACAAGTCTCTACCGTAAGGAAAGCAGCCATCTTGGAATTCTCAGCTCTGGCAAACCCAAATGGGCCAAGTGACGAACAGCAGATGCGGCTGACAGAAGCCCCCCTTAGCAGTGCAGTCTTCTCAACAGGAAAGAATTTGCCTACAGAGAACCAAGAAGAGAATCAGTTGATCCTTCTGAGGTTTTCTGGGCTGGTCATCAGGGCTCATGATCCAAACTCACCAACTATGTATTTTCACAGACCGTGTAAAAATGCACTCTGTGAACAATGACGGTTTGAAATGAGCTGTTGTGCTGTAAAGTTAGATTTTTTTTTTTTTTATGCTCAAGAAAATGAATCCCCAGCAGCAGAAGCATTTTGCATGTGTGACTGTCGCTGCCGTTATTGTTTTAAGGACCGCTGATGCACAGTGCTCTGCAAAGCAGCGGGCTGGGGTGTTGCTGTATGCGCGAAGTCGGGAGAAGAACAGGACATGACGCTACCGGAAGGGCCTCTCAGCCCATGGGGAGCAGGCGAGGGAGAGACGCATTAGCCACAAACAAGGCCACAGCACGTCTTGGAGTGGAAGACCATATAGATGTGTAAAGCAGCTCTCAAATCCTTCCAATCAAATGGAGACCGTGGTGGGGCGGGGCTGCCCTCCTCTCTAGGCAGGTCAGGGTGTTTACTGCAGCACAATTCCAGGCTGGCCGGAGGGGCCCGAGGACATGGGATGCTCTCATTCAAGGGTAAGGTGAAGATCAAGAGCATCGTGGACAAGGAATGGGAGTTCTACAGTGAGAGAACCCCAAAGACCAAAGTCCCTTCTTTCTACTTTGCCCAGGAAACTGTTGAGCAGAGGAAGAAATGGTTCTTACCCCTTACAGATCTAAACAATGCCTGAGAATTACAAAGTGCCCGATGGACAGAAGATAGGTAGAAAATACATCCTGATCAAGGCCACCAGGAACTTGAAGTAGCCCTGAGGGGTGCTCTGATCACCAGTTTCTAGGGTAGCGTGTTGTTCTGGCCGTTAAAACCCCCCTTGCTGTTTGTTACTGACTTGCTCTTCCAGGTGACAGAGGAATGATGCCACCATAGATATTGTTCTTGGCATCGGGATGCCATATTTGGCTTGGCCTGGCACTGTCATAAATTTCAAGGGCAGGGAGCCACAGAGGTATTAACAAATTCACCCTAGGTGACCAGTGGACAATCCTCAAGCACACCCCATGGCGCCTCAACGCTCCGTTCCAAACAAAGAGTACTTTTGGGCACCTGTGTAGTTGGGTCGTGGAGTTTGGGTTGCTTCAACATGCTGTGTTTATGGATTTTGGGGTGGAACATTTCGTCCATCCATCCCTGATGTAGCTGGAAAAGATTAGATCTGGTCTCCTGGACAACCAGATCTGGTCTCCTGGACAACCAGAAATGACTGTGTTACTAAGTAACTGGCACATTTATTTACACAGACTCGGGCAGGTACCTGCTCGGCACAGATGTGAGTTCCGCGTTCGGAAAATGAGGTGGCTGTCCTGCTGCAACAGAAGCTAAGTCTTGAGTTTCCAAGGGGAAGCGTCTTTCTTTCCTCAGAAAGCACAGTACGAGTGAAATACCCTAGGCTTAGTGTTTGATCACAGCCAGTGCCTTTTTCTAAGGCTCCCTTCGTAAAACCAGGGAGACACATCCTTAAAGACAGATTCCATGAGACTGTGAGCTTTTTATGTGCCAAAGCAGCTTTCTCCATTGTTTTTCTCCTGGATGGACTGTCCTCTTGCGTTCAGTGCAGGGGGCTCAGGATGCTGAATAATTAATTCCTGTTGAGGGATTTAATCCTAGGGTTCTTGCAGACCCAGCTAAAAGTTCCTGTACCACGCTGGTGACTGACCATGACATTTTCTGCTCAACTAAGCAAAATCAACAGCCCATCCCAAAGTTGTAGGGGAGAGAGGCTAAAAGTGCAGCCTCATCTGTGGCCCTATGCCCCTTACTTTAAGAAGATGGAGCTCACTCGGGGTGCTGGTGCAGCTCTGTAGTCCCAGTGCTATGGGAGGTCGGGGCAAGAGGATGTGGATTTAGAGCCCTGCCTGGGCAACTGAGTGACTTAGTGAGATCCTGTCTCAAAATAAAAGAATAAAATTTCAAAGGGCTGGGGATGTAGCTCAGTGTGAAGACCCTGGATTTAATCACCAGTACCATAAAACTAAACAATAACAACAACTTCTACTACTACAGTGTCTGTAATCCCAGCACTCTGGGAGGCTGAGGGGGAAGGATGGCAAGTTAAAGCCCAGTCTGGGCAATTTAGTGACTTAGACCCAGAATACTATTAAAAAAAAAAAAAAAAAGGCTGAGGATATAGCTCAATGCAAAGGTCCTGGCTTCAACAACCATGGACCTTGCTGTCTGGAGACATCATGTCTTTCTGAGTGTATGGAAGAGACTGCCCATAAGAATAATATTAAACCAAAAGAGGGCTGGGGGTACAGCCCAGTGGTCGAGATCTTGTCAAGCAGGGACCTGGGTTTGGTCTCGAGCACCAGAGAAAAGAGGTGCAAAGTGCCAGGTTTCCACGAAGGCTCCTGCAGGTAATGATAGCAATAACTCAAAACGACAGGTTGCCAGGCTCCGCTGCTCAGGCGAGACAATCGGAAAAGCCCTGAGGTGGGAAAGGTTGGTGGAGGTGGACGCTGTGGGCCAGGGGCCCGGCTCCTCCAGCATGCCGGGTCAATTGTGAGCTGTTCTGGGGTATGTGTGTAACTCATGGGGGTGCTGGGGGAACCGGGGCTCCTTGTATTCATGCATGGTGTGGAGAGGAGCAGTGGGCTGAGACAGAGAGAAAGCGGGGCAGTGCGTGCTTGATGGTGTGTGGTTATCCGTTCTCTAGTCAAGCAAGTGCTTGATGAGCTCCTCTGGGGTCCCTGCCCCTGACCTGACTTCACACGCGATTGTCTTTCTGTCCTTCTGGGTTCTGGCTCAAGAGTTTTTACAAGCTGGGTTGGGTGGAGCACCAGGAAGCACTCTGGAAGGCTAAGGCAGAAGGACTGCAAGTTAGAGCCCCGCCTGGGCAATTCTGTGACTTAGACCCTGTGACACTATAAAAAGGGGCTGAGGATATAGCTCAGTGTGAAGTCCTGGGTTCAGTCCCCAGCACCGGGCAGGGTGGAGGTGAGCTACAGAGGGAGAACAGGGAACAGCGTTCAAGGTGACTGAGAGGCTCTGGAATTCCCAGCATGGAGCCGAGAGCAATGGGGAATGACTCCCAACTCCATCCTTCACCCAAAGTGAAGAATCAGCATCTGTCCCTAGACACCAAAGATAGTGTGGCCTTTCCTCCTCCCTAAAGGGCAAAGAACCCAAGTCAGGGAGACCACCCACACGAAACTCTCCTTTCCATAGTACGTTTGGATAATGAAGAGGCTCTTTGGGTAAGACACAGGCATCAGAAATTTGTTTTGCAGAGACTTGAGTCAGGGCACGGTATTTCTGGGTGTCCAGAGTGAAAATGTCTTGACTTCTTGCTGGTACCCAGTGTCTTGATGCTGTGTCTCATCCCTGTGGTTCGAGGAGAAATCTCCTTTTTAAGGCAGGATGGAGCACTCGTCCTACTTTTGCTGTGTGTGTGTGTGTGTGTGTGTGTGTGTGTGTGTGTGTGAGATGATTCTACTCCTTACGTTCCTACGTCTGACCCAGGAAATCTTGTTCCGTTCATTCCCCTCGCCCCAGAAACGTCACACATTGTAATGACAATGAGCGGTGATTTTACATCGTCAAGCTAATGTTCATTTTCAAAGCATTTCAGGAGCGGCAGAGCCAGATCTCCAGTATGTCTGTGTTGTGGCTGCTTCTGGGCCTCCTGGCCCTGGCTGGTGAGTGGGTTTTATTTTTTTCCAAACCACCTTGGAGGTGGGAAGGGGAAGTACCAGAACACAATAGGACGTTTATACTTAAAAGTGCCGTGGAAATATTTTTGTTCTAAAATGTCCAGTGAATCCTGGAGTTAGGAATAGTCACTGGCAAGCAGTCTTTCCCTGAAAACCTCATGAAAGTTTGGGTTTCCCCAGAATTCAGGGTGGGCTTTAAAACAGTGATGCTCAGGACCAGACTTGAAACATGCACCATCGGTAACTACTCGTTTCCCACTCTAAAAAGTATTGATTGAATTTATTTATAGACCATATATTCCATTGAAAGGTCGAGGTGGTTGCAACAATCAGATTAATATAATTCAAGTGAAAAACTAGTACAAAAGCTACCAAGATGGCACCAAGCTAATAACCTGCAGGCTGACCCAGCTGCTGCTATTGTGCTGGTGCTTTGGCCCTGATGTTCCTGACAGCTGGGACAAAAAGCAAAAGCGCCAGTTTTTTGATAAATACAGTGAGGAATCCTAGTTCCTCAGGAGGTACAAAGCTTTTCCTGTCTCTGAATTTTAAAATGCCTTACATTCATTCATTCCTTTATTGGCTCAGTCCCTCAATGAATATTTGTAAATTCCTACAAGGTGCTAAGCACTGAGAGTGGGAGGAAGTTTGACCCTCCTAGAATGTGGTCAGGGGGCGGTCCACAGGGCAGGCAGTAAAAAGTGACAACCAACTGCGCCTTCAAGGGCAGTGAGCAATCAGAAAGATACAGGTGCACTGGTGAAAAACATGAAATAGAAGACACTGGCTTGTTCAATTATTAATACACTCATAAAACACCAGGCCTTTTTATCTCCACATTCCTCATCCCAAGTTTAGGAGGCAGAAGCATTTACTCCAAATACTAGTATCTTCAGATGTCAACCCCACGAAGCCGTAAGAACATAGAACCTAGAAATGCATTTATGTAAACATATGGAACACACATGGTGCACGCACTAGAAAGATTTCCAAAGATAGGCAAATCGGTAAGATTTGATGAGGCAACCTGCTTTAGATAAAGAATAAGATGAAGGTATTCATTATGTATCACAAATATGTACTAATGGAAAAGAAAAAAAATACTTATTATTGAAAAAACTATAATTGGGGCTGGGGATTTAGCTCAGCGGCACAGCGCCTGCCTGGCAAGTGCAAGGTCATAAGTTCGATTCCTGGTACTGGAAAAAAAAAAAGAAAAAAGAAAAAAAGAACTATAATTTTAGAAAAGACCCTATCAAGAAGTTATCGGCTTACAGTGATGAGAAAGTTCTCACAGCGAGCAATTTCCTGCCCCATAAAAGTATCTTATTACTGGCTCATGTGCACTCCTCCTAGTGCTGATTGTAAATTTACAGTCATGAGTAAAGACACCAGATACCCAAATCCTCAGATGCTTAAGTCCCTTCTCTAAAATGGCGTAGCGCCTGCAGAGAACCTCCTCCGATCCTCCCCTACGCATTCAGTCACCTCTAGGTTACATTTCGTTCCTAATACAGTGCAAATGCTATGCCAGTGCTCGTTAAACTGAGCTGCTTAGTGAAT
The DNA here is from genome assembly GCF_000276665.1 of Chinchilla lanigera. Lineage (NCBI taxonomy): Eukaryota > Metazoa > Chordata > Mammalia > Rodentia > Chinchillidae > Chinchilla > Chinchilla lanigera. The sequence goes on along the minus strand of NW_004955470.1, from coordinate 5,569,054 downwards.
AATGACAAGCACAGAGGTCTGCACATGCTCAGCACAGGCAATTTTTTTCCTCAAACATTCTTGATTTGCAATTGATCGACACCATAGGTGCAGAACCCACACATACAGAGGTTCCGCTGTCTATTGTCAGTACTCATTGACCCTCATTCTGGTGTGCAAAGAAAAAGCAGGCTTCTCTTACAGGGTCTTTGTGAAATCTCATAGGATCTAACACAATGCCTCCCTTTCAGGGATGACTCAATTCTGAGCAGAGAAAAATGCAAAGAAAGGCAGGGAAGAAGCAGGAGAGAGCCCCCCCCCACCCCCCATGTAGAGACCTGGCCCTGTGCCTCACATGTGCACCCCCTCTTTGCAACCTGAGGCCCTTACCTAGAACACACCAAGAGAAGGTGAAACCAACCCCAATATGGGCAGTGACCTTCCTCTGGGTCTCAGTTGAGACTCCCTGGGAGACTCAGCTTTTGTCTGTGTTTCTCCAGAACCAACACGAACATCACACCAGACCAAGGAGTCAGGAGTATTTGAGTATATGCTGAGGGAAGTAAGATGAAGATTAGGATGCAGGGAACCGACAATCTCTGATTTGTTCTAAGACCCATAACCCACAGCATCAGACAGCCCCCGAGCTTTGCAAAGAATGTAGCTGCCCCAGTAGATCCTCAGATCTGCAGGACAGAAGGCTAGCACTATCATAGCATTGTCTGTGGTCATTTCTTAGTTTACTGTTGGATCAGTTCCTAGAGTTTCAATTGCAGAGTCAAGTTCTTATTATTCATTGATCACAGTCGCCTTTATTAATGTCATTTCATTCATAGACAGAAAGGTGGTGAGGTCTATTCTAGTGCAGTGCCTAAGGCTAAAGCTTTCTCAACCTGCAGACTCATCTGAAAGCAGCAACTGGGGATGCTACGGGAACATCCAAACCCTGGACACCCCAGGAGCATCCTGCGGGATTGGAAGACGCCACGGCCTGACCTACTGTGGTAGTTACATCTCCCTGTCCCCTTGTGCTCTTTTGACATAGCCTCTGGGGTCCCACTTGTTCCCAAGCCAAGGAGTGGGGAGGACAATGCACATGGAGCCCAAAGACCTCATCAGAGTCCTGGCTCTGCTCCTTCATCCAAATCCCCCAGCTGCCCTGACCGCCTGTGAACGGTGGGGGTGACGGTCTTGATGGTGTTCCAGACTCTAAGCAGTGTCACGGAATGAGAGTGCTTCTTAAGCCGTAAGTGCTTAGAAAGTGAGGCCAGCCAGGTAAATTAGTGTCACTTTTCATTGTTCAGAGCATTCTTGTTAAACAAAGTCAAGCTCTTACTCAAGTTCCTACACAATTTCTTGGTGTCACTTAGGAGTGGAAAGATGGCGGACTGCAGGCAAAACCAGTGGGGGACTCCCAGGACTTCTTGAAGGGCTTAGGGGAATCGCTCCTCCATGCGTGTACCTGGCTGGTGGAGGGGTGGGCACTGCACGTCTTGCTGGGAACCCTTTCTGGGGTGCGTGGGAGGGGCCCAGTGGCGCCCGTGCCCGCAGAATTGCATCAGGAGAATTGCTGGTGGCAGCAGAGGACATCTGTCTCAGGAGATGCATGGGAGGGACACTGGCTCAAGCTCTCAAGAAGAGAATCTTAATCTCAGCTCAGGAAGCAGCATCAGGGATTTAGGACCAAACCCTGGGCTCCCAGACCTCTCTCTCCTTGGGGGCACCCCTTTCAGTGTAAGGCACCCGGAGCTGCATCCTTCCTCCTGCGTTTGCTTTAGGAGTCCGTGCTTCTGAAAGACTGGCTGAAATAGACCTGCCTTACCTGCTGCGATACCAGCCCATCGTGCGGACGGTCGGCCGGAAGTACTGCGTGGATCCTGCAGTGATCGCTGGGGTTCTGTCCAGGGAGTCTCTCCGGGGCAGTATTCCGATCAACGTGGGTGTTCCGATCAACATGGCGCAGGTATCTCCCCATCGGGCAGTGTCTCGTGTGGCCCTTCTGTGGCTGATGCAATGCTAAGGACATACCTGCGTGTTTTCTTGTTGTTGATGGCACAGTTCCATAAAACACACCACAGGTAGTGCTGCCTGGATTTGGGAGGTTCTCAGTTCTGCCTGAAAGATACCAGCAGCACCATTTCTCCTTGCTTAGAGCCACAATTTCTTTTTCTTTCTTTCTTTTTTTTTTTTTTTTGTCTTTTTGAGATAGGGTCTCCCCATGCAGTTCAGGCTGGCCTTGAACTCACTTTGTAGCCCAGGCTGATTTCGAACTTGCAACGATCTTCATGCCTCAGCCTCCTGAGTTCTGGCATTACAGGCATGCACCACCATGCCCGGCCACAATTTCTTCTCAATTAAATGATGCTGTAGTTTTAGGATACCACCCAGGGCACCCTATTCTGGAGTTCCAACAAGGCAGTGGCCAGGAGAAAGATTAGAGATGGTGTCCGTGCTAAGTTCTTTCCTAGCTGTGGGGCCTTGAATAGGTAATTTAACTTCATCGTGCTTCCGTTTCCTGAACTATAAAATGTCATTTTTTTCATTGCTACGGATCAAACCCAGAGCCTTGCACATGCTGGGCAAGAGCTCGACCCCTGAACTCTGGCCTTAGTCCTACAATGCCATCCTTTTAGATTATAATGAAGGTTGAGTGAAATCATATACAAAAGTGCCTGGTAGACTCGCAACAAATTCTAAGTTCATTATCCCTTGTCTTCTTTCCATGGAACTCTCAGCTCTGAAGGTTGAGTTCTACTTTTGCACTAACTCTGCCTGGCATACTTGTTGGGAAGAGACTTCCAGGAAACTGGTCAGACTCCACTGTCTGATTAACTCTCCGCTGGGGTCAGTGACGGCAAAGTTGAGTGAGGCTCAGTTCTTTCTACTGTATCTCAGGCCACTGTTGTTGAGAAGCCTGTATTACAGTCATTTCTTAAGATTTTAGGAACATTTATCGTGCAGTGATCCTTAAACTGGCTTTGCACGAGTGATTCCTTGTATGAAACTGTAAAGTTCTTTCAAATGACTTTTCTCTTCGATTTGGGGGCCCACCATCCATCCTTGTCAAGTGAGGAAATGAACTCACAAGGGGCCAGTCGCTGCTGTTAAAATCACCCAGGAAAACGCACAACAGGGACAAAAGACATCTTGTGAGGTCAGGGCTGGCATCGTTACTACTGCCCCCTGCTGGCTCCTTTGTAACATCCGGCTCTCGGGGCAAAAGATGAGTACAGCTGTGTTGAAGATGAAGCAAGAATCCCCTCAATTGACACATTTCTCCTAAAAACGTGAACCCAGTGTGAGAGTGGAAACCAGAGGGGTGTAGGAAGGGTGAGAAGTGCTGCTGGACACCCCGATAACCTGGAAGGAGAATTTCCAGGACAGACGGCCTGTTTTTGGCCCGCTGGGCAGTTCTGCATCGCAGCACTGAGGGGCATTGCAATGGAACCCGCACAAACTCGGCCGCCTTCGGTCTCCATAGGGCCTCCTGCCCTCACCCTGAGGCAGCAAGGAAATGACTGCTCATCCCCTCCCTTAGCCCAAACCCTGTCGCTTTACTTTTTTCTCTTGTTTTGTAGGGACATTTTAACATGAGATCTCTTTACAGATCTTACTTAAAATACCATCCCGTACATAACACAGTAGCACTAATTACATGTACAATGTTTTTATTTTTTATTATTTTATCTTTTTTTGGGACAGGGTCTCTCTATGCAGTTCAGGCTAGTCTTGAACTCACTTTGTGGCCCAGGCTGGTCTTTTTTTTTTTGGTACCAGGAATCAAGCTCAGGACCTTGTGCTTGCCTGACAGGCACTTATGCCACTGAGCTATCTCCCTGGCCCCCCAGGCTGGCCTTGAACTCACAACGATCCTTGATCCTCCTGCCTCAGGCTCCCGAGTGCTGGGATTACAGCAGTGCGCCACCATGCCCGGCTCTACATGTACAATGTTGCACATCAGATTTCTAGAACATTTTTACTGCAAAGCTGAAATTTTGCACATGTTGGCTAGCACCGTTCCATCTCCCTTTCCCCTGGCCTAGGCTAGAACACCATTCTCTTCTTTGTGTCTGTGTGTTTCACTATTTTAGACCCTGACTATGAAGGAAATCATGTGGTATTTGGTTTTTGTCTTCCTGTGACTGGCTTATCTCACTTGGTATGATGTCCTCTGGGGTTATCTATATATTGTCCCTGTTACAGATGGCCTTTCTTTTGGAGACTGAGCAGTCCTTCAGGGTATGTCTATGCCGCATTTTCTCTGTTCATTCATCTCAGGAAGACTTTATTGCTGCCAACACTTGGCTACCATGCATAGCTCTGCAGTGAACACAGGAGTGCTAATGTTTCTCTGAGATCCTGATTTCAATTATTTTGGATAAACACCCAGAGATGGGGTTGCTAGATCACATGCACTTCTTTTTTTTTTTTTAATCACATGCACTTCTAATTTTAATTTTCTGAGGACCCTCCATACTGCTTCCCGGGGTGGCTGTGTCACTTTTCACGCCCATCAACAGCGCCCAAGGGTTCCAGTTCCCCCACATCCTCCCCGACACTTGTTTTTTATGTCTCTGGCAGTGGCTTTGCTCTTTAATCCCCGGCAAGCTCAAAGGTGAAATGAGAAACACAGAAAGAAGAGGAAAGAAAGACACTGAGCACACCACATGGTGTCACTCTCCCCCGGCTCACCTATTTTTGCCTCTGCCTCTTGGCCTCTAGGACACAAACGCTTTTGCTCCCACATCCTGGATCAGCGAGTCCCAGGTTTCCCAGATGACCAAGGTTCTGACTAGTCGAATCAAAGAAATCCAGAGGACATTTCCAACCTGGACCCCCACCCAGTACCTGAGAGGTACGTATAACCCCTTGGTCAGTTGTTTCACAGGGTGGAATTCAAACAGACAAATTGAATACCTTGCTCCACATTTACTCAAACCACAATTTCCTCCTGCTAGGTAGTCAAGAAAGAGAATCTGCGGTGGTTTTTTGTTTGTTTGCTTGTTTGTTTTTTGCTGAGTGTCCTGAAGCAACATGGCTGGGATTAACCTATCCCATGTGTCGGATGTAGATTCCGTTTCTGTCCAGGGATGACAGGTCCCGAGAACGAGGTACCCGTGGATGAAGAGAAAAGTAAGAGAAACAAGAAAAACAAGAGAGGCGTAATTCTGGGATCAGGGGCGTACAGCCTCTCGGACTGCAGCCCCGATTAGCAATCTCAGTCACCTTTTATTGAGCGAGAACCAAGGGCGTAGCTAGTACAAATGGGCAGACACCAAACGTTTTAGCAAGGATAATACAGCTAATTAAAGGATTATCCTTCTCCACATGCAATCCAACACACATCTGTAATCCCAGCACTTGGGAGGCTGAGACAGGAGGATCGTAAACTCAAGGCCAGTCCGGGCTGTACAGTGAAGCCTTATCTTAAGAAACCCTAACAAACAATAAACAAATCATTATGTGTCCTCCGTGCTTCTCTAACAAAAGAATGTCCTTCTCTACACCCATGCATTTCAGGAGGACTCTGTGCCTATGGCGGGGGCGCTGGCTTTGTCAGAAGCAACGAGGACTTGAGCTGTGACTTCTGCAATGATGTTCTTGCGCGTGCCAAATACTTCAAGAGACACGGCTTCTAGTACCTTGGGTGAAACCCAAGTTCATTATCACGCAGAGGCCGCAACTGTTACACGGAAAATCTAGCCAATTGGGCCTGCCATTGAAATCTCAGGTTGACCAGACAAGGTCATCCGCATAACTATGAATCACATTAAAGGAAGAACGGCTATCTGCATTTTGTGGTCTGGTGTGTGTGTGTGTATGGATTATGTTCTGTATCTCTTTCATGGAATTCCCAAAGTGTGATTTCTAATCTGGATTTCTGTGAAATGAATCCTATTCCTCTGTAATTGCCAGATTTAGCATCACTTTTATTCCACTGAATGGGTACAAAAACTGTCAGTCAGAACTGCTGATAGCAATTCAGCTACACAGACTTACTTAGTTACAAAGCCAGTTAGGGATAGTGCCATAATGCAAACGTAGATGTCTTCTGTTCTAAAGCTCATCTTTTAAAGCTTTTATTTTGCCAAGGTGGTACAGGTATCTGCTTGGGTGGCTGCGTGCACACGTGCTTGGGTACACCTGTAGAGGGGTGTCAGGTGGACTGTCCTGGTTTGCCTGTATCCAGACAAGACTACAACCATTTAAAGATCTTGGTTGGGTTTCTTTTCCATTCTAGAATCTGGTTACTCTTGAAACTCTCGAGACAGGAATCTTTGAGATAAGAGTTTATTGAGTAGTTACAGATGCTCCCAGGCAAGGACCAGGTCCTGGGACGAGTTCCGGCACCCCCACATGAAGGCTGAGAGGAGGTGGGAAAACACTGGGCCGACCATGGCCAGGAGCGTTCCTTGTTTTGTTTCTTAGTGCACGTTAGTAATACAAAGTGTTGAGGATCGTTTTGGGTATTTGGAACATGCATTTAACACATCTTGACCCTTTTAAAGTCCATTACCCCTCTCCTTTACCTTCTCCCTAACCCCCTTTCCTATCTCTCCTTTATTTTGTTCACTTTAGGTTTTTCCCATGAGAAACATACCCTGTTTAATTTTCCAAATCTGGCATATTTCGCTTAGCATGATAGTCTCAGATTCCATTGATTTTCTCGTTAATGACATGGTTTTATTCTTCTTTATGGTTGAATAATATTCCACCATGTATAAACACCATTTTTTTCTTCATCTATTCATCGCCTGATGGGCAACAAGGCTGCTTCCAGAGCTTAGCTACTGTCAACTGCACCGCTACCAACGCGGGTGGGTGTGTATCACTATAGCACGTTGTCCTGAATTCTTTCAAGAGTGTACCCAGAGAGATACGGCCAATCAAATGGTACTTCTGTTTTCAGTCTTGGAGAACTCTCCACACTGATTTCCACAGTGGCTCTACTGGTTTATAGTCCCACCAGCAAGGCAGGAGGACTCCTTTATCCCACGTTCTCACTCGCTGTTCCTTGCATTCTTGATGATAGCTGCTCTGCAGGGGGTGAGGGGGTTCTGAAAGCGGTTTTGATTGGTGTTTCCTTAATGGCTAAAGATACTGAGCATTTTTCACGTACTTATTGGCCATTTGTACTTCTTTTGAAAAGTGTTCAGTTCATTGGCCCATTTTTATTGGGTTATTTGTTTTGGGGGGAGGCAATTTTGTTTTGTTTTGTTTTTTGAGACTGAGTCTCACTATGTAGTCCAGGCTGGCCTTGAATTCACTGTGTAGCCCAGGCTGGCTTCAATCTCACAGCGATCATCCTGTGACCTTCACGAGCGCTGGGAGTGCAGGCGTGCACCACCACACTTGGCTGGGGGGTGGTGGTATTTTTTTAAGTTCTTTATATAGTTCAGATATTAGTCCCCTAGCCAACAAATAGCTAACAGTTCTTTTCCTATGCTACAGGTCATCTCTTTACTCTGATTTTTCCTTTCCTGTGCAGAAGCTTTTTGATTTGATGCGCTCCTATTTGTTGATTTTATTATTTTTTTGTGAAAT
>NW_004955470.1:5502287-5558199 GCF_000276665.1 Chinchilla lanigera | reverse complement strand
TGAGTTTGAGACCAGCCTGGACTACATAGTGAGTTCAAGGTCAGCCTGTACTACATGTGAGACCTTGTTTAAAAAAAAAAAAAAATTAAAAATATATATAATCACATTGGTGACCCCTGAATTTTGGAGGAGGCTACCTGGTTGTCCCAATACCACTTATAAAATAGTCCGTGTTCTCCATATGCACTGGAAATGTCACATCATCACATGTCATCACATACTGCATTCCCATGTCTCTGGGCCATTGCTAGCCAGTCTGTGGTATCCTGTGTAGGTTCACAGCTTTGCACACAATGGTACGTGTCTCCCATTAGCTCTCCACCTCCCCGCGCCAGTACCGCCTCTCCTCACCTGAAGAGTCTGTGCACACCTGCTTTCTCCAGCTGGTCCTTCTTCAGCTATTTCCTGCCACCGGTCACTGGGAAGGACTTGAACTGTTCCCGGCTATCAAAAACAAAGTGGATGCCTCCAAATCCCTTCGTGGAGTAGTTAATAAAAAGCGCAGGCAGTGGCCTCTGTGAAAACCGCAGGACTCGGGCCTTTCAGGGAATGAGACAGAGGGCAGGCGTGTGAGCAGGAGGAGGAGTGGGAGGGGTCAGGAAAGCCACTGAAGGAGCCCTGGAGACTCCTCCGTGCACACAGAGCCAGCCGGGTTCCCGCCCTCACCTCCTCGTGCACCAGCGCCCTACATGCTTGCTGCTTGCTGCACCTCTCGGGAGGCTTTCATACTGCTGCAGTCCCCCTCGGGGGGCTCTGATGTAATGCGCTGGGGTCTGGCCTGGCGTGGGACCTTCCTATTCCAGGCCCACAGCCAGGTGATACGTGGAGCACTGTTGCCAAATAGATGCTGCAGATTCACCTAGAATAGACCAATGTGTGTGTGTGTGTGTGGGGGGGCTGTACACCGGAAAACCCTGTGCCGTGCCGGAGGCCCTGAGCCCTGTGGAGGAGAGTGAGCCCTGCCCTGCAGACCCTGGGCACAGATGGACCGACCCATCTTTCGGGCACTGTAACAGCCAGGCTTGTCCCTGTAAACAGCTGAGACGGCTGTAAGGAAGGCGGCTGGTGCCTTCCCTTCTGCATTCAAGCACAGACTCACACCCCATTCTGTGTTGTGTGGTTTCTCCCCAAGGCCTACTGAGCTCTAAGGGACTCAGAAGAAAAACTTGTTCTTTCTTCTGGGGAAAAAAAAAATAAACACATTTATCAGGATATAAATAATGGGATGACTTTTATGTTGGAAACTTAAGAGAGTAAATTCGTATGGGAGATAGGGATATAGCTCTGCACTGGAGCGCTGGCCTAGCACTTGCAAAGCCTTGGGTTTGATCCCTAACACTGGGGAAAAGATTAGACAGGAATGAGTTGGGATTTAGGTCTCAAGACAGAAGGTGGCATTTTATTCTCCGCTCATTTCCAAGGGGAGCCAAGAACCAGGAAGAACAAAGTCATGGATAAAAGTTGACCATCTGAGCCAGGCATGGGGGTGCATGCCTGTAATCCCAGCACCCAAGAGGCTGAGGCAGGAGGATCACCATGAGTTTGAGGCCAATGTGAACTACATAGTGAGACCCTGTATCATAAAACAAAAACAAACAAACAGATCTCATTCCAAAAATATTGCATTATGTATATGCAAGTATTTCAAAATAGGAAATGCCTCTGAATCTGGTGATAGGGCAAGTGACTTCAATGAGACAGGCACTCACAAAAAAACCAAAAAGGCAGGAATGAACCAAGCTTTATTGAGCCGGCTGACGGACAGCCTCTACCCAGGAGCCAGAGAAGATGTCCACACTGATCTGGGTCTCACCTTCCATTTAAGTACATCTTTTAGGTTTCTATAGTAACCATTACCTCATTTTGGGAATCTCACAAGAATGTCACACAATTATCACAAAGTTTCTCTCTCTCAGAAGCTGTCAGACCTCCAGATTCCAGATGCCCATTGCAGTTTAACTTTTAGCCTACTTCCCAATGTCCTGTTTGTTCTGCTCCCGTTTTATGACTTTGCTCTCCTGTAAGTGGGTTGATAACTAACCAAGGGGAAGAGGTGAAGAGTGGGGTCAGCTACAGTGTAAGTGAATTTAAGTGACTTCTCTTAATATGGAGTTAAAAAAGGAAAAGGGAGTCTCTCTTGCCCTATTGCTAAGAATCCCAGGTGAGGGATATTCAACTTGATACTGTAATTGCAATGTGTTTTGAGTGCATCTCCTTGCAAAGGTTTGCATGCATGGCATTTTCAATACATATTGAGTTCAGCTAAAGATACACTGATGGAAAAAGTCTAAGGACATTGGAGGGTGTGTCCTACTTGGGTTACTCCATGTTGTATAGAGTAGGAGCTTTCAGGCTGTGCTTTATCCTGAGTGACTCCATGTTATAGAACAGCAGAGCACACCATTCAGAGCACAACTGCTGAGACGGAGTGACATGGTCACAAGTCTGTCCAAAGCTTGACACACAAAACTTCCCAGAAAAAACACCCCACCCCCCGCCTGCACAGCACAACTGCAAGGCATCTGCTGGCAAAATAAAATGAATCTATCGAATCAAAAGGGCCACCTGTGCACTTAACCAGTGAAATCAAGGATACATGGACACAGCTAAGTTGTATCAGAGAAAACATGAGCTTCTCAGATGCACCACACTGACAGATGTGCCACCTCCTCACATAGATCATAAATGTGACCAAAAAATATGGTGAATAGTTAAGAATTTTATAATTTATTACAGTAAAAGACACATTAACATGAATCCTCCTTGAGGTCCTCCCCCTCACTGCAAAGACTCAACCCATGGTTCTTGACACTTTCTGAAGCAGTTCTGGAAGTCCTCTTTCCTGAAGGTCTTAGTGGTGCTATCATGCCTGCCTGGGGTCCCACTGTCAGTGGGTGGGGCCTTGGGAATCATTGATCTCACTGAAACTGAAGCTGAAGAATATCCTCCATCCCTGGTGCATCCTCTTTGGCCCACTCTGGCTTCCTTCTTAGCCTTTTGCTACTGCAAGATTGCACATTTATCTTTCACAGTAATATTTATTTCTGTAACCCATTTCTGTTTCCAGTGTGAACCCATTTAAAGTGTTTCCTTTTCATGGTCATTTTGACTTTGGGGAAGAGCCAGAAGTCTCACAGTGGGGCCAGATTAGGTGAATAAGGTGGGTGAAGACAGATTGCCATGTCTTTATGAACTGCCTTTCTGTGGGCATTCATCCTACTTCATAAAGACAGCTTGACCTGCTGATGAATGCATTGAGACTGACAGGCCACGGGCTCCAGCTTTCAGTCCCAGCTCCATCTCCCTGGGTGACAAGGACCCCTCCCACTGCTGGCCATCCAGACTCCAGCTTTGAACCAACTCTAGGGTCTCAAATGCTCACCGGCACCTGCTTGGAGAAGCCCTGCCTGGCCTGTGATCTTATCTGGCCCATGTGGTGACCTTTTTACATCTCTTTAGATTCTCTTCCTTGGATTTAAGTTCCTCCTCTTAGAATGTTGCAGCCACCACTAACTCTTTTTTAGCCATTCTGTAACCTACACACTGTGTGGAGTGTGGTGTGTGACTTGGGTGTTTCAGATATTGGTCATTAAGACCAGCATAAAAGAGCATGTGACTACCCAGCTTTTTGGCTACCAGTGAATCTTGATTACGTGGCTTGATGAGGTTGATGAGATTTGTGTTGCCCATGAATGTACCATCATTCAACAAATTCTGACATCGTGGGGAGACACAGTCATGCCTGGTCTCTGTACTGACATAGTTCACTTACGATATGACTTTTACAGAGACAACTCCCCCTAAGGATTGATAGAGCTGTGGGTTCAAATCTGCATTTATGGAAGTTACTTCATCTCTCTTTGTAAATTTCCCCATCTGCACAATGAGGATTAAATGAAATGATCTATGTAAAGTGCTGAATATAGACCCTGACCCATGGTAGGAACCCAATAGGTTATAGAAATAAATATTACTGTGAAAGATAAATGTGCATTCTTACAGTAGCAAATGGCTAAGAAGGAAGCCAGAGTGGGCCAAAGAGGATATATCAGGAGAGGAGAATATTCTTCAGCTCCAGTTTCAGTGAGATCAATGATTCCCAAGGCCCCACCCACTGACAGAGGGACCCCAGGCAAAGGTTTCTTAACCTGAGTTGGATGCTGTCATCCCAGGAGCATCATTACCTAGAATGAAAGAAGGGGCTGGGTCTACCACTGTTCTCAGCTTGAAGAGCTGTGGCAGGGAGGAGGGGATCAACCTAGAAAAATAAGGACAGTCATTTTTGCTAGCACTCCTAGTGGCTTTTCTTATTGGTATTCTTGCAATACATGCCATTTACACTTGTTTGGGGCAACTGACATGTATACATAGACAACATACCATGATCCGTGATTTATTCCACATTACAAATGATGAAGATCATACTCTGGGCAGGCTCATCCTGCCCTTGAGAGACCTGGTTTCTCCCAGCTTCCTTCCACCACGCCTCCAGGGGAGAAGGGGCACCACCTGTCAGTCCTGAAGGGAGCCTTGCCGTCCCCCTCAGATGAAAGATGCCTGCACCCACTTGGCTGGTGCACATCTGACCCATCTCTTGCAAATTCGTTTGCTTCAGGGCTCTGGAATTCTGCAACTGCTGGGGGAAACCTGTTGCTTATGTGGTCTCTGAGCACCTGCTGCTGCCTTCTTTGCAGAAGCAGTCTTGGGACATCTCGTTAGAAACATCCAGGAGAGAACATTGTTTCTGGCTGCCTGAGAGCCTGGTGGAGCAACACTGGTCAGCACCTGTCATTTATACAGACTCCTGAGGGTTGCGTCCATGGTCTTTTCTAGCGCGAAAACACAGGGCTGAAAACAGCCAAGCATTTCAAAGGCTTTTGTTACTCTAGCTGTCCCTCTGTTCCTGTGGAAACACAAGATGATAGAAAATCAACCATGGTTGTTATATTGCATATTGTTAAATTCAAAGTAGTTGTTCAGATTACCAGATGTAGGCATGCAAAATTGATCAAAGGACTAAGCATTAACTGTTCCTTTCAATAAACCAATAGAAACCAGTAGTACAATTATCTTAGCTATCTTGTGTATATATATTTTCCCCACCCCTTGCCCCCCACCGTCTATGATTTTTTATTCATTCCTAAGTGCAGCTAATCCTCCCACAGTGTTTGGATGATGAGTGGTTCTGACACCTCCGCTCGAGGACCAGTGGGCCCCAAACGATTCCCCACACCAGCACCACCTTGCTCATCACAGTGAGCCTGTCCTGTTGCCAGCTTCTCCGTGTTGTGTCCCTACTTTCTCACCTAAGAGAGGAGAGAAAGAGAGAGCACAAGCTTTAAACCTGCCTTACCCTGGCGTGGTGGCACACACCTGAATCCAGTGCTTGGGAGGCTGAGGCAGCAGGATCGCTGTGAGTTTAAGGCCAGCTTGGGATACAAAGTGAGTTTAAGACCAACCTGAACTGCATAGCAAGACTCTGTCTCAAACCAACCAACAAACCAACAAACAAAAAAGGTTTAAATCCACCAGTTTGCTAATACTAGCTATAGCTTTCTCACCTGTAAGGTAAAGACAGAATTGTCTACAGCAGTGTAATAAATTACTAGAGTACATTAGGGCTGCAGTTGAGGAAAATGCCCAAGCTGCCTCAGGTGATGGAGCTATGCTGGGAAGAGTCAAGGGAGTGAGTAGATAGCCCTGGAATCCGCCTCAGTAGAGGATGAACAGGCAGCATAACTCAAAATGTCCGCAGCAGATGTCGAGCTCAGCTCTTGGTGTTCATCTTCCCTGGGATGCCGGAAGTCTCCTCTGTCTCTTTGTGGACAACACCTCTCTTGCCCACCACTGGCCTTTCTGGTTGCTCTCTAGTCTCCTGTCTGCTCCCTGAGAGCTCCTCCTACCTCATGACCTCTGCTTCTTTCCATGGGTCTTTGTGCTCTGGCTACTCTATACGTGAGTGACATGTGATCAAAATATATGGTGGTTGTTTAAAGTTTTAAATAGTACTACGGCAAGACACATTGCCATTAATCTCCCTCAAAATCCTCCCCCTCACTTCAAAAACTTATCCCATCATGCTTGCCACATTCTGCAGCAGTTCTGGGAGTCCTCCTTCGTGAGGGTCTGTAGTTATGCTGTCATGGCTGCCTCAGTGTCCTAAATTGATTGAAAACATTTACCTGTCACAGTCATTTTTACTTCGACAGGAAGAACCAGAAGTTTTACAGTGCCAGGTCTGGTGAGTAAGTTAGACGAGGACACACGGTGATGCTTTTATGAGCCTGCCTTTCTGTTGCATGGCACCCGGCAGCAGCATTCACTATATCCTTAATCACGTATCAAAAAGACCTTCAGGAGAGAGGGCTTCCAGAACTGCTTCAGAAAGTGACAAAATGATGGTATAAGTGTGTTCAAAGTGAGGCAGAGGATTTTGAGGGGACTCATGACAATGTGTCTTTATGATAACTTTAAAAGTTTCATTATTCAGCATATATATTGAGCACATCTCATATGTCCCTCCCTTTCACTCAAACTGTCCCATCAGAAGCTCATGAGGGCCTCCCCAGCACACTCACCTGCAGGATTTTCTGAAAGCTTCCTTTTCCCCTAACCCATGAAAATCATTCTTCAAAATGACAATCACACTTGGTGCTATGGTTTGGATGTCTATGTCCTCCACAACTGCTGTTGAAACTTAACTGCCACTGTAACATCATTAAGAGCTGGAGTGGAGGGGTTGGCTCAGGGGAGAGCACCTGCTCAGCATGTCCAAGGCCTTGGGTTCCATCTTTAGGTCCAAAAAAATAAATAAAAATGAAAAGTCGGGACCTTGAAGTGGCTCTCAGGCTGTGGGATGTCCTCTTGCGGGTGGGACCGGTACCACAATGAAGGACAAGGTCGGTCCCTGTTGTCCTCTGCCATGTTATGACTCAGCAAGAAGTGATTTCTTGGATGTCACCACCTACTAACGCAATAGCCGCATGGGGCTACTGAGCGCTTGACATGCGGCTCATTTGAACTGAGATGTGCTATAAATCTAATATACTGGAACTTAGTATAAACAGACTTTCATAATGATTACATGTTGAAATAATATTTTGGACATATTGGGGTAAATGAAATATATTATTAAAATTAAGAAGGTGACACACGTTCTATTGCTGTTGGACAGCACTGGCCTAGAAAGTCTCTGAACGTAGGATACGAAGTGGGTGTCCTTCCCACAAGCCTGGGAGGAGTATTCTGCAGAAACAGGTGGGTGCCAGGCAGTGTCAAAATTTCAGGTGGTCAGGAGGGTCACAAGTTCAAGGTTAAGGCCAGCCTGGGCTATGTCATGAGACTCTGTCTCAGAAAATTAATGTAGGCCTAGGTTGGGCTGGAAAGGGGGCTTTATGAAGGCAGACAGTGAGTGAGAGAATTAATGCCTGGCTACTGGAAATGACAGAACCACTGATTCCTAGAAGTTCAGGATCAACGAATACCTTATGAATCATCAGATCCAATCAATGATGACAAGGAAATTCCTGGAAATTTTCCATGTTTAATTTCTAATCTCAGCTCCAGAGAGTGTGGCAGATGGGCAGTGTTAGAAAAAAATATCACATCCCTCTCTTGTTGTATGTTGAAGGGGGAGATCAAACCCCCTTGACTTTTCTTGCAAAATTAGTTCAATTATTTTAATTTATTTGAAAATCAACTTAAAATTCCAAAGCACCGTACAAATATAAAATATCAGGTAGATGCCACATACTGTGCAATTCTGGCTCAGTGTAGTTCTGCAGAAAGTTATTGCTCATTTCCTAAATGGGTGATCATGTATAGATACAGATGTTGACCTCAAACGTGTGAGGGTGCGTGTCTCTGTCTACACAGAGAAGAAGGGGTTAAGGCAAAAGCCCACTTTTTTCCTCTTCTGTTTTGATTCTCTTTTGCTTTCACCATTCCAGCTGGTTGTGGGATGTTGGGATGGGCATCCTGGGACCTGCAAAGTTTCATTACACCAGGCTGAGCTGAGCACAGTGGACCCAGATGTGTTGGGAAACAAAGTTTCAGCTGAACCACTCTCTGCCCCACTTGGTCCCTCCCACGCGGGTTCTTCAGAGACCAAGAAGGGCAGCGTGGCTCCCTGTCCTCACCAGCCTGTCATGTCTGTGTCCATGTACCACAGGCCATTGTTGCGTCTGTTGTGAACACATCCTCAGTTTCCTGACCCCAGGGTTGCCAGGGGCCTGGAGGAACCGGGAGACAGTCTAAGGCCGTGTGACCCCTGAGCCTCCTCAGGGACACCGCCGACCCTGGGTCACATTGGGAGGTGATGGCTGATGACTGTGATTCCTGAGAGCTCCTCTCCGCTTTGCTTGTCCTAGGCTGGGCCCTGGGGAGGCCAGCATTTGCCAGGGAGCTCTCTGCACCCCAGGATCTGAGCCCAGAGTCTGTCCCTTCCACCCTCGATGTGACCCTAAGAGCGTGAACAGTGCTAACGGAGCCTGTGACTGTCCCAGCATCCCGGTCACCAAGGGGGATCCTGGACAAGACCTTATGGTTCTACAAACCCCAGGGAAGTCCCCCATGGTACCCACCGGCGGGGTCAGACTTGCCCACCTGGAGAACACTCGGGGGAAACACAAACAGCATTTCCCTCTGGCCAGTAAATTAAATTAAGTTACTTGTAGAGCACTGGAAAATTACTGAAAAGGAAGTACTGTGGCTATATTATATAATTAGGTAATTTTGTTTTGTGCTGCAGAATTCCCCTTTTCCTTTCCCTTCCCTTTCCCTCTTTCTTCTTACCTTTTTGTCCTTCTTCCTTCCTTCCTTCCTTCCTTCCTTCCTTCCTTCCTTCCTTCCTTCCTTTCTTCTCTCCTTTTGGCATATGATTAACAAAAGACCCTAACCAAACCCTAACCCAGATTATATTATATTAGGACTTTTGTTCTACAAAATAAGAAAAAGGCAAAGGACCCAATAGAAATGATAAAAACAAAGCCATAGTACAAAACAATAAAAAGATACAAGCAGGCGGTTCAAAGAAGGTGAAACTGAAATGAGTAATAAACATACATGAATAAACACCAACTTCTACCAGGAAATGAGACCTTTCCCACCCAACTGAAGTCGGCTCATAGCCAGCCTCGGTTGGGGTGTGGGCCACAGAGACTTCCTGAACTGCCTGAGAGGCCAGCTGTGGTCCAGCCACCTTGAAGAGCAGCTTGATGACCGCTGGTAATTGAAAATGCAATTTGGATTACTTCCCATGCTTATGCGTACACACACTTTAACAAAATTGGAAGCACTTATCCTGCTTAAGTAAAGAATATAACAAAATATCATGAACAGTTTTCAGTTGTTAAACAAGAAAACTTATTAAAAAGTCTTCATGCTAAAAACAGAAACACTTAAACTGCTGGAAGATAAAAGTAGGAACACTCTTAAAGACATAGGCGTAGGCATGGACGTTCTGCATAGAACTGCAGTTGCACAGGAAGTAGCCCCAAGAATCAACAAATGGGAACATAACAAATTAAAAATCTTCTGCACAGAAGAAACAACCAATAGGCTAATAAAGACAACCTATAGAATGGGAAAAAATTTTGCCAGCTATTCCTCAGACAGGAGACTAATATCTAGAATATTTAAACAATTAGTGTTCCTAAAAAAAAAAAAAAAAAAATTAGTGTTCCTAATTGGCCTAATAAAAGGCCAATCAAAAAATGGGAAAGTGAAATGGACACCTTACAGAAGAAGTATAAATGGTCAACAAACACATGAAGAAATGTTCAACATCATTGGCCATTAGAGGAATGCAAATTAAAACAATGCTGAGTTGCATTTTACCCCAGAAAGAATGGCTATCACCAAGAAATCAGGTGATAACAAATGCTGGTGAAGCTGTAAGGAAAAAGGAACCCTTCCACGCTGTTGGTGGGAATTTAAGGTAGTATAACCACTATAGAAGTCGGCATGGAGATTCCTGAAAAACTAAAACTACAAAACTCCATTTCGCATGGTTATTCCCCTTCTAGGTATCTTCCCAAAAGAGTTAAAAACAACATATTACAGTGATTCATGCACACCCATGTTTATAGCAGCACAATTCATAATCGATAAATCTTGGAAGCAGCCCGTATGTCCATCGACAGATGAATGGATAAAGAAAATGTGGTTTTTACACACTATGGAGCACTTCCCATAAACTTGAGTCCTTTGTAGGAAAATGGATGACCATAATGTTTCAAGGTGAGAAGCCAATTTTTTTTTTCATACCGGGAATCCGAACTCAGGACCTTGCGCTTGCCAGGCAGGCACTTACGCCCCTGAGCTATATCCCTGGTCCGGGACCATAATGTTAAGTGAAATAAATCAGACACACGAGCTTCAACATCACACAATTTCTCTTATATGAGAAACCTAATGTATAAGGAAAGAGTAGAATAAAAGATAGATCTTAGGAAATAAGGAGACAGATTGGTCTTGAATGGAGGGGACCGAGAGTTGGAAGGAGAGGGTGAAAAAGGAATGGAGATGTGTCCTGTACGCGCAGTGACTCCACACAAGGGATGGAAACGGTATGTACTGCAAACGGGTACTAATAAAAATAAAAAATAAAATGAAAAGCCAGAGGGAACCCTGGCCGTTGAGGGTCACCGGGCTGAGGAAAGGTCACCAGAGCTCTGCACACCCAGCCTCTGGCACAGGGATGCGATGTCTCCCGGCTCGTGCACCCCTCTCCAACCCTTCTGCATACCCTCCCCCTGTGCTCGGCTTTGCTTGCGTTACTAGGAAGAGCAGGAGAGATTCCCGGGGCTCCAGGTCCCCTGGAAATGAGGACTGCAGGAGGCAGGGCCAGGGCTGAGCGGGGCATGACAGAGTGAGGAGAGCGGCGAAGCTTCCCCACGTCTTGTCCGTGCAGCTGTGGGTGGAGGGAGATGAAGTCTCAGACACAAGGCAGGACTCAGGGAGTCGAATTCGCTCTACCCCCGAAACCAGGACCCCAGGAATCCTACAGGCTCTCTTGGCAGTCTTCTCTTCAGTCCTCTGGAACAGCTTCCCCACATTTTCTCCCTGTCGATTTTACTCTCTGCACATGACTTGATCTCTATTTCACAGGGGAACAAGAATCCACATGAGAACTTTCTTAGTTTGCTCCCATTCTCCTGTAGGTTGTTAAACTATGGAACTCTCTGATTTTTCCTTTTTCCTCCTGGTAGAATACAAGCTAAGCTATTTGGAAATATGATTCGATGGCTCAGAGGTGGACGCTGGATCCAGGGTAGGTTAAGTGGAGCTTTTTCCCGCTTTGTTTGTTCTTCAATCCTCGTACTAAGTAGCTATGCTGCAATTGTTGGTCCAGTCTGCATACCAGTAATCCTACACTCTGGGAAGCTGAGGCAGGAGGATGTCAAATTCAAATGCAGCCTTGGCAAGACCCTGTCTCAAAATAAAAAAAAAAACATTAAAGGACTGGGAATATAGCTCTGTGTGAAGTCCCTAGATTCAATCACCAGTCCAGCAGGGGGAAAAAGCTGCTTGGAACATGCTTGTACTAGTCTTTTGGGAGACATTTGTTTTCAATTTATCTTAGGTGAATGCCTAGGAATGGAATTCATGGGTCATAGGGTAAATGTATGTTTAACTTTATTGGAAACTCCGTAACAGTTCTTCCAAGTAATTATATCATTTTATATTCCCACCAGCAATGTACGAGCTCTGGCTCTAGATTCTCACCAATACTCGATACAACTCTTTGCTCTTAGCCTTTTTAAATAGTGTGAAATAATGTCATTGTGGTTTTAATTTGCATTTCCCTGCTGTCTACTGGTGTTTAGCCATTTTTATGTGGTCTTTACTGGCCATCTGTAGATCTTTTTTGAAATGTTGGTCAGATATGTAACACGGGACATGCGCATGCCTATAATTCATGCTAGGAGGCTGAAGCCGGGAGATCTCTTGAGCTTAGGCATTTGAAGCCAGACTGGGCAACATAATCCTTTCTCAAAAAAGAAAAGAGAAAAATTGGCATTGGAGGATTAATGATGCGATCATGAAAGGGGTTTCTTCAGGAGCGTATGATAGTTTACCTCCCTATAGTATGCAGAACGGGGTGCTAGTGAGGTGTTGTAAGGGGCTTTCCTCTGCTTCCCATCAGCCATGGGCACCAAAGTGCCTCGGCCCTGCCTTCTGGGACCCCCCTTTACCCTCAGCCATAGAGGCGGATCCTCCATTTCTCTCAAGGCCCACAGTGAGCCCTCACCTCCTCCTGCCTGGCCTAGAAATCAACTCAATTATTTTCCTGAGCCGGCAGATAAGTAAACAAACAAACGAATAAATCAACAAGAATCCAAACTCTCCGGACCCAGGGGCAACGCACCACAATAATAACCGGCGTGCGTGGGAAGCACGGCAGTTGATGACACGTTCTCATAGGTAATTTATGTTTACCTTCAAAACAAAGTCATGGGGCATTATTATCAGCGCCACTTTACAGAGGAGGAAAATGAGGGCTCAGCGCGGTTCCAGGAGCCGTGCCTGCTCCTCCTCCACGGCTCTTCTTCCCGAGACGGAAGGCCGGGGCTGGGACTCACAGGGGACATGACTGTGGGGACAAGCAGTCTCTGCCATCGCCGACTCGTGTGTGGGGATGGAGAGGAGCTGGGGGACACTGGGCGCTCTACCCTCCAGGGTGCAGACTCCAGCCCACTCAGGACACAAGCAGCCCATTCCGTGTGGGATCTGAGGGGCCCTTTGTGGAGCTCCGCCAAAAGCTGCTTTCTTGGCCACAAGAGCCTTGGCTTTCCTTGTCCTTTATCTCCTACTTAGAGTGGCCCTTCTTTTTTGGGGGGTGGGTGGTTTCGGACTTTTGAGACAGAGTCTCACTATGTAGTCCAGGCTGAATTTGAACTCACTAGGTTGCCCAGGCTGGCCTCTAACTTGCAGCAATCCTCCTGCCTCAGCCTCCTGAGTGCTGGGATTAGAAGTGTGCAGCACTTCTTGCTATTCTTGGCACTGAAAAACTAAGAATTTCTTTGGGCGGTGCCCCTACCGACCCCTGCTGAGGCAGCCTGCCTGGGAAACCTGTGAATATAGCTGAGGACGTTTCAATGATTGAGCAATCACCGTCTCTCCTCACACTGTCCTTGTCAATAGGAAAACAGCTGACAACCAGCTCTTTCATTTAAATTCTGGGCCTGCCTGTGATGAGGAACTTCTCCTGTTTGCTAACTGCAATATACAGGAGAAAATGCACTTTGAAAGCCACCCTGAGAGGAGGATTGCTGGGTGTGGTGATACATTCCTGCAATCCCAGCTACCTGGGAGGCTCGGGCAGGAGGATGGCAAATTCAAGGTCGGCCTGGGCAACTTAGCAAGACCTTGTTTTAAAATTTCAGCAAGTATGAGGCATATATGAGGCCTCATGAGGCCCGTGGCAGAAGGATCGCTGTTTGTGTCGAAACAAACAAACAAAACAAAACAAAAACTGTAGCCTGGATGCAAGCTGTGTTTCAGCCTCCATCTCAGGCTCCACACTCAGACAGCCCTCCTCCGAAGGCTGGGTGGGCTTGGCTCACCAGCCTTGGTAGATGTTGCAGCTGGATGAGACCTCACAGGTCAGCTGCTCTCGCCCAGCTTTGTTGCCTGGCCCCAGGGGAACGATGCCCAGATCAGTCCCTCACTGCTGCTAAGGCAGAGCTGCAGCTGCAAACGCTGCCTCTGGCCCTGCAGTCCGGCGTTCCTCCTGCCACACCTGCTCTTGTGAGACCATCCGCACTGGCTGACCCTGTGAAACTGCACACAGTTGGTTTAGGACATCCTATGTCATCGGTTTAGGACATTCCTATGTCCGGGTGACTGGAGTCCTCACCACTACGGCAGGAATCCCAAAGCATCAGGACTTGAAGAGCCTTCCAGGGAACGGCTGTGCTTGAAGACAGTTACAGGGGAGCAGCTGAATGGAAGTAACAGGGGACCAGGCATGGAGTTTTGTGTAGTAAGGACATTGCTTGCATGTAATGATTGATTGATTGATTGATTGATTGATTTCTTTGAAACAGGGTCTTACTGTCTAGTCCAGGCTGACTTTGAATTTACTATATGGTCCAAGCTGGCCTTGAACTCAGGGTGCTCCTCCTGCCTCAGCCTCCCAGGTGCTGAGATTACAGGTGTGTGCCACCGTACTTGGCTGACTTTGGGAAGCCCGGGGACAGATGGAGATTGCCTCCCAGCAATGTCCATACAGCTGATAGGCACAGTGGTGCTCAGCATCCCTGCAAAGAGATGGGGAATCATTCTGTGAGCTTGTTCTAAATTTAAATCAAGAAATGTCTGATTCTTGTAGTACAGAGCTGACAGCCTTCCAGTGGTGTTGAGGAGCTGAGAGTAAAGTTTTGCAGCATACCTAGGCAGTGCCCCTTGCTGGTGATCTACCAAGCCTACTGTACAAGTCCAGTGTGTCTTAGTCAGCTGATTGTTACTCATGGAGGAAACAGAAAGCAACAAAAAGGCACTAGGATCATGGTGGCACACGCCTTTAAACCCAGCACTCGGGAGGCTGAGGCAGGAGGATCGTTTCGAATTTCAGACCAGCCTGGGCTACAAAGTGAGCTCAAGGCCAGCCTGAACTGCATAGCGAGACCCTGTCTCAAAAAGACCAAAAAAAAAAAGCACTAGGGATTTACTTTACTTGCTGTTCATTTGTATTTTGCAATAAATGACCTTGCAAGTCACTGGCTTGGCACGCTGGGTAGAAAAGCAATGATTATGGAGGTGCACAGTCCTGGGTTCAAACCCTGGCTCTGCCCCATGCTAACTGTGCCGTCCTGGACAGGTCGTGGGACTTCTCCGAGTCAGAGTTTCCTCAACTCTAAAACAACACCTTGCTCACAGGGCTATTGGAGAATGGGGTAATATAACGTGCATGGGAAACTGGCCTTTGAAGGGTGTCACATTTTCGTTTGTTTTCTCCCTGAGTAAGTAGCACAATCCATATATTTGAAAACAATTATTTAAGTGGTGAAGGATCTGGACTTTAAGGTCCTCATATCCAGAAGGGGCTCAGGGCCGTACTTCTGAAAGCAGGGAGGGAAATGAAGTACAGTTCATGGTCAGCAGTGCTTTATAACACCTGGCTTCTCCAGGAGCATCCGGGGGGAGCGCCAGCCTCCCCTCGCTCTCTTTTAACTTTCAATTCTTTTGCTATTCCTTCTTCCTCCTTTCTGGAACTTTCTCACTGCACTTAAGCCTAGAACATCCCCGCCCCGCCTCCCTGAATGCTAAGCTCAAAGTCACTCAAAGGTAGCCGGTGCTGCCCCAGGAAGGCACAAGTGACAGACATGAGTGCCCTGAGATGAGACAGAGACCCGCTTCCAGCGGGCATGTTCTCCTACGAGCGGCAGCCATTGCCAGAACCAGAAAGTTGTTGGACTCGGTCCCTTGGACTTCTTAGCTCCGGGTGGATGTAGGAGGAATTATGTGTAGACTTGGAAACTTCTCGCACTTTTGGAAGGATGCTGGCCAGACTTCTTCCTCTCTAGGAAATGTCTTTGCTTCTTTCAAGAATGTCCTTTTCGCTGGGTGTGGTGACACCTGCCTATACTCAGAAGGCTGAGGCAGGAGGATCACCTCAAGTTCAAAGTCAGCCTGAGCTACATAATGAGGTCCAGGCCAGCCTGAACTGCGTAGCAAGACTCTGTCTCAAAAACATAAAAAAGAAAAAAGAAGTCCTTGTAATTTCCTGTTTTGGAGGGCTGCACAAGGTGTTTCATCCCTTCATTTGGGCATGAGCAAGAAGAAACATGTCTATCCCTGAAGAAATGTTCATCCCTCACCAAATCCCCCTGTTGAGAAAGTCTGGACAGCTGGGCGTGGTGGCACATGCCTGTTATCCCAGTACTCAAAAGGCTGAGGCAGGAGGATCATTGCAAGCTCAAGACCATCCTCGGCTGCAAAGTGAGCTCAAGGCCAACCTGAACTGCATAGCAAGACCATGCCTCAAAAAAAAAAAGACAAAAAAAGAAGGTCTGGACAATGACCACCCTTGTGGCTACACCCCTGCTTTGCATTGCTCTTCCAGAGCAGGGACCTTGTCTATGTCAGGAACAAGTTCACCTGTCGAGGTCATGTGACATGATAGAATGAGATCATGTGACATGTAGGTTGGGGATCAAGTGATGCTGGAGTGGGGAACTCAGCATTTCAGGCAAACTACCAGCCCAGGAGTAAGAGTTGCCAGTATTTTCTGTTTACTTATCTTTTTAAGGGTAATCATAGCGTTACTGGATGAAGAATCTCTTGCGGCTTTTTTCCAGTTCTTGGGGTCCTCAACAGAAAATTGGACAAGACCCACAGAAAAGGGAATGAACATACACATTTATTAAAGGCAGAAGAGAAGCATGCACTGTAGTGACAGTAGACTCATGAAAAAGTGCACAGCTTCCCCTAGAGTAAAGGAAAGCGCTCTTTTGTATCTAAAATTCCTCATGTACCTTTGTTTTATGTAAATGAGGCACTGGGGCAGTTGAGCTAGCAAATGCTCACTTGACATCAAGCCATACATAACTGTCCTATCAAAAAATTTCATTTGGTTTCTTGTTACATGTAAATGAAGAACCAGAAATAGTGTCTTTTGATTGGTCCTGCCCATATGCAAATGAAGGATTGAAAACAGCATCTTCTAATTGGTCCAGTGAACAGCACCAGATTTAAAGGAAGGACTGAAAGTAACTAGTTTCTGATTGGCCCAAAGTAGCATGTTTCTGATTGGCTCTGTGTACAGTGATGCTGATTTACTGTGTTAGGAGTGTCCCTCACCCCCGTTGCCCTGTCTTATTAGCACAACTTTAGGTATCCACAACAGCCCACCAAATAGATGCCTCCAGTGCAACCTGGGGGTTCATTAGACTAATTAATTACTTGTGGTTAATAAACATGTTGAAGTCCTTTCATTAAAGGAGCCACTAAATCCAAAGTACTATTATAATCAGGCTTAATGAGGTCAGTGGTTTTAAAGAGAGGGCTTTAAACCATATATAAAGATCCCCTACCAATCTCTGGTACAGGAGGCGGGTGAGAGGAGGCAGGTGAGTCTTCCTGCCGGCGTGCAGCCACCTCCTCCACAGGCTGTTCAGTTGGAGGAGAGGCACAGCGATCTAGTGAGCGATGGATTCTCCAGCTGTCACTCCCGTGTGATAGGACAAAGACCACCACTCTGTAAATCTCTTTTTCTCTGCATCTTGACCCACAGGTTGAGCTACAGAAGACCTTCTCAAAGGGAACAGGGACATTTTCTCTGGGAGGGTGCAAACAGGTAAGTGCTGGCTTTCTGGTGTCTTGTAAGCCTTCTAAGCTGCCTTTGGAATGAGACCAAGACTAGGGTACAGCAAACGTCTCTGAAGTGTGTGTGTGGGTAACATTCGGAAGATGTGGAAGAGCCGTGTTGGGATGAGCTGGGGTTGAAATGGGTTGGGAGTTTACACTCTGAACTGGAGGATGGGTAAGCGACATTGGGAAACCAAGTTTTGAAATTAATGAGTTTCTACTTAAAATCAGAACAGGTCCTGTGGGATAAGATTCACCACCATGTTGCCCTCTATCGTGCTCGTGGGACTTACTGCTCTCATTGGTGAGTCACTGATGGTGCTTGTCACTGATCACCGGGTGTCCAAAAAATAAAGCAGTGAGGCCATGCCATGGAAGGGTGGACTCTTCTGACCTGCCTGGCCATGAACCGACTGCTTGTTTCTAGAAGTAAGAGTGTATTCTGCTCACTAGGCAGGTGGCAGTATGAGTGAAAATTTAATATAATAGCAATTGATCTCCTTACTTCCTGTCTGAGAGTGCACCTGCTGAGTTTGAACCTTTCTCTTGTACGATGGTTGGTAGAAGAGCTTCAGATTTGGTTCCATGCTCTCTCTTTAAACCACTGACTCAAGAGATCTATGAGGCAAGACTATGAAAAGTCATCAGTGCCAGGCAGCAGATAAGAGTTAAATGGATAGATAGAGAAAAATCCACTACATTTGGGGGATCCTACTAAGAGGTCCACCCTGGAATGGCTTTCAGGGGAGGGCGCGAAGTTGGAGGATGCTGGGTGACTTACTGTGATAAGGGAAGCGCCTGCTGTATGAAGCAATGGCGTCAGGAAAGCACACAGAGGCAGAAATGCATGAAAAGCGTTTGGGACACAGTGAGCAGGTCAGTGTGACCAGAACAGGGAGGGGTGTCTAAGGGGGGTGCTTGATGGGCGTGGTGGTGCATGCCTGTAACCCCAGAACTCAGGAGACTGAGGCAGGAAGATCGTCACAAGTTGGAGGCCAGCCTGGGCTACATAGTAAGTTCAAGACCAGCCTGAGCTGCGTAGCAAGATCTTGTTTCAAGAAAAACAAAAAAAAAGTGGTGGTGGTGGTGGCTGTGAGCTGGAAGCATAAATTGGTAAAAGGATAAGAGACCTCGAAAAAGAAAAGATGGAGCCTTTAGTTTAAGAAAAACAAAAGAGCCATCGTAAGTAATGGTCAAGCTGTCTTATTTATGCATGGATGAGTGAGAAGGAAATATTTCTAAAATGTTCAATTCTAAATTCAGAAAGGAGAGGCTACCCAAAAACAATAACTTCCAGTTACTACGATCAAAATCAGGGCGAGGTAGCTTCACATTTTTACTCATTTCTAATTGCCAGGTAGTATCAGAGTTCGACCGCCAGTGGATTAATTATGGGTTTCTGGACTAGCTGGTTACCCCGGAAGGTGACTCTAATTGTAAAAGGGCTTATCATGATAAATACAATGTAAATACTAGGAAGTCATTGCTAACACTGTATTGTTTTATTTGCTTTTGTTTTTGCCTTGCTGGGATCAAATCCAGGGTCTTGCCATGCTAGGTTGAGCCACACCCTCACCCTTATACCGAATTCTTTGGGGATTAAGGACAATTTAGGGACGGAGGTTCACGTACCCCAATATTTTTGATCCACGAGTGGTTGAATTCCTGGAAACAGAACCTGCAGAGAAGCAGGGCCGAATGTGTTAACTACCCACAGTGTGGGCCCGCAGGGAAGCTGCCTGTGTGATGGTCTCTGATCCGTGGATCTCATGGAAACCCACACTTTTTAGAGAATCTAGAGGCTTTGTGGGTTTCTGCTACTTTTATTATCCAGACTTTCTCAGTATCTACAGTTTACCCAATAATTTCCTTGTTTAACTTTCTGGTCTATTCATGATTTCTTTTTTTTTTTTTTTTTTTTTTTTGCTTGATTGTGGATGGGAGAGAAGAGGTTGGACCTGTATTTTTATTTGTTTTGATGAGCTTTGCTTTTTTTAAAAAAAAAGTTGCATGCTTCTAAATTGTTAGTTTTTAATCTTTAGAGTTGTTTTGTTTTCTTTGAAAAAAAAATAAATATTACAGGGAAGAATTCCATTTGGGTTTTTCCCCCTCAAGTTTTGGATTTTACAAAATTTTACAATAATTTTTTTTTTTTTCTTTTTGAGGCACGGTCTTGCTATGCAGTTCAGGTTGGCCTTGAGCTCACTTTGTAGCTCAGGCTGGTCTAGAACTTGAGACAATCCTCCTGCCTCAGTCTCCCAAGTGCTAGGATTATAGGTGTGCGCCACCACGCCCAGCCAATAATTTTTATTAGCACATGTTTGTACTATGTAATGATTACATGCATCATGGGGAGTGGGTATATGTACCTAACACATCTTAATAATTTTTACAACAAATTTACATTTATTATACGCTTAATTCTAAAATATGCGGTTACTGTTAAGCTAATCAGAACTATGAGTCTGATAGGTGGGTCCAATCTATTAAAAAAAGTTTATGTCATTAAGTAAGAAAATCTTTCTATCTTTCATTCTTACTTTCTTCCTTGCTTTCTTCTTCTTTCCTTCTTTGTACTACTGGGATACAGGGAATTGATCTCAAAACCTCAAGCATGCTGGGCAAGTGCTCTACCACTAAGCTGCACTCCCAGTCCTGGCAATATCTTTCACAATATTTTAACAAAGTTAGTTTCTTGTGATAAATATAGGACCCAGGTGTGATGGTGTACACCTGTGATTCCAGCCCTTGGGAAGCTGAGCCAGGAGGACCCATTGCTGCAGGTTCAAGGCCAGCCTGGGCTTCATAGTCAGTTCAGGGCCAGTGAGACCCTGTCTCAAAAAAAAAAAAAAAAAAGACTGCAACAAGTATATCTGAGACCTATATTAACTGATTATTTTTTTCCCCGTGGTACCGAGAATTGAACTCATGACCTCGCACTTGCCAGGCAGGCACTGTGCTGGTGAGCTGTATCCCCGGCCTAAAGATTGATTTCTTTTTTTTTCCTTTTTGAGACAGGGTCTCACTATGCAGTTCAGGCTGGCCTTGAACTTGCTTTGTAGCCCAGGCTGGCCTCAAACTCGAAACAATCCTCCTGCCTCAGCCTCCCGAGTGCTGGGGTTATAGGGGTGCACCACCACGCCTGGCCCTATTAATTGATTTTCATAACACTTTTCATAGTGCTTTAGAATTAAGAGCTGTATTTAAAACACAGCCCAACAAAAAGAGTTTGGAGAGGGCAGGCAGGATGCACTCCTGGCAGAGGAGCCAAGAGTGACAAAAGGGAACTAGAAAAGTGTCACTTCCGTGGCCTCGGCCTCTGTGGTTTTTATGTGTTTGTAGTTTTTTAATAGCAGCTCAAGCAATATTCTCTCACAGGCTTCATGAGAATTAATCCTTCTGCCTCCCAGGCACGAGCAGGGGCTCCTACCCTTTCCCTCATGCGCTGCGGCCCCACCTGCACCCCCGCCTGTACCACGGCTGCTACGGGGACATCACCACCATGGAGACCTCGGGGGTGCGCTGCGACATCACCAACCTGCTCAGCTGCGGTGAGTGGGAGGCCGAGGGGCAGATGTGAGCCTCGGCCTCCCATCAGCTTCTTTCTTAGGAAATAACTGGATCATGAAATACGTCATCATCATCGTCATCATCGTCATTGTATGATATCAAAAAAACAGAATTCAGCCCGGCAGGCTGGCACATGTCTGTAACCCCAGCACCTTGGGAAGCTGAGGCAGGAAGATCACAAGTTTGAGCTCAACCTGGGAAGCTTAGCAATTTAGCAAGACCCTGTCTCAAAAAATAAAAACTAACAAAGGGGCTGGGTATATAGCTCTGCACCTTTTACCAGGCGTTGGGGTGCTGCTGTCTCCTTCTAGAGGTGATTTCTAGGGTCTTTCTGCCCTGAATAAGGAACGGAATGACATAAGCATAAAGGGAGGCGAAGTGTCACACTTCTTAAAGGTAGGAAAAAACAGTCCCTGCAGAGCAAGATTGGGCCAAGGAAAAGTAGTGGGGCAGGGGAAATACACCCTACCTCATAGCGTGGGCCATCGTGAAGAGACAGGAGGGCAAAGGCTTGATGGCCACATATTCCCCACGCACGTGTCATGTCCAGGTCATTCTACCACAAATCTGCTTAAGTCCGTGTGCAGGCTTTGGAACTGCTCTGCGCAGTTCCTGGGATTCCGAGGTCACCCTACTTTCTCAGTTACTTTCAGCCACAGCCTCCCTTCCTGTCTCAGGTTCAATCAGTACCAAAAAAAAAGAATCCTGTTCCTAACAAATCATTTCCTTTCATTTTCCCCCATTCCTTTTGTTTTAGATTTTTGAGACAGAGTCTCACTTTGTAGTGCAGGCTGGCCTTGCACTCGTTAGGTAACCCAGGTTGGCTTTGAACTCACAGTGATCCTCCTGCCTCAGCCTCCTGAGTGCTGAGATTACAGGCATGTGCCACCACGCCCGGTGACATGAATATTTTAATCAGGCCTCCTGTCCCTCGCACTTCTCCTCCCTGGTGACCCTGGTACCAAAGCTTCTTCCTGACACTACCCCATAGGAGCAGGTCAGAGGTGGACGTGCCCCAGGGACGGAGCTCCGAGGTCACACGCACAACTCCCGCCAGACAGATCCAGGCACAGAGGCTGGGCAGGAAGGCCAGCCTCCCTGGCACAGGGCTAGGTGTTGGCAGAGCAAGGTTACAATTTAGACTGGTGGCTCCTGGCCTACAGCCATCCCAAAGCACAAAGAGGAGATAGAAACAGAGCAGAAGTGGCGCCTGCCGGGAGCCGTGGCCCTGTGTGATTTCTATAGTCAGGGCTGAGAAGGGCTTCTCAGGATGGTTGTCCAGGCTGTGGGCAGCAGTCAGAGGCTGTGGCTAACTTAGTAAACTTTTTTTTTTTAAAAATGGCCATTGAGGGCTGGGGATTTAGCTCAGTGGCAAAAGCTCCTGCCTGGCAAGAGCAAGGTCATGAGTTTGGTTTCCGGTACCGGAGAAAAACCAAAAAAAAAATAAAATAAAATAAAAAATGGCCATTGAGCTGGGTGTGGTGGCACACACCCTAATCTCAGTGCTTGGGAGGCTGAGGCAGGAAGACCACCACTGTGAGTTGGAAGCCAGCCTGTGCTACATAGTGAGTTCAAAGACAGCCTGCACTGCACATAGTGACACTCTGTCTCAAAAAACCAGGAATCTATAAAAAGAAAGCAAAGAAAAAAAGGACCCTCTTCCAGAATAGGGGAAACAGCCCTTTTTCCTTAGGGATCCGTGGTTCTGAAATGTTTGCCGACATGGATCTGAACTCCATAAGACCCTACCAGACTCTGATCAAAGAAGTGAGCCAGAGGTACTGCGTGGACCCTGCGCTCATCGCGGCCATCATCTCCAGAGAGAGCCACGGCGGCACCGTCCTGCAGCGTGGCTGGGACCACAAGGGCCTGAAGTTCGGCCTGATGCAGGTATTTTGGCTTTGTCCTCCTTTCCGGAAGCTCAGCCCCAGCTGGAGACCCAGCCACAGGGCTGCCAGCCCCCGGGTGCGGGGCCGCATCATCCGAAGTGGCATTCCTATGACACGTCTGATGCTTGTGAAAGGGTTATCAGTTTTTCCATCTCTTCTAAAATATTTATCTAGCCAGGCAGGCTGGCTACACCTGCCATCCCAGCACTCTGGGAGGCTGAGGCAGGAGGATCACCAAGTTTGAGCCTCTCCTGGATCTTCTAGGGACTTGGTGACACCCTGTCTCAAAGTAAAAAATAAAAAACAAACTTGGGATGTAGCTCATGCAAAGGCCCTGGATTGAATCCTCAGTACCATGAATATAAACAAAAAAGTTGTTGTAGGAACTATAACTACAATTCTGCAATAAGTAATATGCAATATACTTCAACTGAGAGAATTTTATAGAAAGTATTATTACAGGTGTTTCTTGGGGTTCCCAAAGTAGTAAGTTTCATCCGTGTAAACTGAAACAGCATAATCAGGCCCTACTTGGAGCAAATTTTTCCTTTGGATAAACTGAAGAAAAGAATCCAAATTATCTGGATATTTTCAGGATCTGTTTTACATTGTGTCTAGTAGCCCAGCCTTCAGGCTTCAGAGTTAGAAACAAATTTTTATTTGAATTATTTGGAAGTTTCTTTTTTTTTTACTCCAGGTGTCTAGACATTGGTTGCTAGTTGTTTTGAAACCGCTGTTGCTCCTCCGGCTCGCCCTCCTCCCCTTCTTGAATATTAGCATGCTTAGCTAAAACTGGGCGTCTGCTTCTCCTAAGCCTTCGTTTCTCTGGGAAAGGTGCCGAGGGCAGCATCTGTGAACTCGATCCTGGGAGGAAAAATTCAGAACAGCAGAAAGACATGTTGCCTCGTTCGGATGCTGATGGTATTATCTGATTTTCCAGCTGGATAAAAGTATCCACCCGACCGGCGCCTGGGACAGCAAAGAACACCTTTCGCAGGGTGTGGGGATTCTAGCAGAAAACATTAAGGTGATCCAGAGAAAATTCCCCATGTGGAGTGTGGATCAGCACCTCAAAGGTAGGCCGTGTGTTTGGTGCTTTGTTAAATGAGCGGCGAAAGAGACGAGGAGGCATCAAGTGCGCTCGGAGCCTCCCTGGGCTCGCGCTGCCCAGCAGCGGCGGGCTGAGGAGCAGGAGCCGCGTTTCTCTGAGTGGTTCACCTTTGCCAGCCTCCTTACCTTTCTGCGGGGTGTTGGGCTCCTATCTTGTCCGTTATTAAGCCATCGAGCGATGCCTTGAGAATTAGTGCAATAATCTAAAGGATGTTTACCTTCTTCTGATAGGTCTTCCCAGATGCGCGAAGATGCTAAGCATTTCCCAAAGTGTTTGAATAAGATTTCACGCTATGCGCGTTCTCAGGGCTTCCGGTGCCCTGAAAAGTTGAAAGGAGAATCTCAGCTTGGCAGAACGCAGGCCCCTCCAGCCCAGCGTCTCCCAGACTGGAGGAACTCGCTAGCTTCTCGCTTGCTTCCTCAGGCTCCTTGGCCGCTCCTCTTCACCCCAGCCACAGCAGCTCCTTCGCTGGCCTCCTGTGGACCCACAGTGTGCGGTGCCCTCTCTTCTCCCGTTTCCCGGTCTGCACTCAGAACTTTCCCCTCCTTCAAGTCTGTTTTTTTCCCATCTCCCTTCCCTCTCCTCCCTCCATCTCTTGTTCTCCCATCGGTTTGAAAAAGATCTCCCTATTTCCTATTTATCTATCTTCTGTTTGGGAGTGGGGCTCCTCTTTCTCCATTTAATTTTTTAAAAGAACACGCTGAATGAATGAATGAATGAATGAGTGAGTGAATGAATGAGTGAATTCTTGAATGAATGAGATACCGTTACCATCCAGACTTCAAGTTTACTGCACACCTGGTTTTGCCAGCTCTCCACTAAAAAGTAAATGTGACACTTAAAGTAGGAAGAAAAAGAGCTAAAAAGGGACAGCAAAAACAAACTGGCACCTTGCTAGTGATCCTGGGGTAGCACATCCTTTCAGGAAGGGAGGCAGAGGAGGACGTCTGAGCTGGGAACACTTGAATCTCATTTCCAGTGAAGTCTAAACCCTGTGCTTCGTTCCAGGTGGTCTCTCTGCCTTTAAGTCAGGAGCCGAAGCTATTGCTGCCCCGGAAGATATTGACTCTAACTACGTAGATGACGTGATTGCTCGAGCCCGATTCTATAAAACCCATGGCTTCTAGGCAAAGCCACCCTGGATGTTATTCAGATGGTTTCTTGGTAAGAACTTGCTACGAATGTGTTGTACCCAACACTGGTGAAGACAGGGTGGAAATTATGAGAGAAAATTTATTTCCCAATTTCTTGATGAAAATAAGCATTAGAGGAAAAAAAAGAGGGCGGGGTGGACTGTAGCTTAGTGGGATGCTTGCCTAGCATGTGCAAGGCCCCGGATGTGATCCCTAGCACCACAGAAAGAAGGAAGGGAAAGGAAGGAAGGAAGGAAGAGCAAACTACCCCGTGTACAGTCTGGTTCCCGTGAATGTACACAGCGAGACATATAGTTGCTTTGTCGTCAGTGTGGATATGATGATGGTGACGTCTGCATATTCTAGCAAGGCCTTGTTTTTTTCATGATTTCAGCGCCCATGTACAGCATGGTTTAAATGCCCATCTAGACCCTTCCTACTGGAATTACTACCGAGAAGTGAAATGAGCCTGACCTTCATCTTTTCCCAGCATCTACCCAAACCAGAAGGGCTTTGCTTACAACACTTCCCGGCTCATCAGTCAGTCCACCCACTGCAAGGGAGGAGCCGCAGATGGAATTCCAGCCCATAAATAACTGAGCTCTGACAGAGCGACCTTCAAGGGATGGACACCACATCCTTCAGGCCCACACCCACCTCCCATGTCTCCTCTTGTCTGTGGAAGATCCATGCACTGGCTTCCTTTCTCCTATTTTCAGGACTCACTGCCAAAAACAAGAGGTCTGCTGCCCACAAGACATTGCTGAAGATAAGCATATGACACCCAGATTAATTATGGTTCTTTGGTCACAAGTGAAAAGTGGACACTTGTGGAAATTTTAAGCAATAAAATTACTAAACAGCTCACAGAACCAACCAAGGACATGAAGAAAACCAGGCAACACTAGCCAGGTGTGATGGAGCATGCTTGTAATCCCAGCATTCAGGAGGATTGCCACACATTCAAGGCCAGCCTGGGTTACATGGGTGAGCTCAAGGCCACCCTAAACTATATAGTAAGATAGGGAAGTGAAAGAAAGCCCAGAAAGAATGAAAGGTAGGGAAATAAAAGTGAAAAGGACCCAGGCAGCTTGGGTCTGGGGAACAGCAAACAATTAGCCGTATCTGGTAGCTTGAAGCAGCACTCTCACTGCACAAATGAACTCGAAACACCACACCCTCATCCATCCATCACTCGCATAGCTCCAGGGAAAGACTGGTTGGTTTGACTTAGGTCAAGTACATCCCCGCCCCTTGGCTACTCTGCTCTTTGGTCAAGCCCAGACTGCCCACGATGGAGAGAGAATTCTCTAGGAGGACATGGTGCCATTTGTGGCTCTTATTCCATAGTCAGGAGAACATGCACTATGTCGGAGTGTGAAGGTCACAAAGTCCCTGCCAATGTGGCCCCTGCTGGGCTTTTAGCTTTCTTCCTGTCACTCCTTTCTGAGAAGGAATCAAAGTCATAGCCACCTGCCCAGGAGCCATGTTGGGAAAAGCCAAGTCCACCCTTCTTTGCACAATGACCTCACCCTCATCTGATGATTTGACCCCTGCAGAAGCAGGAATCTCTGTTGCCTTGGGAAGAGCCAGCGGCCCACTGGTGTGGCAGCCTGCAGCATAATCATCTTCTGTGGTCAGCGGAAGCCCGGGCTACGTTAGCTTTTAAACATTTGTGATTCTCATTCCTGTATGTGGGCAGTGCAGGACATTCTTTAGGTGTGTGCTTTGCTCAAGAATGATTTCCTCACAAGCATTCGTGCCACCTCATCAGCAGCCCCTTTGATGCTGCTATTAGAGGGTAAAGTACATCCAGACAGGACAATTTTTAAGCAATTTAAAAAAAGACCTAGTGCACTGACTCAATCCTTGAAGGTCCTCTCCTGCTGTTCTCTTTATGCTGGGAGATATCTGAGTAGACTCCACACTCAAGGTGTTTGCTTGCCTCAGATGCAGGCCCTGAGACAGAAATGTGGGGGCCGGTAGTTAATCTTAGAGGTACGGGGAACCTGGTATAAGTGGCTTGCCCTACAGGAAAAAAGGGCAGCTAATAAAACATGCAAATAGTGGGCACCAGAGCTCAACCTTTCAGGAAAGGTATAAGGATTGGTGCAAAACCCATGTCTCAGAATTATCCTACGAGAGTGACAGGAGCCACCCTACATGTGGGTGCGTGGGGCCTATGATTCTTCGCTACTGTGAACTGCCAAGCACGTAGGCAGCACCGTGTTCCGCATTTCCCAGATCAAGAGGCCACAGGCGCAGAGATGCACATCAGCTGAGGATTCTGAGAGGTCCAGGGATCCAAGAGGCTACAGACAGCATCTGTTAGCGTTCTAGAGACACAAGGGTTGGGTACCCTTGGAGGTTGAGATCATCCCTCCAACTTTGCTTGCTTTCAAGCATGACTTCATAACGTGGTATGGTCATCTGAGAATAACACATGAGCCTCCTACGCCTTGGTTCCATACCAAGATCCTTCATGATCTATTAGATCTATTATGGGTCTGTTAGATCTATTAGACCCATTAGGTGAAACAGAGCAGTCTCAGTCTTCATTATATTCCCATCTCTAGTCCAGCAGCTGATTCCCAGGAACTTAGCACACTGTTAAAGATGCTAGACTCCGTGTGCCACCATTAAATATTCCGAAATCTCTGCTCATCCTCAATGTTCTTTACGATTTTGGCTATATCCCCTTCAGGCAGAATGAAATACTCCATAGCTGCACCTTCTGTGGAAAATGTCACTTCTTTTAGTTGTACAAAAGTAGACTCTTCCAGGAGAATGAGAAGATTAACTTTTATTTGAAAGGTTATTTATCTTTCCTCTAGTTTATGTTTTTGGCCCCTTTGGCAAAGGTAAAATAGTTGAATGCCTGTTTCTGTGCCAGTACCATGCTGTTTGTTTTTTTTTAATTACAGCAGCTCTGTAATATAATTGGTGTTGGGAAAGTTGGCTATTCGTATGCAGAGATTGAATTAGACCCATATCTTTCACA
The DNA here is from genome assembly GCF_000276665.1 of Chinchilla lanigera. Lineage (NCBI taxonomy): Eukaryota > Metazoa > Chordata > Mammalia > Rodentia > Chinchillidae > Chinchilla > Chinchilla lanigera. Next base: position 5,530,182 of record NW_004955470.1, on the reverse strand, counting down.
GTGTACTAACCTAAAATGAAAATGGATCAAAGAACTCAATGTTAAAACAGAAACAACCTGCTGGAAGACACAATAGGTAAAACTCTTTTTGTTTGTTTTGTTTTTGAGACAGGATCTTGTTATGTAGTTCAGGTTGGCCTTGAACTCATGGTTATCCACCTGCCTCAGCTTCCCAAGTGCTAGGATTACAGGTGTGTGCCACCCTGCCCTGCAAAATAGGTAAAACTCTTAAAGTCTTAGGCATAGGCAAGGATTTTCTGAACAGAACCCTGGCTGCACCAGAAATAGTTCTGAGAATCAACAAATGGGTTCATATCAAATTAAAAAGCTTCTGCACAGCAAAAGAAACCACCAAAAGAGTGAAGAGACAACCTACAGAATGAGAAAAATAATTTTTGCCAGCTGTTCCTCAGAGGATTAATATCTATAATACATAAAGAACTAAAAAAATAGACCCCTCAAAATAAAAACCCAATGAGAAAATGGGCAGGTAAAATGAACAAACACCTCCCAGAAGAAGATAAATGGTCAACAAACACATGAAGAAGTGCTCAACATCAATGGCCATTAGAGAAATGCAAATCAAAACAACGCTGGGATTCCATCTTACCCCAGAAAGAGTGGCCATCATCAAGAAAAATCAAATAGTAACAAATGCTCAGGAGACCGTGGAGAAAAGGAGTTTTTCTATATTGTTGGTGGGAAAGTAAACTGTTACAACCACTGTGGAAATTAGCTTGAAGATTTCTCAAAAAACTTAAACTAAAAATTCTTTTTGACCCAACTATTCCCTGTCTAGATATTTTTCTGAGTTCGAGACATCATAGTACAGTGATCTATGCATACCTATGTTTATAGCAGGACAATTCATAATAGCTAAATCTTGGAAGCAGCCTGTATGTCCATCAGCAGATGAATGGGCGAAGAAAATGCGGTATTTACACACCATGGAGCACTACCGTCCCATAAAAATGAACCTGTGTCATTTACAGGACAATGGCTGCACCTTGAGACCATAATGTTAAGTGAAATAAGTCAGACACACAAGCTTCAATATTGCATAGTCTCTCTTATATGAGAAGCTCAAATTGTAAATAAAGAACAAAATAAGATAGCTGGGAGCAGGGAGCTCTTTCTCAAATGGGAAGAAGATGAGGTGGGGGGGGTAAAGGATGAGAAGAGGAATTAAGCTGTGTTAATTCTGTTGTTACGGACACCAGCTCCACCCAAGGAATGGAAACATTACGTACTGCAAACATGCAATAATAAATAAAATAATCGGAGATAGCACCTCACCCAACAGAAGGAAAGAAGCTGTGCACAGCGAGTAATGTATGATATTAATCTAGGTCAATAAAAACTTTTGTTATAAATAATATTAAAATATTAGTGACATTGGTGAAGCAGGGACAACAAATGATTGTAGTTTTCAATGCAAAAGAAATCTAAAATGCATTTCCCTACCTGGACTCGAGCATGATTTACATTCTCATCTTTTCTTTCTCTTGGCCATCAATACCCAGAGACCTGCGACCTAATAGAACTATACAGTCAGTCTCTGAAGCACTGTGTACAGGAAAAACACCACATAAGTCTCAGCTTCTACATCTGTGACTTCTAATAATGCTCTTAGCACTGATGGTCAAAGTCCTGTGAGGTATTGCTGACTTCTGTTTCATGATCCTAGGTGGAGGAAAGACCTCTTAGTCAAACACAGGGTCCATTCCCTTAACATAGTCAGGTAAAAAAGACAAAGCCACTTAACATTAAAACTACACAAACCGGGTGTGGTAGCACACGCCTGTAGTCCCAGCACTTGGGAGGCTGAGGCAGGAGGAACATTGTGAGTTCGAGACCAGCCTGGGCTACAAAGCAAGCTCAAGGCCAGCCTGAACTGCAGAGTGAGACCCTGGCTCAAAAAAGACAAAACAAAACAAAACAAACAAACAAACAAAAAAACCAACAAAAAAGACTACTCAAATGTACTGATTCTCCTACAAACTTTTTTTTTTGAGACAGGCTTTCTTTATGTAGTTTACACTGGTCTTGAACTCATTATATATCCCAGACTGGCCTCGAACTTGTGGTGATTCTCCTGCCTCAGCCTCCTGAGTTCTGGGATTACAGGCATGCACCACCACACCTGGGTTCTCCTAAAAACTGTTACCTTAATTCCTGTTCCTACTTGGAGCCTCCATTTGGACTCTCTTAACAGTTTTTGGCTTTAGAATATAAGATAGGGGAAATGTTCCTCAACAAGACATAATATTTATTCTCCTAAGACATGTGGGTGAGGAGACACTTTATTGAAAGCAGTGATGGCAAACTTACAGCATGCGTGCTACAGCAGGCACACAGAGCCCTGTCTGTTGGCACACAAGCCAAGTTGCCCCGGCCAGGATTTGACAAATCATCAGCATGCATGCAACAACAAAGATTGCATTAATTGTGTAAAACCATACCAAGTGCAAACCTTTAACCTTTCAATCAAAAGGTGTTTGTAGCATTGAAAGCTCCATTGTGTTTTTAAGACAAAAGATGGTAATGTATGAGTTGTTTCTTCTAAACTAAAACCTCAGTGTTCAGGTTTAATTGCAGTGTTGGCACTTTGTGATAAATAAGTGGGTTTTGGGTTGCAGTTTGGGCGCTCGGTCTCTAAAAGGTTCACCATCACTGATCTAAAACCTTTTAACCCAGGCATGGTGGCAGATGCCTGCAATCCCAGCACTAAGGAAGGTGAGGCAGGAGGATCACAGTGAGTTCAAGGACAGCCTGGGCTACATAGTGAGTTGAAGTTCAGCCTGAACTACATACTGAGACCTTGTCTCAAAACCCCTTCAAAAATTAATAATAAATAAAACCTTTCATAATCCTGTCAACCTTATATTGTAAGGCTCTTTCAATTTAACTATAGCCCATAACAGGACTTTACCCAGGGTCTTTAGTACCCCATTGCATGGGGCTCCCATATCAAGGAGCCTTGGAACCTCAGTTTTGCACCGTAGGCCGTTTTACCATTCATGTACATAAGGTTTTGGATTCCTGAGAGGGGTTGAATGAAGGAACTCCTGGCCTTTGGTCAGTCTAGATCTCAGTGAATCTGCCTAACTACTGCCCCAGGGACTCTGGTCAGGTTTCTCATTGTAAGCTTTGTCTGCCGCCATTTTACATTCTCTGAACTGGGGAGAAGAGCGCTGCTATCAGTTGATCTCAAATGGCTCCAAGGGCCCAGGCTGGCAGTAGTGGGAGGTGGTGGACACTTGAGATGGAGACAGGTGGGGGTCTTCCAGACACGGGCAGTGGCTGTGAACTTGATGTTGGGGCCCCAGGCCATTTGTTCGGCTTGGTTTGGTTTTTTTTTTTTGAGACAGGCTCTCGCTATGTGATCCAGACTGCCCTCAAAGAAACAGTGACCCTTCTCTAAAAGGCAGTTTGGCCAGTTAGCTAACAAGTAGGCAGCGAGTAAAACAGAGTCAGCTGGATACAAGGAAAATAATTACGAGCTAATTCCAGCCACAAGGCTTGCCAAGCTTAGAAATGTAAAAGCTAACACAGGAAACAGGATAAAGAGTCAGATAAGAACCATCTCAGGAAAAAAATTATATTGGGCAGAACACTCTAAGTTATTTAACAACTCCTCCCCACCTTGGAGCTGGACTTCAGGAACCTGGAAGTGCAGAGTAACTGGTTTCCTTTAAACTTGGCCAGCTGAGTAACTGGTTTTCTTTAGACTACATTGCAAAGCCTAAACCCCAATTGGTTACTCTATTCTCACAGGGCCACCTGTGATAGGTGATCACGGGATAATTAACCAAGTTCCTCATCCCTGCTTTTCCATAAAAACCCAGACAAAAAGAAGCACCCTGGCCATGCACTAGGATCCCTCCCAACTGGAAGCTATTTTCCTTCTTGTATTTCCAATAAACACTTCCTCTTTAACCTCACTTCTGTCTGCAGTTACATTCTTTGATATAGTGAGACTGCAACGGCAAGCAGAAACACCAAAACAAAATACAGGATTTGGAGGCTGATTTATTCATGTTTATTGGCACTGATCGGGATCATACCCAGAATATCAGGCCCTGATCTCTGGTGGTCCAGGCCTTATATGAGATAAGCAAGCAGGATGTACAGAGGCAGAAGGGCTTGTCAGTTGAGGATTGGTTTATACAATGTGCATCATCATGACCAGCTACACATCACAGTGACCAGCCATTTCTAAGAGACAGGAGCAACCAGAACTGTAACAGGAACTGTTACCTGGGCAACTGAGAAACTGAAGTGTACCGGCTGGGGGCATTTTCTGTTACAAGACAAAGGGCTTGGCTGGTACCATGGTAGCTATTTCCCTCACGCCTCAGTCTCCCCAGGGCTAGGATTAGAGGCGTGCCCTGCCACACCAGCTTCATTTGTTTTCCTCTCTCCTTCCGCTCCTCTGCCATGGATGAGAGCTTTGCTCCACCGCACAGTCCCGCCACGATGTGCCATGTCACCGTGGGCCCAAAAGCAACAGGGCCAAGTGACCCGTAGCCTGAAATGTCCAGAACTGTGAGCCAAAGGAAAACTTTTATCTCTATAGGTTGGTTTGTCTTGGGCACTTGTTATAGTAATGGAAATGCTAATCATAACACAAAAGCTGACTCTTAGGGGACTCTCTATGGTTGGGGGACCAGCAGAGGCTTTTCTGGCCCACACACCCTTTAATAGTGCTATATTTAAACCTTTATTTTTGCAAAAGATCTAAGGGGGGGAACTGAGATATTGAGGGAGGTAGAGGAAGGGGAGTGGAAGGGAATGAAAAAAAGATGTGTTATATAGAGGTACCCACTGGCCACAATGAATGTAATCATCATGCACTGCAAACATGGGCTCATAAAAAAATTACTAAAGAATACAAGTCATCTAAAAACCTTTGTTTTAACCCCATCAGTGTCTATTTTATTCACCCCATTTCATAATAAATATCCAAAGATTTCCATTCTTTTGTTTTCCTCTTTCTCGACTGTCAATATTTGCTTTAGCTGCCGTATTAATGCCTGTTTGGATTTCCACCCAGCTGAGACCAGGCCTTTGAGTCTCCCCTGTCTTTTCCTATTTTCTTCTTAATTAACCATCTTTTAATCCGCATCTATAAAGCCCCCAAAGGGAAGCTGAGATAGAAAATGCAATGAGGCTTCCCAGACTGTCTTTGGTTTTGGAGCAGCGTGGATACAAGGGGCTTCTACATTAAAGGGCGCTCTTCATCACGGCGCTAGCCACCACCTGAGCAGGTGGGTATCCCGGCTACGGTAAAGCCAGCCCCACAGGGCTTGCGTAGGAAGCAGCTGTCTTTTTCACCTGAGTTGTTCTGCTTAGCTTTAGGGAAGAAAAGGGATATTCCAGGGAAAGCAGAGCTCCACAGGACTTTTACTTTCCATTATTCAGGTGCAGATTAAATATCTTATTAATATACCATTATATGTGTGTTTAGGTATGGACGTATATTTAATAAGTGCAGAGCTTATATCTTTTTGTTTTTTTGTTTTGTTTTGTTTTCCGGTACCAGGAATTGAACTCACGACCTTGTGCTTGCCAGGCAGGTGCTGTGCCGCTGAAGTAAATCCACAGCCCCAAGAGCTTATATCTACAGCTTTAAAATGTTGGGAAGCTCAGGAAGGAAGATCATGGTGAGTTTGAGGTCAGCCTGGACTCCATAGTGAGACCCTGTCTTTTTTTTTTTTCCGGTACCGGGAATCAAACTCAGGACCTTGTGCTTGCCAGGTAGGCGCTTGTGCCACTGAGCTATATCCCCGGCCCAAGACCCTGTCTTGAACAAACCAAAATAAGTAAATAAATAATAAATAAAATGTAACTTATCAATATGTTATATTAAATATACATAATGCATTATATAGAATGCCAATTATGACCAGGGAGATAGCTCAGTGGCACAGCGCCTAGGCCTAGCAAGCATGAGGTTGCAAGTTCGATTCAGTTTTATAATCTGAAGGTGCAATTTTATTCATAGGCAGAAAATCATATCCATTATCCTATGTATGTTTATATTTCTCCATAAATTCTGTACCTAGTAAGTTAATTTTATTTATATTATCTTTAAAATGATCAACAAATTTTATTTTCTCCAAACAAGAAAACTGGAGAACAGAAAAGGAGAGCTGTCCAGCCACTCTTCACACAACCTCTTATTTCTTTTTTTAGTAATTGTGAAGTGCAAATAATATCCAAAGGCATTTTCAGTTTAACTGATTGCGCCTCTAAAAAATAAGGGTAAAATATTCAGTGACCAGTGCTTTGTACCTGATCTTTGTCCAGATTTGGACAAATACACAATTTTGATAAATATCTGTACACAAAGAGAATAAATGACAGGTGGTCAGCCAGTAACTTGCACCCTTGAAAGTGTTATAATGCTGTGTGGTCCAAAATTTATTAATCTTCAAATATGGGAAGCAGGGATCTCATCTATGTTTGACAAATTATATCACTTTTAGCAAAACAAAGCAATGGTAAGAGTTTGGTTTTTCTACCCTAAGGCACCTCAGAGAAACAATCTATGTCAAGAGCTCCCTGAAATGGTCCCGCAACTCCAGATTGCCCTTAGCAAAGCAGACTAATTAGCACCACTCATGAGCAGAGATAAAGACACAAGTGTTTGGCCTGAAAGCGGCATGATTATACCGTGCAGACCCTGAGAGAACTGTGGAGGTCCTTAGGGAGAGTGGGTGGGTAACTTGGTGTCCCCTGAGTTTGACCAAGGCCACTGGTCAGCAATCAGAGGCCAGATAGACCAGAGCAGACAGGACCAAACAAAGCGATCCTCAGAGACACAAAGTTGAGACGGGGAGCATGTCCTTAGAAGGTCTTGAGATGGACGACAGCATGGGACAAAGGAACAGCATCTGAAGAGCCCTTAGCAACTCCGAAGCCCCTGGGATGAGCTCCGGGTGGCCTTGCAGGCTTGTCCCACAGACTGAGGGGAGGTCCATGATCCCCGCTCCTGGGAGTCACACTCATGCAATTCCCCTTCCTCGGGAGGGTGTGGGGCCTGTGATTTGCTCCTTGCCAAGGAAATGCGGCAAAGGTGATGGAACATATGCCCTTGTATTCACGTGGTTACTTAATAGTGCCCACCCACCTTGTTAGAGTCTCTCTCCAGGCCTGGGGTTTTTTTGACGGGGGTAGGGCTTTTTTTGTGGTACTGGGGATTGAATTTAGGGGCCTCATTCTGCGCTACATCCTCAGTGTCCCCTCCCACCTTTAAAATTTGAGATAGGATCTTGCCAAGTTGCCCAGGCTAGGCTTGAACTTGTGTTCCTCCTGCTCAGCCTCCCAGGGTACTGGGATTCCAGCCATGGGCCACAGTGCCCGGCTTCAGGGGTGGTTTTAAAGAAGGAACTCGCCATCCGTCTTACAGCTACAAGGAAATGAATTCCGCCAAACGCCTCTGAGTTTGGAAGCACGTCATTTCCCAGTCAAGGCTCCGGTGAGACCCGCCGCTGGCAGAGACCTTTCGCAGGCTTGTGAGACCCTAAACAGAGACTTAGCTTACTGCCCACACTAAGGCCTCGCAGAAACTGGGGTAAAATATGTTGTAACGGCAAAGAACCACGTATATGTGGCCACAGAAAGGCGAGGTTCAGATCCACACAACAGACAAGAGCCACATTGTGATTTTATGTGCATGAACACAAGTTTAGTATAAAAGTACAGCAGATACGAGCATAGGCCAACAGTACGTTCCCACCGAGGCAGGAGACAGCGTCCACGATGGAGGAACTTGAATGAGACGGAGCCTTTCGCAGGTGAGAGAAAACGCCAACACTGTCCCCGTTTGTGAGCTGCCTAAGTACGGTGTGTGTTCAGACAAAAGTGGCTTGGTGCCAACAGGCCTGCGTGTCTCAGAGCAGCGTCTCGGGGCTGGCTGAAAGCAAGGACGCGCTCACAGTACACTCAAGGCTGACTGTACATAACATTTCTCTCCTGGGAAACAGCGTCTCTGCAGAAAGGCAGCAGCCAAGGTCGTTTCAGCGAACACCTGCATTTCGCTCTCATCGTTTAACCCTTCCCCTGGTACACGTGTCTGATTTAATCAACTACGCCTGTGATTGATTTCTCTGCAGCAGTGAAAGTGAAAGCACCGGCCAGGCATGGTGGTGGTACACGCCTATAATAACCCCAGCATTCAGGGTGCTGGGGCAGGAGGAGCATCATGAATTCAAGGAGAGCCTGGATTGGGAAGGAAGGCTTCATCTCGAAACAAAAAAAGAAAAGAAAGAAGACAAATGCGCTGGGGTGTGCCCATATCTTCTAATGGCTTTTTCCTTTTTATAGATAACTTCATTTTTTGATGTTCAACTTAACATTTAGATCTCATCCTCTAGCTGGGGGCTGCTGAGATAAAAATTATTTATTCATACTTTATTAGCCAATGTACCTTCCACCGATCTAAACAGTATTACTATTAGCACATTAGATAGTGCAAAGTGGGCAGCAACTGCTTTTATTTACGTGTCTGCACCCGCACAGGAGGAACACGTTATGGTGAGGTATACAGGTTTCTCCCCAGCTCGACTGAGCACACAGAGGTTACCGTCCTTTGTTACCGGGTGCTGAGGTGCTGGGGATGCCTTCTGGAGGCATTTTCTAGGTTCTTTTTATCTTGAACATAGAACTAGACAAGGGCTATAAGTAGTGAGGTTTTACATTTATTAAAGGTAGGAAAAGAAATCTGCTCTGCCAAGCAACTGTGGGTCAATTACAAGTTGGAAAAGAATTTACTCTGCCGGGTGAGAGTGACCCCTGCGGGAGAGAGCACAGTGGCCAAGAGCTCAGGGGCTGCCATCTTTCCTGCCTCCCACTTCTGCGGCCGACAGCAGCAGACTCTGATCAAACAACTGCTTGACTTCTGAGAACTGAAGACAGCACTTTCTGCGCATGTGCCCAGAACTGACAGATCCGCTCATCGTGCACCAGTTCGTGATCTCCTGCCTCACTATGGCCTAACTCCTCTAGGCCTTACACACGCTGGACAGTCAATGCTTGCTGGATTAACGCTGTGATGTACCTTTTAGCCGAGTGATGGGATTTACTTCACGCACTAGCCTATGCCAGGTCGTAGGCGGTGCTTCTGCCCCGAAACATCAAGACCTCTGATAGGAGACTGGGACAACAAACAAGGAGTGTGCCGATGTTGGTGCTGTCTGAGCGCAACTGTGCAAGAGACAAAGGGAAGCAGCACAGGCACCTTATCCGTATCAGCCTTGACAGTGAGCTGCCGCGGGCCTCTCCCGTACAGACTCTCTCCTAAGCCTTCTCCCCATCCAGGCAGAGGAACTGGAAATAAAATCATTCTCCGTAAAAGACTTCTTCCTTTTTCTTCTTTTACATAGCAAGCTCAACTGTTGACATGTGAGCTTGAAACCCGTTTTGAGTTCAAAACAGAATGACAATCTGCTTTTAAGTCACTCCTAAAATGACTTCACACTCTTGTTCCACAAGGAAAAAGCCTATGCAGAGCTGAATATGTTTTGTCCAGACAGCAGGCAACAATAAAGTTTAGGCCAAAGTAGATTTGTATTTAGAAAACAAATGTTATTTTGGTGTTAAGTTTAGGGATGGAGTAAGGCTGTGTCTGCGTTGTCTGCGTCTGTATCTACGGACGCCGAGGCAGAGTGGGGCCCAGCCGCGCCGTGTCTCCCATCTCTGGCTGCACAGGACTGACTGCAAGCTCCTGAGGGGCCCAGGCAGGTCGTCAGCCCTGGATTTCCCCAACACAGTTCAGAGGTCAAAGAGCCTGCTCGAGTGGAGACGTGTCTGCTCCAGGCACCGACGGGGCTCTGGGAAGGGCCTGTGGTACTGCGCAGGGGGCTCCCTCACTGCTCTCTGGCCTCCGTCTCACCGTGGTGCCTCCCGGCCTCCACCACTCCTGCCGGCGCTCGAGCTACAGGGCGGCACTCGGCGGATCCGCCAGCCACACACCACAGGGGCCCGCGCCGGACGTGACTGCCCGAGCACAGGCTGCTGAGTGTCCCGACAGTGACCCAACTTAACCCCTTTTCCTTACAACCTAAGCAGGCTGAGGTATTTTGCTACACAAAACAAAATGGACTGAGTTGCTCAAAGTGTGTGGAATTCACTTACATGAGAAAACAACTTCTAAGAACAGTTGCTGACAGCTGCTGAGGTATCAGGGGATTTAAATCTAGATGTTCAAACAATGCCATTCTTACCCATTCTGAGTTAAACTCTCACAGGGAAAGAAGAGAACACCAAATTAAGTAATAACCCCAAACCTCCAAGTCTAAATAGCCAGGAAGGTTCATAGCAGGTTTAGTAGGTAAAAATGACTGAGACTGAAAATGTATTTTAATGAAAGCATTTTCTCACCAACTTTACTTTTTTGGGGGTGTTTCTTTTTTTGAGACAAGGTCTCACTATATGATGTAAACTGGCCTCAAACTCACAACAATCCTCCTGCCTCAGCTTCCTGACTGCTGGGATTACAGGCCTGCGCCACCATGCCCAACTTCTCACCTACTTTGAATAAACATAATTTGCATTTTTTTAAATATAAAGCTCTGTGGCATAGAACTTGTTTCCTGCTCCACAGGGGATTTCTTTGAGTCACGGTCTTGCTTTGTAATTTAGGCTAGTCTTGAACTATGTAGCCTGGGGCCGGCCTTGAACTTGCAAGGATCCTCCTGCCTCAGCCCCCTGAGTGTTGGGATTAGAGGTGTCCACGGGCTTTAGATGCCACTGTACTACTAACTCCCCGGTGCTCTTGAGGCACGTGTTAGCCATGTTCTCTTCTGTGGGAAGTCCTTGTGGCAGCTTCAGGGGCTGGATTCTGTGACATAAGAAAATGTATTTAGAATTGCGCTAAGGAACACATTCTTTTTTCAAACTGCTGAGATAATAAGCAACAAACCTTATCAGATGTTTAACCACTTTCAGTTTCGCGTTCACTGAAGGGATATTCTTATGAACTTGAGGGGTATGGGCCTGTGAACAAAAGAAACAAGGTCACGGTTCAGAGTCACACAGTTCTGTGTCAAGTGTTAACTGCAGGCTTTTTCTACCTAAATCAAACTTAAGATCACAAGTGAGTTCCACTAAGTAGTACATTTCAACAAAGGAAATGTACATCTCAAAATTTAAATAGTAGAGAATTTAAAGTGAATTTAAACAACACTAAAAAGGACTAAAGTAGTTGCATACTTTTTCTAATCCAAGCATCTTTATTATATCTTTTTCCCAATATGGACGTCTTATTGTACTTCTTATTCTGGTGACAATGTGCAATTTGTGAGGGTGCTGTGGGTCCCCACCATATTTTTCATGATCTTCAGGGGAAGGCTGAAACACCTAAAGGGGAAGAATTAGAAATAATAAATTTTCAATTTACAGTGTCAATGTATCTCACATTTTTACAGAATTTTCTTTTGTATCTCATTTCTCTCTCTCTCTCTCACACACACACCCATGTACAAACCACATAATCATCTCATCCCTAATATATATATAATTCCCAACCTATAACCGAACATTTCTACTACACTAGTGTGATAACTCAGATAAGCAGATTAAAAATTTCATACTCTAAGAAATATTACACGGCCAAGGAGTTTGCTTTGCTTTGTTTTTTAATTGGTAGAACAAAGCAGAAGCAACCAGATGACACTGAAGAATGCACATGTCCAGACAATGTGCTGGCAGTGTAGGCGGAGCGTCCTCCATGTGAAAGTAGAAAGTCCAGCACCTCGGGGAGTGCAGACTTCAGACTTTCAGATTGGGGTGCTCAGTTGTTAAATGTTAAATATTCCAAAATCTTAAAAACTCCAAAATCTGAAAAGGGTTAAGATACATTTTGAGCCGGGCGTGGTGGTGTACCCCTGTAATCCCAGCACTTAGGAGGCTGAGGCAGGAGGATCATTGTTGAGTTTGATGCCAGCCTGGGCTACAAAGTGAGCTCAAGGACAGCCTGAACTGCATAGCGAGACCCTGTCTCAAAAAGACAAAAAAAAAAAAAAAAAAAAAAGATGATACATTTTGTTCTGTGTATTTTGCCACAATAAAAAATGAAGAAGGAAGGAAGGAAGAAAAGAAAGGACGGAGGGAGGGAGGGAGGGAGGGAAGAAAGGAGGAAGGGAGGGCCCCTGTCCCACAAAAACTCAGCTTTCACAAAGCTAAACATAGTCTTTATCTTATCGTTCAGCAACTGTGCTCCTGAGTATCTATCTAAGGAGTTGAAAACATATCTATGCATAGACTTACATGCAAGTACTTGTACAACTTCATTACTGCCTCAAACTGAAAGCATACAAGAGGCCTGCGGGTAGGTGAACGTACAGATGAACTGTAAATCTATACCATGTCATGTTATTCACCAATAGGAACAAAGAAGCTATTAAGTCATGAAAAGACATAAAAGAACCCTAAGTGAACACTACTCAGAGAAGCCAGTGTGAAAATGGTTTCTCATACACTGGAAAATCCCACACTGCATGATTCCAACTATACGACATTTTGGATAAGGTAAAACTACAGAAATACTAAAGGGTCAGTGGTTGCCAGGGTTTCAGAGTTAGGAGGGAGTCACAGTAGTGCAGAGGCGATATTCACGGCAGTGAGACTACTCTGCAATATCCTGTAATATGAACATAGGATGCTACGCATTTGTCAAATCCACAAACTATTCAATACAAAGAGAGAACCCTACGTAAACTATGGCCTTTAATAATAAGGTGACACTGTTGTTTCAACAATTGTAACAGCTGCACCATACCAGCAGAAGAAGTCAGAGCCAGTGGAAATTGTACGTGAGGGGACAGGTTATATTGCAAGTCTCCACACTTTCCAATCCATTTTCCTGTAAACCTAAACTACTTGATGAAATAGTCTATTAATTAAAAAGCAAAGAAATAGTGTAAAACAAAATAAAAACCAAAGTCAATACAGGGGTTAGTCTATATTTTCTAAAAGAACAGGGGGCTGGAGGTGTAGCTCAAGGGTAGAGTGCTTGCCTAGCATGCACAAAGCCCTGAGTTCAATCCCCAGTACCACAAAAAAAAAAAAAAGAAAGAAAAGAAAAGAAGGACAGGTATGCAAGAATGTAACGGAAAAGGCTGAGAGACTCAAAGCAGCAGTGGTGGATACTGACAGCAAGGGGTCACTGAGAGCGAGCCTCCGCTGGAGGGCCCAGGGTTTCCCATGATGACAGTGACATAAAAACACACACAGGAAACCACAAGCAGGGGCAAACAGACTCAGACATAATAAAAACCCACTCCTGGGCGGGCAGTGGTAGGGTTAACAGAATATACTTTTCTTTTTAATATCATTTCCATGAATTCTACGTTTTAAATGCTGTACCATCACCAACCATAATTTAATATAAAAGCTTTCAATAGTACAAAGTGGGTTTTCAGACACAATTTAAAAGCAGTAACAAAAAAATTCTTACTTTATCTGGAATTCTTGATTTGGTAAATTTGTGACGAATCCAATCTGTACCCATGAGAGATTCCACACCTTTTGTCACACTCTAAAATATGATATAAAAAAAAAAATTGTTCTTTTAGAACCCTGCCTAGTGCAGAAATCCACACCCATCCATCTTTAGTTGTGAAGAGTCTGCTCTGAACTAACCTAAAAGCTTATCTCAGCTCTCAGGCTGAATGAGTTCATCTCTTCTACCCACTAACGTATTATAAAGGTAAAAGTACATAAACATATAAACCAGGAGTTGGCAAACTTTTTCTGTAAAAGAGGAGAGAGTAAATATGTCCAGCTTTGAGCTGTACTTCCCTGCTGCTAAGACTTGACTCTGCCAATTTAGGGTGAAAGAAGTCATACAATTTTCACACGAATGAGTGTAACTGCTTCAATAAAACTGTATTTACAAAATTAAGTGGCAGGCTAGATTTGGCCCAGAAGCCATGGTTTATCACCTTTTGCTCTAGACCATGTGTAATAATTCACCTTCACAAAACGATGTAAAAGAAATCCACAGCGAGTTTTCTTCCTAGTCCTAACAGGGCCTCAACTCCTAATTCCTATCTGTTGCTCCTCCTCTACATTCCTCCAATCCAGGAATTCCCTGACAACCTTTCGCCCCAGGAAAGTTCTGCATGATGGGTGACTGGCACTCCCCGACTCCCTTCAGCCTTCGCTCTATGGCGGAGACAGCATCAACAGCTAGAGGACGGGGAGGTAAAAGGGAAAACACGGTCTCTCACACACTGGAAACACTGGGTCACACTGGTTCTGCTGCTTACAGCTGAGACAGGACACATTTATCCTCTCAGAGGTCAGTCTTCTCAGAACTAAAAGGGAATACTACTGATTTCCTGGGATCCATGTGAAGGTAAGATAATGTGGTATACATTATTACCACTGACAGCCAGCAGCAGGTCTGCATCAAGACCTTGTCTATATCTAGGTATAAAGTCTGGTCCTTAAGTATAGATTATGCTAATACATTGTTGAACTCTCTAAACAAAGAACAGAAGTAAATACATGAAAATTCCAACATCAGTGTCTCTGGGAGATTCTCTTCTTTTTGTTTCCCTATTTTTCTAATTTGTGACTGAAATGTACAATTTTCAGCTAGGCATGGTGGTGCACACCTGTAATCCCAGCACTCAGGAGATTGAAGCAGGAGGATCATTGGAAGTTCAAAGCCGGCCTGGGCTACATACTAAGTTCGAGGCCAGCCTGAACTACATAGCAAGATCCTGGCTCAAAAAACACAAAAAGACAGTTTTCATAATTGATGAGAAAAAAGTCCTAAAACTTTTAGGATTAAAGCAGACCTAGGAAAATCAACAGTAGCCATGACATGTTACTGACATGACATGTTGTTCTCCAAAAAAGAGATTTTACGCATCTGAGTTGTTTTTGTTTTTGTTTTTGTTTGAGATAGGGGCTTGCCATATTGCCCAGGCTGGTCTTGAACTTGTAGGTTCAATTAATGCCTGCACCTTGGGACTACAGATGTATGCTACCATGCCTAGCTCTAATTCCAAATCATTAGGGATGAAATAGCAGTTCAAAACAAAATGAACCCCTATCTTAAAAAATTAATATATAAAGAAAGGAGTCTGTAAAGGCATTTTCCTTATGTTTTATAATCAGAGAAAAAATTGTAAAAATACAGAATTCCTGAAACACTCACCTGTAGCCTTCCAGGGGGCCCCTGAACCACTGAGCGCAAAATCCCTGCCATAGCGTAGTAATTATCTGTCTTCAGAGGCTGTAAGAAGCAGAGAATAGATCCACTGGTGAAATGTTTTGGAAATGGACAGGTTCTCCCCCTTCTCTAGTGCTGCAAAATAAATCAGCAAATTAACCTGATTGAAATTTAACAATAAAATCTTGGGAATGGGCCCCATGGCACAAGCTTATAATCCCAACACTCTGGGAAGCTGAGGCAGGAGGATCACAGGTTTGAGTACAGTCTGGGCTCTCAGTCACTTAGTGACTCAGTGAGACCCTGTCTCAAAATAAAAAATTTAAAAATGGTTGGGGAGATAATTCACTGAGAAGGATCTGGGTTCAATCCCTAGTACTGCAAACAAAACAGAACAAACCTTGATGATTTTTACAGTACAAAAGCATTTTTTTTTCCTTTATCTAGTGGTGGGGATTGAACCTAGGACCTATACAATGAGCTATATCCCCAGCCTTTTTTTTAAACAGGCTCTCATTAAGTTGCCCAGGCTGACCTCAAACTTGTGATCCTCCTGCCTCAGTCTTCTAGAAAGAAAATAAAGCTAAAAAATACAGTACAAACACACACACACACACAAAAATTAGCCACATACCATTTTCTTCTAATGAGTTATAGCCTAGATTGATTCCACAAAACTGAGAAATGGGAATTTACTATCATTTTAAACATCAACAGATAAAGAATGATTTCTCAAAGAACCACAGAAAAATAAAGCTAGATATAACTGAAGAAATCCCGACTCCTGTAGTTAGAATTGACCGCACTCTTCATGTATGAGGAAAACAAACCAGAGAAAATTCACCCATTTTTCCAACAGTATCCAGTCACCCCGGGAGCATGTGCTCTGGAACCCAATTCTCCTAATTCTTAGTGTGGTGCATTTTTACTATACCACAAGGTGTTTTCTCTAAAGAGAAGTCCTTTTAAATTTGCATTTTGAACTCTTCTAAACAATATGCACTGCTTCAGTAAACTAAACAGGTCACGTGTACTCAGCTAGACACAAAACAATTAGCTGTGCATGGTGGCACACACCTGTAATCTCAGCACTCAGGAGGCTGAGGCTTGAGGATTGCCCCAAGTTTGAGGCCAGCCTGGGCTACACAGTGAGTTCAAGGCCAGCCTGGAATATGTGTCAAGACCCTGTCTTATAAATACGAAACAAAACAAAAATCGTAGCCTATTAGACTGATACGTACTCAAAGCAGAATGATTGGGGTTCATGAATCGTGTCTATCTTGGACAGGTTACTTAATCCACATATTTCAGTATTTTCTCCTAGAAGAGAAAGAAAATAATACTTATCTTGCCAATGAGTTATTCTACAGAACATGTGAAGCCATATGGCATACAAAAGCTGTCACTAAACGACAGTCATTATAATAAGAGTATTAGATTACAGAATTAAGAATACTCAAATATAGTAAAATAGAGTAAATGCTTTATTATTTCAGCATCCACTAGATTCTAGCTTACTCAGGCTATACAAGTCTTTCATGTAATATGAACACAGCAGTGCAGTTGTAGGAATAAACACAAGCTATCCTCTGTAAAGAGCCAGACCTCAGAAACATTCCTCAGCAACTGAGTCACTTTCATTTTTTCTTTTCTTTTGGCTGTTTTTGGAGACAGGTTCTCACTATGTAGTCCATGTTGGCTTTGAACGCACAGCAATCCTCCTGCCTCAGCCTCTCAAGTGCTGGGATTATAGGTGTGCGCTAACATGCCCAGCTGAACCAATTTAATGCTAAATTATTTCACAATACTTTTTCCTTGCAAGATAAGCATTATAAACTAATCCAACACATTTAGTTTCACATTTTGTTAAATCTTTCTCTTATCCCTTAGATTTTAACAAAATCCTCCAAACTGGCCTTGCTTTCCATTCCAAGCCCTCTAATGTCTTTTTCCCATAACAGAAACAAGTCAGTTCATTAAATGTCATCACTCATAATCCCAGCACATGAGAGGCTGAAGCAGGAGGATCACCATGAGACCATGGCCAGCCAGGGCTACATAGCGAGTTCAAAGCTAGCCTGAGCAAGACTTTGTTTCAAAAAAAAAAATCATCACTTTCTTCAAAACCTTCCAAAGAGCCAGGTTTCTCACTGCTGAGGTCAGAACTCATGTTTAGGTGAGACACTATGGGTATGGAAACCCTTCCAGATATGCATCCACATAAGGGTCAGCTGTTTCATGTCAGCTGAGGACCTAAAATCAACAGCACCTAGGGGCTGGAGATACAGCTCAGCGGCACAAGCACCTACCTGGCAAGTGCAGGGTCCTGAGTCCGATTCCTAACACCAAAAAAAAAAAATTGATACACCTAGTACTATACATAGCAAGGAACACACTCAGGGCCCAGACCTTGCTTTCAAATAGCCTGAAATGAAAGGAGAGACACCGATAATGTCTGGAGCCTCCAGTAGTGCCCAAAAGTGACTACGCTAGAAGGCAGAATGATGGCAGTATGTGAAAGAGATACAGGGCCAAGTGACAGCACCCAGCGGCCAAAGCTAGAAAACTTTAATAAAAGCGAAGCACTGGCTTACAACCTGACCCAAAATATACATAGCCCTAAATCCATACTGACTTAAACAAGTGGATAAATAAATGAGAAAATAAATAAATCTGTACAGAAGAACTGTTAATAATTTATGTAGATATTCTCCTCTCAAGGCAGTGGAGTAGAACTAAGCATCCCTTTAGCATGAGCTAGGGTTAATGACTTGTTCCTAAAGAGTATAATATAGATAAAGGAAAAAACAAGCCAGGTGTGGTGGCACAAACTGTACTCCCAGCACTCGGGAGGCTAAGGAAGGATCGCCATGAGTTCAAGTCCAGCCTGGGCTACATAGCAAGATACTGTCCAAAAAAAGGTGGTGGTGGGGTATAGAGGAGAAAGAGGACAAACACTACCTTGGGTTGGGTCTTTAAATTTGTGCGTGGGGGGGGGGGTCTGACTTCAAGACAGTGAAGATCTGGATGAAGAAAATAAGCAAAGCAAAGCAAAGCAAACTATGGAACCCTCTGCCTTGTCCCTGCTTCCAGAATCTACCAGTCAGATTATACCACAATCTCAGCCAGCTGGTTCCCTCAAACCATGCATCTGCTTGCATAGATGCTGCCCAGGAGTCAGAGGTTAACATCAACAACGACAAAAGTCAAGCCGACAGTACAGACACGATAGAAGAACAGCACTCTACCGCTGGCATTCTGCCCTAAACCCCTAATTCCACCGTAAGAGAAAACCTCCAAGGAGGGCCACTGTGCCAAATACTTGACCAATACCTCCTTAAATACCTAACTGCCTCAAAACTGTCATGGTCATAAAAAATAAGACTGAGACACTAGGCAAGAGGACTAGGAGAAGATATGATCATTAAATGTCATGTGGCTTCCTGGCAAAAACTAAGAAAATCTGAAAAAATAAGTGTGGACTTTAGTCAATAATGTATCAATATTAGTTCATCCATTCTAACACACATATCATGCTAATATGTGACATTATCACTAGGGGACAGTGCGTGCAGCACATGTAGGAACACTATACTACCTTCACAAATTTTCTAGACAGCTAATATTTTTTGAAAGCCTGCAGCGCCTCTTCATTTAATCACAGTGAAAGCAAAAGTCCTTAACCCCCACACCACTTCCTTTGCACACCATTTGCCAGCCTTTGCCCCTCCGCCCTAGTCAACCCATCTTGGAAATTCAGGACTTCACTAGACAAGTTGATCCCTTGCTTGGCCTGACACCAGCCAAGCAGCAGCTCCCTGTAATTGGTGGAACG
Organism: Chinchilla lanigera; assembly: GCF_000276665.1. Lineage (NCBI taxonomy): Eukaryota > Metazoa > Chordata > Mammalia > Rodentia > Chinchillidae > Chinchilla > Chinchilla lanigera. Next base: position 5,511,157 of record NW_004955470.1, on the reverse strand, counting down.
ATCCTGACATGACTAATCCCCTCATGTCTTTCAATTTTTGTCTCAAACCTCATCTTCTTAAGGAAGTCTACCCTGATTACATTATTTAACATTCTGACATACAATTATTAGCACTCTCAACCTCTTACTCTATTTTTTCTCCAACAGCACTTACCATCTTGTACCATAACTTGAGTTTGTCTCCACTTAAATCACGTTAGTTTCATGGGAAAAGGATTTAAACATTTAGTTGTTTTTGACCTGGTATATTAACAGATGTATCCTAATTATCTTCCTGAAGTAGCACCTTCACCATAGCAGGCACTGAATGTATTCATGCTTAATGAAGTTTAATTCGCAAATATCAGAAGCTGTGACAATAAAAAAAAATTTTTTTGTTTTGTGGCACAGAGAATTGAACCTGAGCCTCTAACCTATTAGTTAAGCCCTCTACCACTGTGCTGCATCCTCAGCCCCAACATTTTATCTTAGTAGAGCTTATTTCTAATACCCACGTAACTCTTTGACCTTGAAGCAGTAACTCTTCTCTAGCAGAGCTAAAAAACAGGAAAATACTTATTTTTTTAAAATGCCCATGGAGGGCGGGGGATATAGCGCGGAGGTACAGCGACTGCCTGGCAAGTGCGAGGTCGTGAGTTCGATTCCCGAAAAAAAAAAAAAAAAAAAAAAGCCCGTGATGTGTATGTATATACAACCCTGAAAAGCTGTCAAAAAAATTAACATATCCCTGTATGGTAGGCTGTAAGGGCAATTACATATCTGATTTTTTTCCTTTTTTACTTTACAGGTGCCATGCATGTAAAGGTTCTTTTAAAAAGCGATTCCTTCTCCTAAAGAAACATGCATTTAGTTATACAAGGGAGGGGGGTCAGTACACATATGTAGAACATAAAACTACCCTTGCCCAAAACAAAACAAAACAAAAAAAAAAACAAAACGAGATCTGTGAGGGCATGAAATGTGTCTCCCTTCTCCGAACTCCCAGCGTCTAAAAGGAAACAGATGGTCCTATAAACTACCTCTTGGCCAAAAAGGCAGAAGCAACTTTGGGTAGATGGTGATCAAAAAACTATGCTTGAAAAAATCAGTTTTTTGTAAATGGCAAACATTTTTGCTGCCAGCTTCAGAAAGTTTCGTTCTAAAAGGCAGCAACTTTAAAACAGGACTATTTTGCCTTCATTAAAAAGAAACGGTTACACTGATCCCCAGTGGAAGCCCTCGGTTATGAAGAAAGCAGAAACACAGACCACGCTGGGAAAGCTCGCGTGAATTCCCACTCCCACGCCGCCCAGCGCTGGCGACTCCGTCTGGAGCTCCAGAAAGCGGCCCGGAGAGTCCTAGAAAAGGACGCCGGATAGGTCGACGGCGTTTCGGGAGTCAAAGAGATGCAACCGGAACACGGACCCATTTAGCGAGGTGTGACCCGCCAACTCAGAATGGAATAGGGGAAATCTATCAGCGTGGAGCGGAGGGAAACCAGACACACAGCCTCTTGAAGGAAAATGCAATACTTTCAGCGACCCATTCCCACTCACCAGCGCCCGCTAAATGTCCAGTCTGAACTTCCGCAAAGAGCGGAAGCTAAGAAGAGAAAGGCCCCATTAAGTGCAACACTCAAACCCTGCCGTCGCAGGGCGCGCGACCTTTTAGTTCCGAGAGGGGCACTTTGGTTCCAGATACGGTCCCTCCCACTCGAGGACTGGAGAAGGAGAGCGCAGGCGCAAGCGTACCACGTGACCATTTCCTGGAAGTGCACTGCGCAGGGACCACTTTACCTGGGCGGAGGTGGAGGGGAGTTGCTGCAGCTATGGCTAAGTCCCAGGTGGGGCAGGATCCCGATTGCAGAGCTGCAGTCACTGTGCTGAGCCGAGCGGTGGAACTGGATTCGGAGTCCCGGTACCAGCAGGCTCTAGTGTGTTACCAAGAGGGGATTGATCTGCTCCTGCAGGTTCGGAAAGGTGAGCGGTGAGCCGTGCAGGGGAAGAGCAGAGGAAAAGGAGCTGGTTTACCCTGTTTATAGGGTGCTGCGAAACGAAATGATTCTTCCACACCGCCAGGAGGCTGTCACAGCCGAGGGTGGGATACTTTACAGGATAGCTGGGCTGGTTTCTTCTAAGTATCTGTAATAGATTGATGTCATTATGCCAGGGGAGGGTCTACTTGTAGATTTTTTTTAAAGGTTTCATAGACTTAACCATATGCAGCATATAAGCCTTGATAATTAAGACGTTCTTTTAGGAAAGTCTGAGTGTAGAGCGGGTAATATTAAAATTATTAATAGGCATTTTTCCCCCAACAACTATCCTTAAGTTTTAGAGATGCAGACTGAATTGTTGAAAAGAAATATTGTGATGCTTGTAATTTAATTTTACTTAAGCACCCCCTCCAAAAAAAAAAAAAAAAACAAAGTTGAAAAAACAAAACTAAAGTTGAGACTGGGTACATAATTCAGTGGTAGAGTGCTTGTCTAACATGCCTGAGGCGCTAGATTTATCCCTAGAATCTTGAGAAAGCAAAAACAACGGATGAACTTGTTTCATTCTTTAAATTGTTCTATAAAGCAGGAGTTTATGGTATTCTGATGCTATAATGTAGAAAGGTAGCTCTGCCACTGGCAGGTGGTCAAGCCATGACTGGAGTGAAAGGCCTCAATGACTGGTGTATGAGGTCCCCAAAACAGAGCCGGGGAGGTGTTGGTCAGGTGGAAGACCCCTGTATGGGTCAGAAGCAGGGGAATCACAAGTCCCAAGGGAGGTTATAGAGACAAGTTAAGACCCAAAATGCAATTAATTCTGATACAAGGAATATCAGGAGAGATAAATCTGCAATGCAGATTTAAATAAGAAAAGGTTAAATGGAGGGAGAAAGGGAGAGGTGATGTTTGATAGAAGCTTTGGAGTAAAAAGTAGAACTTAAGAAATCAGAAAGAAAAAAGCTTCCTAGTGAAGATGGTGGCCTCTGGGTGGGTGTGTGCTGTCCTGCTCCTGCTTTGTGCCTCTGACCTAGATGCCCAGTGAGGCTACCCCACCTCTGTGGGAGGAGGAGGACATTGGTGACTACAATGATATGGGCATGACACATCTGGAACACTGGGACAAAGATGATGACACAGGAGGAAGAGATCAGAGCACAAGAGACCCTCAGTGCCTGTTGACTTCTCCAAGGTGGACCTGGACAAGCCCAAGAGCATCCTGAAAATGACAACGAAAGGGAAGACTCTGAGGATGTTTGTCTCTGCGGGGAGGAGCCCCACCGAGGAGGAGATAGGAAATCAGGAGCCTGTGGTGGGGAAGCCTGTTCAGTGCCAACTGCAATGGGCAGACATTCATCGTGGGATCAGACCAGGCTATCTTCATGCTTTGGGAGCAGCTCTGCCTGGGAGATCAAGGATTTGTTGGTTAGTCAAGACAGGTGTGCTGATGTCACTCTGGAGGGTCACATATGCCTGGTAAAGGAGGAGGAGGCAAAGAGAAAAAGCAAGAGAGAAGGACAAAAGAAGGAAGGAAGGAAAAGGATCTGAGATCATGGGCCTCAAAGGAAGACAGCTGAGCTGGAGGTCAGAGAGATGACCTGTGACTGGCAGGGTGTCTCCTATGCAGCACACGAGCCCCTAGAGGCCCTTGCTGGTCTCTCGGGCAGGGAGGGTGCTAGAAACTGCAGACCAGGGAACATTCCCATTTCTTCTGCCACAAGGCCAGCCTGGTCAGTGCCAAAATTACTATCGTAAAGCCTTCACATATGAAGACAGGCTTTCTGGTTAATAGCAGACACTAACGAATTCACGCTTACCACAGAATTACTATCCATGGAAAGCTGACTATATTGCTTTTTCCCATTTAAATTAACCTGTGGGTGGGTCATTGACTTCCAAGGTATCACTGTCTCACCCTCACCTGCTGTGTCCTTGCTTTTGACTTTTTGTTAACCAAAAAGCAAATTCTGATCAGACCAGCTCTTAAAACTCAGGGCTTCAAGTCAGACTGTTGTGCCACAGCCATGATTTTCATTGCAGTAAGGTAAAATGAGTTGGGGTCTAAATGTGTCACCAGGAAGCCAGTTGCGTAAACCCCTTCTGTGCAGGAAATTCCAAAGCAGTGCCATTTGGCAGTTCTAAGTAGTTGCTTGGGATGTCACTGACTAAAGTCCCTCTCAGCTGAAGGAACAGTCGCTGTCAGTCAGATCATGTGGTTTCCTTATTTAGGATAGAAAGAGACCATTGTAAAGTGCAAGCAGAGACCAGCAGAGCCCTGAGCAGGCGTGGTAGAAAACACAATGACCTCATTTACATGTTTCTTTCTTTCTTTTTTTACTGAGGAGGAAGGGTTTATTTAGCTCCCAGTTTGTAGAGGGTTCAGTCCATAGTCACACAGTCATCTGGCTCTAAGGCAGGGCTTCACAGAGCAGAGCAATTCATGGTGGGTAGAAGACAGCAAAAGCAGCAAGAGAGAGAGGAGCACATTTGCAGTGTTTCTGAACATTGTCCTTTGATAAAGTGCCTAAACTTGCGTTTTTGTAGGGTACTAACCTGTACTGCCATTGAATTTTTCCTGTTCATATATTGGAGCTGACTCTGAATAAGAGAACATTTACATATAGCCATAATTAATTTGGAATTTAAGTTCTTTGAAAAAAACCTCAGTTGTGGTTTTAAGAGACTAAACATAACACATATACATGGTTAGAACATGTCACTGTTGGGCCGGGATATAGCTCTGTAGCACAGCGCCTGCCTGGTAAGCACAAGGTCCTGAGTTCGATTCCCAGTACCAGGAAAAAGAAATGTCACTGTTAAAGAGTGGTACAAAGGAGTATATCCCTGCCCTGCTGCCAGTACCTTGTCCCTTGTCCCAGTGAAGGTGCTGTTCATACTTTGTTTAAAAAAGAAATTCAGCTAAGATTGTGCTGTTTTACCAAAAAAGTATTTCAGTGTGGTTTAGTGTAGTCACTGGCGAGCTTAATTTTAAAGTCTTTTACAAATCTTTCATTTCTGAGGACCAAATGGCAAGTAATTAAATCGAGTGGACATCCAAGAAGGATGTCAGTGAACATAAAAGAGAAACTCATACTTTATGGAAAATTTAAAAGCATAGCAAGGTTGAGGGAAGGTGGATCTTGGGTTTTGTTTTGGTAGGAAAGGGGCAAAAAAAGTAGAACATGTTTAGGGCACCAGCAAAGTAACAGCAGAGGTTAAGAAAGAAGATACTAAAGTGTGCCTCTAAAGGAGCTCTGACGAGGTGTATGGGAAGAATTATGTGGATGATAATGATGTTGACAATCAACATTTATTATTTCCTACATGCCAGGCAGGCTCGTTTATAGACTTCGCCGCCACTCTCTAAGGTATTGTTACTGTTTGCATGTTAAAGTGGAAGATACAAAGAGGTTGAATAATTGGCCAAACTCACTCAGTTCAAAGTGGAAAAGCAGGTTTTAAGTGAAGCAGTCTGACTCTAGGCCCTTTGTTGTTAACCACTATTCATCCTGAACCTTTTTGTAAAGAGTCTGATGTGTTGTAGACCTTTCTCACCCTACCAGACTTGGTGCCCCAGAGGCGACGTAGTATCAGCGCCCCCATTCCTAAACAAAAGTGCTTCATATGCTTAGTTTAGAAATCACTTCCCTGTATCAGCAGAATGTGAGCTTGGCATCTGTGTATTTTAGGACTGAGGCAAAGCATGCTAAAAAGATAGAAAGTTTGTGGGAAACTTGGGAAACCAGAAGCAATGCTTGAACTAAATAGAAAAACTATTTTGCAACTTGAGAATATGATTGTTTTTAAATTTTATAGGCACCCAAGACCATACTAAGAGATGTTATCTCAGAGAAAAAATTACTTACTACATGGATAGAGCAGAAGACATAAAGAAATACTTGGATCAAGTAAAAGAAGGTAAAAAAGGCTATTTTAAAAAACATGTCCGAGGGGGCTGGGGATGTAGCTCTGTGGCAGAGCACTTGCCTAACATTTATGAGGCCCTGGGTTCAATCCCCAGCACCTCTGAAACAGATAGAAAACATACCTGTAAGCTGCTGTGATTCTGTCCATTCACCAGGTATTTCTGGCTTCCTGTAGAGCTCTGTGTGGTGTGAACTCTTTGTGCCTGGGGCTTACAGATTTACTCTGCATTTCTTCTCCCTCTATACAAGAGTTATTCACTTTTTCTTTGTTAGGGGGTGGGGTCAGACACCCCTTTGAGCATCCCATGAAAGCTCTACATACTGCAGGACTTCGCCATTTTTAAGGAATTTGCAGATCCCAGAAGCTTTGTGGACCCAGTCAAAGAACTGCTGCAGAAGAATGCCGAATGCAGATCCTGCATTTTATGTGTATTTCCCTTTATGAAAGGACTAAAATCATTAAAGTAGCTAAAGAAACTCCTGGGACGTCTCTCAGATACTATTGCGAATCAAAGCGTTCTAAGAGTTAAGTATTCCTAATGACCAGAGGTGGGGTAGGTATGTGTTGTTCCCTGTATATTACTAGTTTCCTGTTCATAAGCTTCCAGGTTATGAACATCTGTATAAAGGAGCATTGTGACCTTATAGTGTACATTGTTGCCGCTTTCTGTGGCCGGAGGTACTGCCACCGCGAGTACTGCTGCCTGGCCCTCAGCTGTTCTTCCCCTCTGTCCTTACTATGGCCCAACGTGTTTTCTCAGTGTTTTAGACAATCTCATAAAACTTTGAGTCTCACAGCACAAACCCTTCAAGGTCTGCCTGGGCACATACTACACACGGATTTCCGTGCTTTCCCAACCTTCTTGACATAAAAAGCAAATAAGTCTGTTACCAGGGTTTTGAGAGCCTGTACTGCAAGAAAGCCTACTACGTGTGTCAAACCTACACCATCCTGAGTCCTTCAAATGCTATCCCCAGAAGAGGAGCAAGACCACTGATTTTTAAGCAAAGTATAAAGTGCAAAACTGTGCAAATTAGGAACTACTATTAGGGGTTGTACATTTCTTTAAAACTTGTTGGTCTCTGATAACTTGCTCAGTAATGACTCATTTTGCATTAACAAAACCAATGGAATTATCCTGTTGATCCTGTGCCATCCCACTCTTTATCTTGGGTTATAAGTTAAAAAATTAATTTATAACTGATCTTGATTAATCACTATTTAAAAAATAAGGTGTTTTAAAAAGTAGTCACTGATTATATACTGAAGTTTGTGTCTTGTAGATGGAAAGTATCACAAACAAATTAAGATAGAAGAGAATGCAACAGGTTTTGGTTATGAGTCACTTTTTAAAGAATACCTTAATGGGACAGTCACAGAAGTTTGGATAGAAGATCCTTATATTAGACAAACTCATCAGGTAAGTCGAGTATACTAAAATACAGCGAAATCTTATTTTACATTTTTAGTCAGCCCTCTGTGTGTCCCACATGCATAGATTCAATTAAAGATGGAAATTTTTTCTTAAAATTGCATCTATACTGAACACATACTTTTTTATTATCATTGTTCACTAACACAGTATAACTATTTCCATTGCATCAGGTATTACAAGTAATCTAAAGGTGATTTAATGGACACGTGTAAATACCACATAGTTTCTGTGCTGTGAGAAACTGAAAGTGTAAATAAGAACCAAAATGTATGAAAGATATTGTGAGATAGGAAGAAAATGTTCAAATGGAAAGGGGAACTAGGGAGGAGGAGGGGGAAAGGAAGGGAAAAGGAAAAAATGGAAACAAAGCTTTTATAAATAAAGAGGGGAAGAGGGGGTGAAGGGAGGGGAGGGGAAGGGGATAAAAAAATTAAGTTGTATCATGGACAGGTACAAATTCCCTATGATGAATGTGATCATTATGTATTCCTAAAATGCACCAATAAGTTTAATTTTAAAAAGGTGATTTCAGTATTTGGGGGATATGTGGAGGCTCTGTGCAAATACTGTACCATGTTCATAAGGGACTTGAGCGTGTGTGAAGCAGAGGGAGGGGCCCTGGCAGCCACACCCCATCAGCACTGAGGGAAAACTGTGCCAGTCAGTCATTTTCCATCCTGATGTCTTTCAGCTATACAATTTCCTCCGATTTTGCGAGATGCTTATTAAGAAACCATGTAAAGTAAAAACTGTTCACCTTCTCACCTCTCTGGATGAAGTAGGTACCTGAAAGAACTTACTTTTTTACTTATTAACTTTTTTCAGTTATGAGATGTAGTCTGATCACAGAAAACCTGTGCTTCAGCTATATCCATTTCTTTGGGAATTAACTTGTCTGATAATCGTCTTGAGAAAAATGCTGTTGATTTTAGGATGTTGACTTGAGCTTGACCATTTTCCTAAACTTTATTTGTTCAGATGGTTTTTCAGTTTATTCTCTGGGCTGTTCCTAGAGTGATCTTGCTGTCTGCACTACTGTTGATTTTGTCTTTACTAATTCTTTGATTTTTTTTTTGTCTTTACTAATTTTTAGCAGCATGATAATATACATATTTATCTTGATTGGGACTTAAACAGGGATCCCTCTCAATAATTAGGATTTCTAGAATTGATGTAAGTGGGCAGCCACACCTGGGTGACTCAACATCATTACTAAAATACCTTTCATTAAGGAGGCAGGTTGAAGTTGTGTTACGGTCATGTTACGAGGAAACATTTTATGAAGTCCCTTATTTTTTAAACTGCTTCACATTCTTGGGTTGCTTCTTTGAGATAATGGACATTAAAGTTTGATCAATCTTGCATGCGTATATCAGGGTTATATGTGCAACCATTTTAAAGATGACATTATGCAATGTAACAACCATTGTTAATAGCCTATCACCGTGTTTTGAAATTCTGTATCGTTTTTATTGTTCTCTATGCTGTTTTGTTTATGGATTTGTTTTTGTTATTTTGGGTTTTTTTTTTTTTTTT